>NC_067160.1:40490493-40800493 GCF_903995435.1 Acomys russatus | reverse complement strand
TTTTACCCTTAAACAGTCATATTATCAGGTCAAAATCCATGTTAATTGCAAGTTAGATAAGTTATAATACCGAGTCTCATTGTGTTTATTCAGGCTGCAGAAATCATCTTTTGCCTTTCTCTATTTCCTCTACCTACATGAGGTAGCTAATTGATTTGGATATAAATAGCTTAACACTGAAAGTGGGGGATATATTGATAAAACGCTACAGCATAATGGCTACTGAATTCCTTCGGAGTTGCCATTGACCTACATTCATTCGCTTTTTGAATTAGATGTCTAATATTTTGTGAGATGCGTATTTCTTTAAATTGAGTGACTAAATTCATGTTAATATGGTATTGGTTTATTGAACTTCAGATTTCAGCTCAGGAATTACAGAAGACTTAGGAGCTATATTTGGAGTGAGATCTACATATTCCATACAGATGGAATCAGTCCATGAGTGCATGTTGGTGTCATTCCTGCCAGTCCTAATAAAACTCTATCTTCAGTGTGTTTGAACAAGGCTTACAACACACATGAAAATCGCGACATCAACCATTATATACCCTTTAAGTGTAGATAAAATAATTTTGCATCCATACAATATTTTTAAATGTCGACTTTAGCAAAAACTTAAAAATCCTCTGCAATTTGAAATGAAAAATTCATGATGCACAGAATTACGCAGGCAAACAATGTCTACTCCAAATAACCCATAACTTTTTTTGAATAAAATTTTAGCGTTGTGATTTAATCGTTCTCAATTGCACTTGCTCTGTGTATTTGAATTCATAGTGTTTTCGCATGCGGTACAACATTTAATCTGCACAGTACCCTTTTGTGAAAAGTGGTAATGTTACATGTTTAATGTCGAAAGAAGTGCGCCATGGAAACAAATGGCTGTCTCCCTCATCACAACCAGGAGCAGTGGCAAACCAAAGGATGGAGGTCTGCAGCTTCCCATTGCAGCCCACGGTTCTTTCTAGTAGACTTTGATCCTCGCAATCCTGTGCCAAATTCTGAGCAAATCCTCACTTACAGGGTACATGGTAGAGGTAGAGATGTGACAAAGTGTTGAATTTCCTTTATCTAAGCATAGCATAATAAGAATATGAAATCTGATTGCATTTGTTGCCTGATGTGAACACACACATGAACACACATGAAACAGGTATGGAGAACATGGAAAGGTACTGCTTCGTTTGATTATCTATTAACAAAGACTGTTATAATTCTAAAAGAAAATTGGAGACAAAAAAAAAAAAAAAAAAAAAGGAAATCTCAATAGCCACACGAAAACTAGTAAGATGACTTGACCTGATTATCTTACCTATTTTCTCATTCCTTTTTATTTATTTATTTACTTATTTTTGACTAACACTCGTCACTGAATCCAAGTCTGAGTCATATGAAGCTCTATTGCTGACCTGTGCCCCTTCCTGCATTGACCTAAGTGTTTGTGAGTAGAATAACAGACTAAACAAACCCATATATGTATCTTTTTAGACATAACCTAGCATAAAGTCTACTTTATATCTCTGGTGGTTGTCTTGTCCTGTACAATCTTCTAAGCTGTTTTAGATCTAAGGCTACCATATAAATTATCTAATGATAACACATTAGTCATCAGAAAGGCGGTCTGCTTTTGGCATCAATAAACCACAGAGAGAAATCCGTTACAGTTCCTCATGTTGGGCCTGTCTTCCTTTCACTTCTGTGGACTCGAAACCATGTTCGGAGACATGAGCCCCTCTACATGAAAATGACTAACATCCCAAGATGTGCCATGAAAGTTCGCCAGCTACCAAAACATTAGAAAATAGGAGAGATTCTAAAAGGTTTCTGGTCTTTGTATGACTGCTCAGTAACAGTGAACCCCAGACTTTGTTGACCCTTGAGTCTGTGCCTTCTGTGTCAGGTAGAGGGCGCGGGCCAATCAATCGACTTCCCGGGTTTTATATGCAAAGAGTTGTCTCAGTGTTCCAAATTGAAAACACAAGTGATTGAGTTCCTAGTTTTCCCTGCTGCTTCTTGAGCTCACACACCCTTGCACACATAGTGGGAAGGCCCTTTGCATTTGATGAGAGGCACAAAGAACCAGGCACAGTGCGATCCACACAGGGAAAGAGTGCCACACGGTGCAGTTGTACATCAATCACTCTCAGCTGGTGGCAGAAGGTGCCATTCTAGGCAGCGGGTCACCGAGAGAGTGCCACTCATATGTATGCACACTCAGTTATATCTTGTGCACATTCCACACCTCCTAATGTGGATGACCGTGTTCCCTCTGGCGTCACGCACACAATATGCAGAATAGCCATGCAGGGAAATTCCATGGCAACCGCACATGCAGGGCTTGGAGATTTTATTTGAAAAAAAAAAAAAAAAAAAAAAAAAAAGTTTACCTTTCTTCAGCTTTAACTTTTTAAAAGGCACTATTCTTTAGATATATTTGATTCAAACTTGAAAACTAGCTCTGCACACTTTCTTGAGCAGTATTTTGTCTTGGGGCTCTCTGAATAAGCTACGGGCTATTCATTTTTCCCTTTCTAAGCCTTAGAGGTATTTTTATGTGCTGTGTACATTTTCATCCAAAGGAATATTTTCTTCTCATTCCCTTATATACCTTGGGACATTTTTCTCCCACTGCACCTTAGAGGACTGCTTAAGACCCTATCCACCCCATCTACTCTTACTTTCACCTGAAGGGCAAAATCCCTAAGATCTTGACACAAATACTAATAAATACATGGAATTATTAAAGGTGCCATCTCAGCAGAAGAGGGTTGCTGCTGCCTTTGTTCTCGGGGGAATACATATTTCACCCAGTAGCAAGACACCCAACTGTGGCTACAATCAGAAACCTCTGAAATGCCTTTAAGCTAATCATCTTTGAACATAAGCCTTTGTTGTTGAGTGAAGGATCATCTAGATACAAGGCACAAAAATCTGTTTTATTATTATTTCTCTTCACCTTGAGTGAAACAGCATCAAGCTTGTCACTACTGATGGTGAGTGAGGTTCAGTGATCCGTCAGTATTCACCCCACCCCCAACCCCTGATGAAGACAGTGAGAGAGACCCAAAGCTCTGTAGAGAGGGCTCAGGAGAGAGCCAAACAGAGTGTTTGCAAAAGAGCATTTTTATATGTTTTCTTGTGACAGCGCTAGTTTAACAGAAAATAGTTGGAGTGTGCCAAAAAGGGAGGAAAAATGAAAGACACTAGTAGTAAGTTAGGCTAGCATGACATGATGGATCTGGGCTATGACAAACCGAATTGGAACAAAGCTTCCCTGGGGAGCAACTAGACCAGGTTTGCTGAATTGTATTTCTTGATTTCTTACTGTGCAACAGTGCTTTTTACTGTTAGATTGACTAGGCTTCAGAATATTTTTAAAATTGTACAAATCAAAATCCATGTAGCTTAAAAATGAAGGATGTAAAAGGTTTAAGAGTTTGATGTATTGAAAGGCATTCTGTATTCCCTCATGTGAGTATTAAATATACACTTTGTCTGTTTGATGAATTTCAAATCTTTGTGGAAGGCCCTACACACGAAAGCAGTTTATGAGGCTGGAAACCTTGGTCGGAAAGGGCACCGGCTGCAGCTCATCAAAGCTTCTGCCTTCTGATACCACCCAATTATAGCCAAGCATTGCAGCAGGCTACATGTATAGATTCATGTTTGTCCTAAGATGTACACATGACCCATTTGTTTTTTTTTTTTAATCTAGTGTTCTTCTAACACAGATGCATCAGTCTTACTGCCTGCCCTGCCAAACCTCACTCTGTGATCCACACACCATAGTGTAAAGTTAAATGAATAATATTAAAACAAAAGAGAGAATGAAATGTGTTTCATGTTCAGTAAATTTGGCTGGTTTTCATATTCCACACGACACCAAATATCTTGACAATCTGACTGTATAAACCGTATAAATTGTCATTATAAGACATTTTGTGCAGACAGCTAAGGGAACCGAGTCTACTGTATTCTCAGATAAGTTCGGGTGCTTCAGACATAACGATTTAATGTTCCTGTCTTCAAGGGACAACCAGTTTGAATGTTTGACAACATCATAATACTGTAATATAATAAGTGCCAAGTGACAGAGAAACTCAAAGCAGATGAAGACTGTGAGTTAGATAAGCCACAGCTTCAGCACTTTCCCTAGTCCTGTGGCTGAGGGACTGCTGGAGGGAGGGAGCGTGATGTAAGGAAGGAAGGTCACACGGCTTTAGAGAAAGAAGCTGACACACGAAGGGCTAGACTAAGAGACAAATAGTTCCAGCTGGGCTCAGAATATTAAAGTCTAAGCCACGCACTGAAATGCTGATTTTAATGCAAAGGAATAAAGCAGATTGTTTAGTGAAGAATAGGAAGTAGTGATAATTGCCGCTGGAGTGTCTCGGTCCGTAGGTAAAAAACCGGAAACTGCTTGTCACCCGTAGCACACTGATACGTACAAAATGTGAGGCAGCATTGCCAGATCTTTTAGACTTTCAGGAGAATCCTGTAGTCTGTCTGGATCCTCCTATGAAGTCCACTGATTTTACAGACATGGAAGCTGACAAGTTCTGTTTTGGCCCATGCTCCTCTGCCATCTTCCCCCCTCCGAGGAACACAGTAAGTAACATGTGTTATAAAAACACAGTGCGGCGGAGTCTTTGAGTCTGAGAACAAGAATAGAGTACCTTTCCGGGGAATCACAAGATCCAGCAGAAGATAGTTGAATTACATTGAAACTCCAGCAGGCATTTAGAAGTGGGGAAAAAAATCCAGCTTAGCGGAGAGGTGGGCAAAGTACCCTGGGTGGCAGCAGGTAGCGTGGCGGAGAACCTGGGTACTCACAAGGAATTGGTAATATTTGTCTGAGAGTCTTTGGTAGGAAGAGTGAGGAAGAAGATGAGGTCTTAGAAGGATACAAGGAGATTTATCAGGGATGGGATCTGAGTATTCTTCCGTGGCTTGAAAAAGACATTGAGCAGTCTACCCAAAGTCTACATAACAAAATGTGGTGAGTTGTTAAGGAGTAGAAAGAGTTGGAATAAAAAGTTCTAAATAAACTTAGCCAAGTAAGCCTTACTGATCTGGGCCTACTTTCATAATTTTTGCTGAAAGTAAACTTAGATCAGTTACTTAATTGAATTCATCTTATTCTCCCAACCATACTAGAGAGCTTCAATTTATAAGTTAATAAATGTTTGGAAGTATGGTTAACAATGAATATAAAAATATACGATACGCTGTTTGCATTTCTGGAATTAAAATCTACATGAAAATATTGCATATAAATATATATATATAAATATGCATATAAATATTGCATATAAATAAATATATATACATATAAGTATATATATATACACACATACATACAGAATTGTATGTCTTTTAAATTACATTTATTTATGTGAATTTATTATTATTTTATTACTGTAATTAGTATGTTTTAACAGTCACTATTATGAACAGGCCAGCCTTGAACCTTTTATTGTTGCCCAGGCTGGCCTGGAACTCCTGATCTTCCTGTCCCAGCTTCTTAAGCACGCAGATTATAAGTATGTACCACCAATATCCAGCTATAAATTTATTTTCAATTAATACATAAAATATTAAAATTATACTTGTGATTTTTAACAATAAGTGCTATATCAGGCCAGGCGTGGTGGTGCATGCCTTTAATCCCAGCACTCGGGAGGCAGAGGCAGGCAGATTTCTGTGAGTTTGAGGCCAGCGAGTCTAGGACAGCCAAGGCTACATACACAGAGAAACCCTGTCTCAAAAAAAGAAAAAAAAAAAGCTCAATAGTGAACTAGAGAGGCTTTTTTGTAAGACCTCAAACTGTCCAGCAAGGGCCTCCTGTTCCTCCCATTCTGTCTCTTTTGTTACCAGTACAATTAGCACTAATAGGCAAAGCACCGTGATTTACATTCTTTAACTGAGGCACACTGGCTGACTTCAATTCAAATTGACTAGATTTAACTAGATTTGCCTTTGTCCCTCCAGGCCTATATACTTTATTTCCTATCTTTCTTCTGTTTTACCTCTAAGTTTGAGCCCAGCATAGTCTACAAAGCAAGTTCCAAGATAGCCATGGCTATTCAGAGAAAGCCTGTCTTTTTTAAAAAATATATTTACTCTACATTCCAATTTTAGTAGACTCCTTCATCTCCTCCCAGTTCTACCTTCCTTCCCTAATCCCTCCACCTTCCCTCCCCCCTCCCCCAGTCCTCAGAAATGAGGAGCCCTCCTCCCCTATCATCTGACCTCAGCCTATCAAGTCTCATTTGGACTGCCTGCATCCTCTTCCTCTTTGGCCTGTCAAGACTGCCCCACCGGTGGGAAGTGGTCAACAAATGGCCACCAGAGTGAGTCCATGTCAAATGCAGTCTCTAATCTCCATATTATGGGACCTACAAGGAGACTGTGCTGCCTATAGACTACATCTGAGCAGGGCTGTCTAGGTCTTCAGGGACCAGATTTGTTGGCTCCATTGGTCTCCTTTTAGAGCTCCTGTCCCCTCCAGGTCCTTTTATCCCACAGCTCTTCCATAAAACTCCCTGTGCTCCACCCTGAAGTTAGGCTGAGTCTCACCATCTGCTTTGATGCCATACTGGGTACAGTCTTTCAGAGGTGTGTCTATTCTATATTCCCTTCTGAATGAGAAGTAAGCATCCTCCGTAGGGTCCTCCTTGCTATTTACCTTCTTTAGGTCTGTGTATTGAAGTGTGGTTATCCTGTATTATGTGGCTAATATTCACTTATAAGTGAGTATATACCATGCATGTCTTTCTGGGTCTGGATTACCTTACTTGGGATGATCTTTACCCTATAGCCAATATCAAACTAAATGAAGAAAGCCTGTCTTGAAAAAGCAAAATCTAAAACCAAAACCAAACCAAACAAACAAACAAATAATTTATTGGCAAAAAAAGTTCTGCTGTCTTTATATTTGGACCCAGACACTAGTCAAACTCAACCAGTAAGTTAGGTTAGGAAGACCCAACATACTGTATATTTTCCGAATATAAATGTTTTAAGAGGTGGAAAATTTGAGACACTTTGGAAAGCTGCAACTGCTTCTCCAAAACCCCTCTGATTCTTGGTAGTGTTGCTGAGGGCTGCAGCCTTGCCTCTTACAGTTAGTGATAATGAGTAGAAACAACAGTGGGCATTTGTGCCTTAAGAAAACGTCCTCTGTTTATTTGGAATACAGTTGCTTGTGCTTAGTACTGACGGGTCAGCTTCACCCAAGATTTGGGATGACCTTAAAGATCTAATTCATAATTTATAACATTAAAAATGAAAATATTAAAGGTAAATTTAAGAAATTTTATATAAGTAATGCTACTGACTTTAAAAGCTCAATTACTTACCAATGTAAGTTCATATACAGTACAAGAAACGCCAATATTACTTAATTATTCTGATCCATTTACACCTTAAACTAAGGAAATAATAGCCATGCCACTCTAATCCTCATTTACTCTTGATTTGTATTCTCTTTGGTTTGGTTTTATTTATGTGTAAATATGCATAGTTCAAAACTTGTTAGTAGCAACACTAATAATGTCATTTATATACTTCACCTTGTCCATTTTAAATGGATTGTTCTATTTATAGAGTAACAGCCTGTAAAATTAAATTAAAAATTTTAATAGAAAAGGCAGTCCTTTTAAAATTATTATGATAGAAAGAAGGGTAATTTTTTCCATAAATCATTTTCAAAGCAACTTCTTAAAAAGTCTTCTTTTTAGCCCTAAAACTTTAAAATAGTCATTGATTTTTTAAAAAATAATTATTTATGCAAAATAATTTATGACAGAATTTGTAGTACTTGAAAATGTATTCTTATAATAGGAATTTTATAAGACCATTAATTTTAGCAGTGCTAGGAAGCATAAATATAATTTAGGAGCTATTTTGTTGATTGTTTCTAGAAATATATATTGACCCCATTAGTTTTAAGTGATAGCATTACTAAGCCAAAATATTAATCCCAGAGCACCAAAATTGCTAGCTTTAACCATTTTTTCTGCTAACCTTTTGTTAGCATTTATATTTCACTTAGCTTATCATGCGTAAATATAAATGTACATTTTAAATTGATTATCTTAGAGTTCACTTTTTAAAGAACTTATTTCAAAATAACACCCTCAATATCTCCAGTTGCTTGTCTTTTCTTTGAGTAAGTTTGGTATGTACTTGGACTGTGACAGGGTTAATATACTTTTGGACACCATTTAATTAATCAAGGTGGTAGCCCTATATTTGAGAAGCCTCATGACACAATGCTCATCCACAGAGTCATTTATTCATCAAGTAAGGCTCTCAGGACAAGTTTTTAACATTTTAACATTGATTAATGTACTTCAATCTTACAAGAAGGGAAATTATTTGAAATGTTTAAAGAAGTTTCTTGGCTGTTTTTCTACTGTTATATACTAATATGTAACATGGACATCTCATATAATTCTGGTTTTGAGGCTCATAAATGTTTAGATGCCCACTTGGTAAGGGCTAGGCTAAAAATGTATCCATTTCGCAAAACTAAGAATCTGTGTTACATCTGTTTTGGCTCAGAGTACATTAATAATGATTTCAAAGCTTTAAACTATTGCTTTGTTAATTCAGTGTGTACTTCATGGAATGCAGAGCCTGAACCGTATTCGGGTTATAGGACTTGAAGCTAGTTGTTCTGGAAATGAAGCCTTAAGTAGAATTTAGATTCAAAATATTAAGTATTGAAAAGCTAACTTGATAATGGCTCATTTATATTCAAGTTTAAGTCTTGATATTATTGTGATGGGTACATAGCAAAGAAAGCTCAGAGTAACATATTTTTGCCGTTGCCTATTTAGTTTGAAAAATACATACTTAAAAGCAGAGATGAGGATAAAGTAAGGAATCATCTCATATTAATATGGAGAAGAGCACATTTAAGACCAATTCATGAACGCTTTGGAAAGTTCACTCCATTGTAGCTTGCGAGACCTCTTTTCCTTACGGTCCCTCTTGTTTTCACACTGATAAATTAAAACCTACCCCAAGTTTTCCTTTTGTAACAATCGAATCTTCTTTAACATAGGCTCCTGCAATTGTCAAACCCCTTTGATCTCAACATTTAAATATTTGAATGATCTGAACAAGCTATTTTCAAGCTTAACACAATTTTATTGGAATAAGTGCCCTAAGAGGGAAAACAATAGCATGAGAACTTCTTGGTGCTTCTGAAACTTAGCTAGTTTATAGATTAATATTTAGCTTTTGGCAAAATGTATCTATCTCTCTCCAGTTTAGTTATGGATGACATATTAACTGGATAACCCTAGTTGCTATAACAATCAAAAGTAAATAATAGCTCAAAGAGGACAGAATTGTGTTCACTTATGTCCACCATGAAAATAACTGATTGTTAGGCTGATTTTATGTAGAGGACAGATCTGAAACATAGGAATTACTCTTTTGAAAGAACACGCATCTTCAACATGTGTCTCCCAGGGTCACTATGTTTCTCTGCCTCAATCTGATCAGAACATAATGAAGTGTTGTCATTGGGTTGGAGTGGCACATTTAAGTGGCAGGAACTCATTCTTAGAAAGCAATAGCAGAGAAAGAAGAGAGTCATTCTCCAGAGCTCAGCAGCACCCTAGCAAAAGTATCATGGTCTGTGGAGCACATCAACTAGTCAGTGGGCACTTCCTGAAGAGTCCTAAAATTAAAAGTATCAGTGATGCACCAGGAGAGCCTATACACTGGGTAGGAATTAGAAGCTTCAGTTCTCTTAAACATACAGCCTAAGTTTCCCGTCACTGAACTGCTGCTTTTCAGCCTACATCCATACTCTGCTTTTGAACAAGAAATATCTGCTTGGAGAGAAACCAAAGGAAATCTTAACTGAAAACTAAGCTAACAGGAGTAAATGCAATCATAATAAAATAATAGTCAGTAAGTCTAAGCTATACACTACATACACTTGCTCAGTTAATAGTTACTGTAACACAAAAGTCAATGTTATCTCTACTTTACAGGTGGCGAAGTGAGGTACAGGGTGAGCAAATACCCAGCGCCATCAAGTCAAATTGCATTGAATCCTGGCTCATCTCTAGAG
The DNA here is from genome assembly GCF_903995435.1 of Acomys russatus. Classification (NCBI taxonomy): domain Eukaryota; kingdom Metazoa; phylum Chordata; class Mammalia; order Rodentia; family Muridae; genus Acomys; species Acomys russatus. Next base: position 40,790,394 of record NC_067160.1, on the reverse strand, counting down.
TTCTATCATGAGTTTACCTTATTCCTCATAAAAGTCAGAGAATGCCATTTGGAAAGAAAGAGGGCAGCCATTTCTTCCAGAATAAAAGAAACCTCTTCTTACTTCTTTGGTTTATGTTACACAGACTGTACATGTGTATGACTCACCCTTCCCTGAAGAGCACAGGCTCCTGTCCCTTCTCTGTAGGACACGTCCCACCCTCTGTGTTCTGTGGTCTTAGAGAGGAATGCATTTTTAAGAGGCTTGTGATTTCCAAGAATACAGACCCTGCTTTAATGTGAAAAGTAATCTGAACTCATTAGAAAGAGGAAAAGTAGTCCAAGGTGGTCAGCAAGGAGACTTTAGATTAAAGGACAAAAGACAGGGTTTGAGAAAAGTCTACAGTCAGTACCTATGAGTTTTCCAGGAGTTCATGAAGGTTGAGAGGCGTTACTGGTCATTAGTAGAAATGGGCAGGGACTTGGGAGGAGAGAAAGTACAGAGACTTATAGACAATGGTGGTGGTAATCAGGATTACAGTAGATAAAGACAGGATCTGTCACCCTTGGCTGTGAGAACAGGCAAATCTAGGAATTAGTAAGAGTTACATCTTTATACATTTTACTTTAGAACCTATTTTTGCATATATTTTTAATTCTATGTAACCATCTGGTAGGGCCTGGCACTCCGTAATTTGTTACAATACTAGTGTTTATCTAAGGAACTACTCTTGAAGTCACTGGAAATGAATGCTGGGCTCTGAGAACAAAGTTTGAGGAGGAATTTCCAAACAAATGCTACTTTCCTGAAGTTCAAAAGTGTATCTCATACCTTCTCAGCATTTCTGGGATCCCACACAAGTCTTCACGCTACCCTGCATCTACCTATCTTTTGAATAATTGGCCATCCTGGTGCTTAAGTCACTTTCCTGTCTCTGGTCACTCTTGTAGAGAATACGCTGCCATTTTTTTTTTTCAAACTGAGGAAAAAGACCCTGGAGGACAAGAAGGGAGTTCTCAACTCTCCACTTCTGACACAGACTGCTCTTCTTTTTCAATCACAAAGCACCTCCAGTGATGTTGTTGCTGTTTGTAACTTAAGATGTTGCTGTGGGCATAATAAGTTGACAAGGAGTGGTGCAGTGACAAACTGAGAGGCCAGGGCTTGCTTTCAGATGCACCTGACACCTGTGTTCACAGGAGAGAAAACAGCTTTCATCAGCACGTTACTGGACAGTGCAGAAAGTGAATGTTATTAAGAAATGGTTTACAATGTCACAGCACTACTGAGTCCAACAATGATTTCTGTCCTCCCCCCTTAAGAGTATCAGTGCAAGCAGAAACAGTCTGGGGAACACAGTTTTCTAGAAGCCTTAGAATAAAGAGTTACGCTTCAGTGAAAACACATACAAATCTCAGAGACTTTTAATCTATATTTTGGCAGTCTCAGTATCTTGATTTTAATAGAATATTCATTTTTCACTTACGTTACATCCTGGTTTTTCCTCTATTTGAATAATTATATTATACATCAAAAAGCCAGTGTCCAAAATGAAAAGAGAAAATTATACCTAAGTCTTTTCTGGGAGCATCTTTAGGAAGAGGAAGAAAACAAGCCTTCCCAAATCAATTTATTGTTATGATTATTGTAACAGCAACAACACTGACAGGCAGCAATAGCAACTGAGAGGACATGAACCCACGTAGTACCAGAGAAGCCTTACCAAGGCAGATGCGCTCATGCCATGGAGAATGCATGGAACTTGAGTGTCCTCTAGATTCTCCATTTAGGCTGCTCTTTCAAGATCTTTATTTTCCTGAAGCTGAATCAGTGCAGGTCCCCTGTTAACTGCTAGGCTGGCTTCCTGTCTTTGCTCTATTATGGAGAACACACCTTATTCCTTCTTTAAATCCGGAGATCAAACTCTTGGTAGAATGTCAATTTCTAATTTCTTTATGTAGCCACAATTGACTATGAGACTTCAGTCATGGTACAGTAAATCATTCACTCTTAGTCCCAATTTTACTTGGCATCCTACCTATTGTTTTCCTCATCCTACCTATTGTTTAGGCCATTCCTACACATACTTACTTTGTGTGCTGGCCAGTTTTATGCCAGCTTGACACAAGCTAGAGTTATCAGAGAGGAGGGAGCCCCAATTGAGAAAAATACCTCCTTAAAGTCAGGCTGTAGGCAAGCCAGCAGGGCATTTTCTTAATTAATGATTAACAGGGTAGGGCCCAGTCCATTGCGAGTAGTGCCAGCCTTGGGCAGGTGGTCTGGGGTTCTGTAAGAAAACAGGCTGAACAAACCATGCTGAGCAAGGCAGTAAGAAGCACTCTTGCATAGCCTCTGCATCAGCACCTGTCTCCAGGTTCCTGTCCTGTTTGAGTTCCTGTCCTAACTTCCTTTGATGATGGACTGTGATATGGAAATGTAAGCTAAATAAACCCTTTCCTTCCTAACTTGCTCTTGGTTTTGCTGTTTCATTATAGCAGTAAAAACCCTAACCAAGACATGTTGCTTTCAAAGACCACCCATTTTAATCATAATTTATATATTTTTAGGTTACAAGAATAATTCTCTCATGTGGGAGTTTCTTAACTGTCTTCCTATTACCTGGCATATATTTGCTCGAAAATTGATAAGAGGAAAACTGTGATGATCCCATGGAGCCTTTCAATCTTGTGATCTCTAAGCCAGTTCTAACCACGCCCAGCCCTACTTAGCCTCCAAGATCAGATGAGATCCATCGTGTTCAGCATGGTATGGCCATAGAGGCTAAACAGATACTAGTCCTCCACTGTCTACTATGACTTTCTATGCTCCAGAGTTAGTAAAAAAGGTAATGCTAGGATTACTTCTCGAATGGCTATAATCGCTAGTCAGCTCTTCTAATAAAGAAGCTCTTCATCATCCTCTTAGTACTCCACGGCACTGATAGCACTTTGTTTTACCTCATCGCTATAACTTCATCTTTGAGAATTTCCACTTGTGTCATGAAGAAATGATTATGGCGGCTGCACTAAGCCTCATTCACGGGAATGAAAAACTTCGTGCCATAAAAATTCCTAATAATTATTTTCTAAGACATGTTGGTACTTTTCAAACTTAAAACTCATTACACCGATTTGAATCTCACTTCAGCAAATCCATGCAAACTGGGTGTTCTTATTAATGCCAGTCTCATACTACATTTAGGCAAAGATTTAAGCTGAAAATAAACGTGTTAATAAAACCCACACGCACGACTTGAATCTCTTCACATACATGGCAATAGTGTGCATGAATATTATACTTGGAAGAAAAATTTAAAAATCTCATAGGATATTAAATTATCAAAAATGATTTTGATAGTAAATATTACATCAGATTCTGTTATTTGTTGTCAAGCAATAACTTATTTAATCTTCCAAACAAGTAATTTTGCTGTTATTTTACAGTTTTGTAATTGAACGTTAAAGATTCTGTGTGATAACTTGGAGTTGTAAATGTGGGGCACAGCATGAAGCTTTGGAGGACATAGCAGATGAACTCTCAACTTCTTATTCCTATCATTGTAACTCTGGTAGGCTAGTCATATTTCCAGCAGTGGCCCAGTCCTTCCACTGTGTCTATTCCCAGAAGAAAAGGACTCATGTTTGTGATTGACATGATGAGAGCCAATTTGTTTTTAATACTCTTTTAAGATCTACACATAAAAAATACAAAAACATAAAATTTTATTTAGGCAACATGTTATTTTAAGAAACATTTGAACAAATGCATACTTCAATAATTAAAAACAGAATAGCAGAATGAAAAACAATTTTTAGGAGTCTAGAACTATTAAATAAAAAAATTTATTTTTGGTTTTTCAAGATAGGGTTTCTCTGTACAGCCCTTGTTGTCCTGGACTCATTTTGTAAATCAGGCTGGCCTTGAACTCAGAGATCTGCCTGCCTCTGCCTCCCAGAGTAACTTCTTCATCATTAAACTTTTATTTGGGCTATACTTTTCCAGTGATTGGGGTTTTCTTCTTTAAATATCAAGAAATATTATTCACTCTTTGTAAGGAAGCCTGCTACGCTTGTGTCACATGTGCTTATGTGTTTATGTACATAATTTAATATAATACTTACTAAAGAAGTTTTGTTGTAAGCATTAGTTACTTCATGTACCACTCCTGGTGTGTGAGGTAACTGATTCTTATGCTGAATTTCTTTAAGTGTCTGAAGAGTCGCTCATTTGCTATTTCCTCCCAAACCCTGTGCCTTACTGTGGGCCATTTTCTCTCCTCTCACTGTTTTCCATGCTGAGGAAACTTCCTTAAAATGATATCTAAACTAAATAAAGTCTTTGAATTAATATCTGAAGAGTTCTTAGTTAAGCAATCCAAGTGCTTTCCATAGACATGCAACTCAAGAGCACTAAAAGTTGTGTTTAAAAAATTTCAGTCACTTAAAATAGGTCCAATAGTTTCCTTTCCTTGGGTATATTCATGTGAGATTTAGAAAGAATCATACTGGAAAGTTATTTAAATTATAGTGAGGATAAGTGAAATGCTTATTATTATCCTTCAGATAAAAATTAATCAAGAACGTCTCCTATATTCTTTCTATAGCAATGGAAATGTATAAAAACCCTTGCATATGCATTAACAAGGTACTTCTTTTCATTTGCACTTGTATTTAATAGCATTACTTAATGAAATATATGGGATTATAAAGGATAGATTGTTAAACTGTGTAAACAAACTGTACAGCATATTCCTGTAGGAATGGACTTTGAATTGCTTTAGAGCAGACAATCAGTATTTTAAAAATAGAAATAGTACCAGCCTAGGATCTATGTAGAAGATGTCAACCTTTCTTGTGTTGCATTAGTGCGTAGATATCTATAATGCCTCTTGAATTTTACCGTGCTAAAAGGTTAAAATGAAGCAGAACAGAATCATGTGTGGCCTTAGGGGTACACGGTTAATTAATAAATCTTTACCTTACGTAACTACATATTAACATCACCAATCTGTTGTACACATGCTCTAACGCTATCTGCTAAGTATTCATTTTGGTATCCATAAGAAGATCGTGAATGTGTGTGTTACTGTAATACCTCCACCAAAACATAGCTTTAGCTTTATGCTTACACTAGCTGTTGGAGGTTCTTAGACAAACAGCTCTCTACAGTCTAGGCAGTGACAAGGAATCCTTTGCATCTGTGGCTTTGCTTGCTCCTGAACCCTCATTGTCCACACCTGCCAGGAGCACATGCAGCCAGGACACAGAACTGCTCTGGCATCTTTTAATAGAAATAACAGTCACCTGTTACCTACTGTGTTCCTTTGACTGGAACCCAGACACGAAGAGGCTGCCAACAATTTAGGAAAGTTATTACAGCGTGTAACATGTAAGACATTGAGGGACTTACCTCTGACAGAGGATTACCAAATCAGTCACGGCAATGGTAGTGTTAATGTATTTATGTAATAACTGCATGCCGAGCACCTTACAAATCATCATATGTTTGGCCGCACATAGGTCCAAGAGTGACATCCTCATATGAATTCTGAGGCAGTGCACTTAGTTTTGTAATGTCAACTGCGGTTTTCAGAGTGGACTACTTTAACAAAATTTAACACAATTCCAAATGGGTATATTTTTATGAAGCAAATATTAACGAGACAATCCTGATTCACCAAATGCAATAATCACAAGAGTATACCTGCATAAGCAGAGTCTCTGCACTTGTACACCTTTTCCCAACTTGTTTCCTACCTCCTATACCATCTGGTCACCATCTATGCAATGGATGGAGGCTATGATAACACACAAAGGGTTTTTTTTTTTTTTTTTAACCAACTTCATTGATTTATCACTTTGTAAAAGGCAACAATATTACTGATAATGACAGCAGCAATGTATATAAAAATCACTTCTGTGTGTAACAAAGATCATTTGGTATGTGGGTAAGATAGCCTATTACCAGTTTGAATCTTTCTAATGTCTCTACCCTTATAGTGTACGTCAGGACATTTTAAAGACAAAATAATACTATAACAAAAGTTGGTTAATGTGAATTTAACACTATTTGTAATAGCTAGTCCTCTCATCTAGTGAAATTATAGATTATGTGGGTAATCTACCTATCTATCTATCTATGAAGATATATGCATATATGTTATTATATATCTATCTATGTTAGTATTGGTAAGTAGGTATATACATGTATATAACATTATTAAAGGTTTTAGATGGTAAATATGATTCCATCTGGCTAATCTAATTATGTATCCAACAGACTATCTGAGATTGAGAATGTGAGAGCTCCCTTATAAGCAGGTTACCAAGAAGAGACTCGATACCCTATGAGCATATACAGGGGGAGGTAATCCCCCTCAGGAACAGTCATAGGGGAGGGGAATAAGGGGAAAATAGGAGGGAGGGAAGAATGGGAGGATACAAGGGATAGGATAACCATTGAGATGTAACAAGAATAAATTAATAAAAAAATATATTAAAAAAATAAATAAAAATAAAAAATAAAATAAGTCTATTTGACTTTATACTTTGAGATACACTGGAAGAAAGGCATGGAATGTGTTTTGAATTTTGATATCCTCAGTCTTTGAACCTAATAAATAGATAACTTTTTCTCTACCTGTTGGATAAAATGATCAACTACAATGAAATTCAGGTGCATGTAGAGTTTTTACTGTCTCACATCTATTAATCTTCTGGCTTCTCTGTAGTTTACATTTCCATACCTTATTCTCCCCGTGATTTAACTCCACCACCATGGTTCCTGAAAATTACTGTTGCTGAGGACCATCTAATGCAGCACACATTCGGATTTTACTTTATTCTTCAAGTTTTTTTTTTTGTTAAACTTTCACAGAAAAAAAGTGATAGCTAGGTATAAATAATACTTCTTGCTCTGCTAAAAATAATTCAGACACTTTATATCCTTTTTGAAAATTTCAGTCCAATGTGGTGTGAAATTCTGGGCTGAAAAATCTGTATTTCTGGTGAAAATACTTATTTAACACAGAAAATGTGGAAGTTGGAAACTAGTTCTACTTTATAATCTTTTCTGACAAGTATTTACCTGGAAGATTAAGAAAATTAAGGACTTTGAATTTGCAGACAACTCCAAATTCTCTCAGGAAGTGAAATTGCAACCCTTCCTCGGGAAATAGCTGAACTCAGTACAGTCCTGCATTGTCATAAAATGTCCCTTTCATTAAAAAAAAATACTTAACTGCATAAATCATGAGCTTTCCCATAAGTAAACTCTTGTGGTTTTATAATTTAATCATTTTAATTGTGTAGAAAAAGCATAATGGTTACTGTCCTCAAGGGTAAATACAATAATATTACCTTATAAACATGTATACAAATTTAAGGCTAAATATGGACAGTCATAAGATGCTGCAATCATTGTCTTATTCCCAGCTTCTAGCCTTAACTCATTCAAGAAGACTTGTAAAAGTATGCCCTTTAAAAGCCATGCTTATTGGGTTTTGTGGATACTTCAACAATATATTTTGTATTGTTTAAATCACATGAAATTTCAAATTTTGTGAGTCAAAAGTGGGCAAATATATCATTTAAGTCTTTTCAAAGCATGCTATTTCTTAATTATCAATTATACATATTAGTGAGAAAATAGCCAAAATGCTAGGTTGTGACAAATTTGAGATACACCAATATTTTTTGCAGTCTTTCAATTATCAATGTACTCTGTAAAAAAAAAATAATCCTCTAAGATGAAGGAAATAGTAAAATGTTAGCACTTCAGGGGAAAATGGTCCTTCTATACAAATGGAATTTGAGCAACTGTTATAAACAAATTAAGGGTAATTTAAAATATATAAATATCATTTATTGCCAAGAGAATGCCAATCAAATAAACCCAGTTGACACTCTCTTTAAGACACTCTCTACATAAGTTTATTTTATTATAAAAAAAAAAAAAACAATTTGTCTAAATAGAATTTTCAACTAAGATTTGTTTTTAATTTTTTTGGAAAAACAATTTTTTAAACACCTGTTTCATCATCATTTCATTCAAATCTGTTGGAACGGCCTCAGAAATATTGGGCACACTGTGGGTCTCTTGTATAAGGATACATTGCTTCTAGCCAAGTCAAAAATGCTAAATTTTAGTAAAGAAATGCCTTCATGTCTTTACAAAAATAATGTAAGGAAGGCATAGAGAATCTTTCTGAACTTTAGGTGTAGCCACTGAACAGAAGGGTGACCATGACAATGCTCATCTTAGAGGGAATGGGACAGACGGCTTTTAATTGTAAATGAACTACAAATACCCAACTGCTCAGATCATGGGTTTGAGGCCAGGTGACATCTGCATTCGAATCTTCTTCTACCTTTACTGTTTGCTTATAAGTACGTTTAATCAGTGCATCCCATTGACTACATTATCTGAAACTATGTTAATAGCTTCAGATTTTATGTATCAGATGGTTATGGGGAACAAAGGAAATAACGTGCATAAATTCTCCCACATGGTGCCTGCAATCTGACCCAGTGCCTTGCAAACACCCAATGTCATTATGGATCTGTATTGTTGCTAGGTAGGAATAGATACTCTTGACAAATCTGACTACTTGACTGCCTCCTCAGTAGGGTCAAGGATTTTTTTTTTTTTGAGTGGGAACAGTATCTCACCAATTTTATAACCGTACCTGTATTAGTTTACCTTTGTCTTACAGCAAGCCACACAAACCTGACATCTAAAAATAAAAAAATTACTCACAGCCATCATCTCAGTTGTCAGGAGCTAAGAGTCAAGGCACCCAGCTGCTGGGTCCCTCACTGAGGACTCTTTGAGCCTCCAAGTAGTATGATGGGAGGGTTGCCTCCATCTCTCTATGAGTCTGTCTATGGTTCTGAGCAGTCTTTGGATGACTGAGACATGAAAATTCCCCAGAGTTATGGGCTGAGGCCTGGAGTCCCAGGCTGATTGACTTCGTCAAGGCCGACAAGAGAGCTTCAATCTCAGGAGGGTAGCGATCACGTTTTTATAAATACGTGATTTTTGCAAAAGTATTTGGTTGTTCCAGGCCTGTTCAGGTTAATCTCCTTTTTGGTGAACACAACCTCCATGCGTTTGGCACCTTCTTTTCATGTTCAGGGTCTTTTCACTGACTATCTGTGTAATATTCATCCGACTACAGGTTCTGTCTGTGAAGACAGGGGATTTCTCTATGGTTCTGTGGAGACCATGTAAGAACTCCACCTACCGTATTCTCTAGACTTTTCCCGCTTAATAATGAGCATTTTATTTAACAATTCTTGATAAAAAAATTTAAGTGCTGAGGCTTAGTAAAATAGAGGAAAATGTGGGCGTCACATACAAATGAAGCATCAACAGTTGATATATCTTCATCAGAACCCTCTTTTCCATATCATGAGTTGGATGAAGAAGATTTTCTTGGATATTGCAACGAGGGAGGCGGAAGTCATTAGTCTGAAAACAGAAGGAAAAGTATCTGTTCCTCAACCCGTCAAAAAAATCTCAAACATCTACTGCCATCTTTTTTAAGTCTGGTTTGCCTTTGAATGATTTTCAGATGGGAGGAATCAAACCTTATAGGGTCTTCATTAGAAGGCTACGCCATTGCTGTATGTCAGAACAACAGGCATCTTCATGGTGTTATTCTATTTTTGTTATCAGTTCCAAATAACTTGAAGCATCACTGAATCTGTCAATAGAATTTTCTGTTAAGGCAAAAGGCTGAGTCAATTTCAGCCTTTCCTAAACACGAACCTACATGTACAGTTAGTTATAGTACTTTGCCCAGTAGGCACACTTAAGCAGTGCTGGAGAGCCTCTGACATATAGACCTGAAACTGAGAAATTGATAAAATATTTTGACTCCAGAGTATTCTTTCTATACTATAGCTCTATGGTGCAGTAGGAGTAGAGATGGAGAAAGAAACAGAATGAGAACAAAATTTATCAACACCGGGTAGAGTCAATAAAAATAGCCGCAGAAGGAGAATTCAAACATATCTCGGCATCTATCTTAGAATTTTACTCCACATGCTGTTAAGCTAAGTTCAATATTTTCATGCATTCTTTGAACTAACAAAGCAAGTGAAAATAAGGAAGAATTTCCTGATAAAGAAATCAATGATGATGGTATAGGGCTGTCTCTGGCTTACTGCATGATAGTAGGTAAGTGGCTAAGAGATGGGCCTTCTAAGTGCTGCCCTGTTTAAATATAAAGTAGCCTGTAAAACAAGGAGGATTGAGTTGGTAAGAAAATGCAAAATAAAATATATAATTACATAGAATATGGAAGTACTATGATAAATGTCATAAATATAAACCTTTATATTGACATTGGCATATTATATTTTTAAAATTAGAATGACATTTTTTAATATAAAAACAAGTATCCTTGATGCTTGTTATGGAGAACAGAAACCACTGAAAAATCACTGGGTGACTCTGAGTAAGAAGGTGCATGTGGCTGCTGATTCTAAAGTCACTGCCATGTCATTGTTCCATGACACTATCCAGTGAATTTCCTAGGAAAACAGAATCCATCATTGGATGGTTGAATAATTTATTACTTATACACATCATATCTTAGATATGCAAGAAAGCAAATCAAAGGAAATGGATAAATAAAAAGAAATTGTAAATATGAGGATCGGTGGCTTGACCATGAGTAAAGTTTGTGTTGCTTTGACCTTGTTAATACATAGGACATAAAAAAGAAAATAACTTAAAATTTTTTTATTTAATTAATTTATTTAGATTACAACTCAATTGTTATCCCATTACTTGTATCCTCCTGTTCCTCCCTCCCTCCTGCTTTCACCCATTCCCCACCCCTAGGTCTAAGACCGAGGGGGACCTCCTCCCCTACTACATGGTCATAGGCTATTAAGTCTCATCTTGGTAGCCTGCTTATTCTTTCCTTGAGTTTTTGAAAGTGAAAATTTTCAACAACTTTGTCCTCATGGATACCACTGCTTACTTCTTTTTGTATATTAGAGTATTGCCAAAGGAGTTTTATTGCTTCAGTGGCCTTTAAGAATGCAGTAGAAATGATGTAAATACAATACTTGTTTATGAAAGTATAAAATATAAATAAATTGAAAATAGATAAACTAGATACATAGTTGAGCAAATGTTCTTGTTGTACGGTGGAGCATCTTTTGGGTATGTGCCCAGGACAGGACTAGTATAGCTGGGTCTTGATGTAGCACTCTTCCTAATTTTCTCAGAAAGCGCCAGATTGATTTCCAAAGTGGTTGTACATGTTTGTACTCCCACCTGCATTGGAGGAGTGTTCCCCTTTCTCCACATCCTTGCCAGTATGTGCAGTCACTTGAGTTTTTTATCTCAATCATTCTGATAGGCATGAATGAAATCTCAGAGTCATTTTGATTTGCATTTCCCTGATGACTAGGGATGTTGAGCATCTCTTTAAGTGTTTCTTAGCCATTCGATATTCCCTGTTGAGAATTGTCTATTTAGCTCTGTATTCTATTTTTAATTGGATAAATTGGCTTGTTGGTGTTTAATTTCTTAAGCTCTTTATATATTTTGGATATTGGCCCTTTGTAGGATGTAGGGTTGGCAAAGATCTTTTCCCAGTTTGTGGGCTGTTTGTTTGTTTTGTTGACAGTGTCCTTTGCCTTACAGAAGCTTTTCAGTTTCATGAAGTCCCATTTATTAATTTTTGATCTTAGAGCCTGGTGGGAATGGGAGGAAACAACGGAGGAGGTGACAATCAGGAGGTAAAGTGAACAAATAAAAAAAAAAAAAGGAAGGTCAGTTCAAACCGATCTCACCAATGTGAGCCTGTGCAAGTCTTTTCCTTGGTTGGCCAGCTGTTTATCAGCCTGTAAAGGAGGGATTAGACTGAGTAAGCATTTGTCCTAAACTATGCCTGTGATAAGAACCTCCTTCAGAAGATGTGCTTGTGAGGACAAACTGGGAAAAATCTGTGAACTCAGCAGACATTGTACTTGCCTAGGATGCATAAAGCTCCCGGCAACATGTTACTTGGGTTTAATGATGTAAACCTTCATCCCAGCACTAGGGGGAAAGCAGGAAAATTAGAAGTTCTAGGCAGTCCGCAGCTACACTTGTGCTTGATGCTGGGCTGGGACGTGTAAGATTCTGTCTCAGAGATGAAAAATAACAAAAACAAAAACATAACAAACAACAAATGCCCAAGCAAAGAAACCTCCTGCTCCTTTATGTTTTTCATGATGATGATGATAATTTAATATATCCATTAAAAAGCTTAAGCTTGCATGATTATTAAATATCTTGAGACTTTGCTTTAAAGAAAATAAGGAACCAGAAAGTCTCTGGGCAATTATCAAGAATATTTTGAAACAGATAATTCCTTGAGGTAGTGGATGTCCCGTAGGCCATGTCGGGGTAGCAGCATCCTTGCGGTGGATGTCTTGTGGGCCATGTCAGGGTATCAGTATCCTTGTGATGGATGTCCTGTGGGCCATGTTGGGGTAGTAGGATCCCTGACTTCTACCCTCTAGGAGGTTATGGAACTGCTCTCCAAGACATGACACCTGAAATTCTTGCTAATATTTGGAACCATTTTGAGAAACACTGGTTGTATATGAACTAGTGCATTTGTGTGAATGGTTATATAGATGGCCAACAATGAACAGGGTACTAACAATAGCTACACTTTTCTGTTGTGCAGTATTCAATATTATCTAACAGGAATATATAAAATCAATAATTTTATACTCTTATGTATTTTTCTTGGCATAAAAGACAATTAACACAATTTGACAAATGCCCCCTCCTTATTTTGAGTGCAGTGTGGCTATGGTCTAAAAGAACAGAATATTTTCCAAAATTAAAGCTAATGTACTTCATTGCATTGCTTATGGTTCTTGATAAAATCCTGCAAACACAGGCAGTCTGATGTTATTTTTCTGTTTACAGTATTACTATGTTGTTTTGGTTAACAGAATGAAGAACAGCACTGTGATACCACAAGTAAAAATGTTTTATTCTTAGTGTGTTTCATCAATAAAAGCTGACATTTTTGCAAGAAAGATGTTATACTATTGAAATTAACTCTTAGTCAATTGTAAATAATTGTATTATATCGGTATGTTATCATGAAGATTAGAAATCATTTCCTCCAGAATCATGTTTTTGCTTCCTCAGCACTGTTTCAATTGAAAGGAATTTGAATGAAGTGCATCTCATTACTAACATAAAGTAGATGGAGCTTGAATAATTTTTATATTTATTTTCCATGGATGGCTATTACATTTCTTATCCTATCTATCCAAATTTTATAAAATAAATTGTTTTAATCCATTCTTTGGAGGGAAGCAATGAATTTATTTTTGCAAAAGCTATGCATCTGAATATACTGTAATATGCACAAAGCTCTGTTAACACAGTTATTTATATAAAAAAAAGTGTAGCTGCCTTACCTTTTATTTAATTTACATACTCTATTTACTTTCTGACAGGTTCTTCTCCTTGCGTTTTTATTTACATACCAAAAATGTCTTTCTGGATAAGTCAACTTAGGCTTGGATGAACTGCACAATCTAACACCCCATAAAATGTTTTATGTGTTATATGGCTTAAATGAAGTTTTAAGCTAATAATATAGAATTTGGAACTATTTCATCAGTGATTTTTCTACAATAACACTATGTTTCTTACATATGGTGGTAAAGAGAATATTCTTTTGTCTTAGATCATGTCTAGGAAAGATTATAAGACTCACTCTCAGTCTCTTTGTTTCAAGCAGGAAACATAAATAGCTATCCATATTTAAATTGTTATGAGCCTTGCATGATATGAGCACTGTGTGTCAACATTTACAGATTTTTTTTTTTGTTCAATCTATGTGATAAAGCACTATTTTTCTCCTCACTTATTGAAAACAACAGTTGTCTTATCTGTTTTATAAGCAGTGATGGGGGGTCACATACTATCAAGTATGTAGGACATGGTATGTCAACTCAGTGAAGACCAGTTTTAGGAATATAAGCTATTTTATATTTCTATTCTGCCTACCCTTTTCTTGTATATAGCGTCTATAAGCATAGCTTGTATTTGTGTAGCCTACCATTCATATTCTTATGCACTCCTGATATAAATAATTTGAAATTTTCCATTCAGTTTTCCAAATTATTCTAGTCATTATGGATGATTCATGAGAGGATTAATCTCTTGGATGTGACATCAAACTAGAGAGGAAAGACAGTACCTATCATATCGTCTGCAGTTAAGAACATGCCGCATATCTTTAAGCTTTACTTAAAGTGCTTATAGTAATTGAGTGTGCATGCTCAGCTCCGTTAAAACCCAAACAGCAATATGGGAGAGTGTGGTTTGTTTTTTAAATGTGCAAGGCAGGAAAATTAGTGAAATCTGTTTAAGTCACAAAACTGCCTCATTCAGGACCCAACTCAGCAGCATGGGAGAGTAAGTCAAGTTAACTGTACTTTTAGCATATGTCTAAGCTCTCATATTCAGTTCACTTCAAATTCCTTCCTTCTCCTTGGATCTGTCTGCAAAGAGAAGCAATATAGAGTTGGTAAATGAGTTTAGTAGATCATGAGGCCCGGGTTTTCTTAAGGCTTTCAGGATGAAAATGTTCCCAGTCGAGGGCACATGTCTCAGCAGACCAAATGGCGATGCACACCCAGAACTGGTAGACTTCCTAGCTTCCTCTTCCTCTTCCTGACTCTCAATTGTCCATGTGCGTATGATGGGAAAGACATTTTGATTTTATTCATACTAGGAAAATTTGAGGAAGAAACAAAGCCAAATCTGTGCATGATAGATTAAGGAATTATACAGAAATGGTGGTTTAGTGGCCTGAACTGTACCACAATCCTGGGATTACATATTTGGGGGGGGGTGGAAATGTGATGGCTGTGTAACGGGGCCACTAGATAAGGGGGCATTGCCGAGCATGAGCTGCCTGGCGTCATGAGGTGGTTTTCTTTCTGTCTCTCAGCAATCAGAACAGAGCTCAGATGCATCTGAGGGGGCCCATTGATGGATTAGTCTTCATTTATAATCAAACATCCTTGAATAATAGTCTCGTTCAGTTTTTGTTTTAAAGGCCTAACATTTGATTGTATGTTTTCTTTAGTTAACTTTCTATATTATATGGCAATCTCTGCGGTTATTTTTTTCAAAGATAAAAAAGAAAAAAAAAGCATGCTCAAAAAATGTAGAAGTTATTTTTGCAGTAACGTATGTCATGATTTTTAAACATTCAGGCCTTTAAACTTTTTTTTTTATAGTGTATATTCTTGCCAATCCCAGCACAGTTCTACAAAGTAAAATATTTGGCAGTGAATTCATATTAACAGATGGAACAAGAAATTAACACGTTTTTGCTTCGCTAATTCACAGTTCTTTTAATACGCTAATTCTAAATCACCTGTTCTGACTTTGACAGGCTACAGACACCTGTTTGGGGTAATATTCCACAGCTAATTATTACATGAGAAATTCAGTTTCCAACAAAAGGGTTTCTGTGT
Organism: Acomys russatus; assembly: GCF_903995435.1. Classification (NCBI taxonomy): domain Eukaryota; kingdom Metazoa; phylum Chordata; class Mammalia; order Rodentia; family Muridae; genus Acomys; species Acomys russatus. Next base: position 40,774,891 of record NC_067160.1, on the reverse strand, counting down.
GAATTTGTCATAGTTAACAAATTAGTAATATCATCTAAATACAAATATATCTCTGATGTCTCCATTTAAATGCACTTAATCTCCTACTTATCTCTCAAGAGTGATCTGTGAGCACAAGGCTGTCCTCTTAGTTTAGAATTCTGTCTGTCACACTTTACACCACAGTTGCACTGATCAAGTCAGAATGTTCTTACTAGTCACGGCTCTTTACTGTACTACTATGTTCTAAATCGCAGGGGGAAAAAACGAGGCTAGAATGTTCAAGTGGCTGGAAAAACTCCTAACTAAATGTTAAAAATGACTCAGGAGAGTTAAAAAGAAAAGGAGATGGGGGGGGAGAGGGAGAGAGGGAGAAGAAAGAGGGGGAGAGGGAGGGAAGGGGAGAGAGAGAGAGAGAGAGAGAGAGAGAGAGAGAGAGAGAGAGAGAGAGAGAGAGAGAGATTCACTGAACTGAAGAATTTAAAGGACAGCCAGCATAAATGAAGCCCCACAAGGAATATTTCCTAAAGATAAGGCAGTAAATAGTGGCATGAATGTTATATAAAGAAAATCACATACACACCCACCCCACCCTCCTTAGAGCTGAACCTCTTCACACAGAAATTGCTTCCCATAGAACTCTGTCTTTAACTGTTACTGTTGTCCTCAGTTGTATCCATATGTTCCTTTCCTGTCTCTTGCTTTGGACGGTGTCCTTTACGGTACCTGTTTGCTTGGGAGCCTGCAGGAAACCCATATTATAGAGGAGCATGTGTCTGGGGAAGGGGGAGGGTAAGTTGATGGAATAGGAAAGCAAAAATCAGAAACGTAAGGTTTTTAGATGTTTGTAACATAATGACAGATGCTGAGGTACAGTCTCTCTTCAGGTTTGCCAAAGGTTCCATTTTGTGTGTCTGTTTTTTTGAGTCTCTCTAATTGCTGTTCAGCTTTCTCTGTGGCTCTGCTAATGTGTCTTCCTTAGCCACGTTAGGGAAGGAGAAAACTTGTCGTTTCTTTAATTAACCTTTATATCTTAGTACCAGATAGCAGAGTTCACCAGGCATGCACACTGGAAGATTCATGCTGTTTTGCTCTGATTTTTAAGAGTTATTGTACACTGCATATTTTTTATGACTTTTTTATGTTGTAAGACATAAAGTAGATAAGGAAAAGGAGTGGGTTTTTTGTTATAAGTAAACTCCTTATAATTTTGTTTTTCTTTCAATTGTTACTCTAGAAGGCACACGGTCTCTCTCTCTCTCTCTCAAACCATGCCTATGACACTGCTATTTGCAGAGATTTAACTGGCAGCCCACCCCAGGAAGATAAAATCCTGCTGGATCCAAGTTCGGTTCCCTCCTACACCCACACCTGAAACCATATTTCTGCCAAAGCATACATTCTGCTAAGGAGGAAACCAATCTTTTATAATATTTCAACATACGTTAATTTTATTTTATTTTTAATTAGAAAGTACATTCCTCGTCCAAATATGCTGGATGACATTTAAAGCTAGAAAAGAATTTCCAGATAACTCACCTTTACACTTAACTCTTATCAGAAGACCGAGTTTTCTCACGCACCTTGACTAAGCGTGTGACAGTGGCCTCCCTGGGGATTGAAGCCATGGATATTACAGGCACCCAGGCTCTTAGTTAATGCAGAGGCACACTGTCCCACATGATCCTCTTCCAGCTCAAGATTCAGAAGAGAGATGCTAATATAGAGTTCTCACGAGATCTGCTTTTATTTTCATTTGACAAGATACTTGGGAGTAAATAGAACTTTCTGGTCTTTGAAACAGGAGAGACATGTCTTAGGAAGCTTACGTTTTTTTTTTTTTTTTTTTTTTTTTTTTTCTGGAAACAGTTGAAGATCACCATTTGCTATCCTTAAGGCGGATTTTAGTGTAAAAGGCTAGTGATCTTGCAGAAGTGTGTTTGCCATTCGTACAGAATGTAAAGTTCATTTACAAGTCTTCCTGATGATTGGCACTACAGTGTGCTTTCATTCATTGATCCCAGATTAAAACAGATCAACCGTTTAACAGAAATACCCATACCTCCAATGCATCCAACCACATTCTCTTTCCGTGGAATACAAACAAATCTAGGTAATTTTTACTGTAAATCAGTCACGTGCATGTTTATTTGTTTGTATGTATGTATACATGTGTATATTTGAAGGGGGCTACTTGCTCTTTCAGAGACCATTACAGGTTATACCAGGTGAACAGGCACTGTTGGAACAATTACATTACTGCCAATATTCTTCTGATCAAGTCAAATGCATCAGAGGTAAATAAAGGCGAAACATTTATTTTGTATACCTATCAGATGCTATTAATTGATAGTCACCATTATAATCCTTATGTGTATTTTGAAATAGCTTCCTGGATATATAACCTCATAGTCCTATATATAGAATTTTATTTATAAAACATGCTGTAAAAAGAATCAAATGGCATTCATTGTAAAAATCTAATTCTCTTGTAATCTTAGACCAGTTTTACTACTATGTCATCTGTCTTAGAATTATGATAGTGTCCTAATAACTGCAGCCCACATAGACACACATGTGGCTCTCAAATACAGCTAGACTTAAGACTCAGGAGGTCTTTTGGAAATTAGGAGAGGGCAGAACATTTGCTATGTTGACAGGGGTGGGACACAGTTCCCCACTGGCTGCTTCAGATGGAGAAAACGATGCCAACATACTACAGTTTTTGCAAGCCAGACACAAGAGTTCCAGCACAGTTTTCAACCCTTTTAACCTGGACAATGGTCCAGCATATTTACATTCTGAATGGCCATCACCTCCTAAAAATACATATTGTGTTTTTTCTTCATCAGATGCTTTTTTTCCCCTTTTAATCTGAAAATGGTACTAACATGGTATAACTAAGGACAAAGACAGCTCTAACACTTTCCTTCTAGTTTTTTTTTTTTTTAACAGAACAAAGTCTGTGCATAAAAACTGCAAACCAAAGGGGGTAGGTGAGTAAATAATTTCTCAGGGAATGTCTGCCACTGGTCTAGTGTATGCACTATGCGTCAGACGGTATTGTCCTTGAAAGTGCTAACTGAGCACTTACCATCAGCCACTGTGATAAACTAAAGATCTAAAGAAGGGCACGTGAAAGATATGGCATATCTTCTAGGCCCATACAAATGCAGCAGAGAAAGGTATAAAAAAATAGTCACCTATAAGGTACACAATCAGTTCTTCATGAGTTAAAGATGACTTCAGTAGCAGGAAGACGAACAGGGACCACTTTGACAAGTAAGTAACATGGTGTTGACTTTCTCACATAGTATATGGCATATTTCAGGTTGAAATATATGAAGCATTACTCACAAATCTGAACATGCCTGGAACCCACAGTTAGAAATATGACTAGCAACTATAATATGGTGGCTTTATCTCCCAAACCAAGGAAGTTTTGCTCTAATCTATAAGCTGTTTGTTGGGAAACTAAGTTTTTGAAGCTGGGCGTGGTAGCTCACACCTTTAATCCCAGCATTCAGGAACCAGAGGTAGGCAAATCTCTGTGAGTTTGAGGCCATGCTGGTCTACGGCGAAACCAAGAATTTGTTCTGAATGATTGTGTGGAGGGAATGTATAGGGTGGACTGTATTGAGGAGGGACTGTGACACCACACTGATAATTGTGTCCTACCTGGCAGCGGTTTGTTAAAGTGTGGCCTTGGAATATAAAGTAGTATGTCAACTAATAATATGGGGAAATATGAAAGGCATACATCAAAGGAAAAAACGATAGTAGTAGATATTACCAACATCTTCAGTGCGTGGCACATAAACACCCATAACACATTCTCCTAGTCAGAATATGAGGGCACTGACCCAACTGTGGAGAAAGCCTCCTTCAAAAGTAGATCCTCATTCTTTGTTCATGTAAGGCTCAAACAACAGGGCTATGTCTCAGCATAGTGGTCACTACAGACTAAAGATAGGAGTTTGTTTTTACTCTCTCAATCAGAGCTGTAACTTCAAGACAAAAGGCCCATTTTTCAAATAGCCAACTCAAGGTTCCCTTCCTGTTCTCTAAAACTGTTGTTAGCTAGGCAGCGAGCCCCTCACACTCATGGATCTTTACATTCCATTGTTGTTCTTTTCTCAAGGGAAAGTGCACTTAGCCCAAAATGAGAAAATCCAATTCAACACGGCCAGATCACTAAGAGGATTATCAAGTCACAAACTGTATGGCTGAGTGGGAAAGCAGTATATAGAAACAGACTGTCTTTCCCTTAGTGGCAACTGTAGTGTATCCCCCACACTGAACATCAGTGGTCACTTCTCAAATGTATGTTGTGACCAACTAGATAACATTTTGTAGTGTTGTACCTCAACTGTAAATAAGAAATATTTTAGTCTCTAATCCATACATTTCTCTTCTAAGGAATTTGAATAATGATCCCCCAAAACCACCCCCAACATGCCCCACAATCCCCCACCCACCCACCCCTACACAGCCCTCCTTGGGTCATAGTATTCAATGTAACAATCTGCCTCTTATCTTCTAGCCAAAGATATCTTTGTTACTTATAATAATGTTACAATATTGTCTGGTTGGTTCCTATGTTTTCTTCCTTTAACATTTTTAGTTCTTTATTGTATATCTGAAAAAATAATTCTGTATTGGATTCCACTTTGATTTGCTTTAATGCTGTTAATTTATATTTTAAATATTGTAGTACATTTCCAAGTTCTGTTTTTTCCAAACCATTTGCTCTTCTACTTATACTCTTTTTATATTTCTTTTGTGAAAATGTCCTCTTTCAGTCTGTGCCATAAAATATTTCTATATTTTTGCATATTTTGTCAGTTGCCCAAGGTATTGTAATCATAATTGGATTAGAAACACTCATCTTTATAGGTCCTTTTATGTGTTCTGTGCACTTATGGTTTTCTGTAAACAAAAATAATAAATAACAGGTGGATAGCTAAATATATAACTCGTGGGAATCAAGCATTTCAAAGAGGAGGAAAAGGCTATGTCAGAAACACTCTTTATATACTATGCTCAGTCCAGTAAGAATACAAATGTTCCTTAGCTGTTACCTTTCATAGACTAAAGACTCCTAGTTACTAGAAAATAAAAAAATAAATAAATAAACATCTCTACTTATCAACTACAAATTTTCCTCAGAAATGTGTTCCCATAGGTGTCAAAATAACTATGTTTTACAACATTAATCCTGTTTTCTGTCCTTGTCCCTATGTCTGTCGTGGTAGGTAGAGACAGGTGGATCAGATGAGGGAGATGAAACTGTGGTGTGACAACCGAAAGCAAAGCCTGAGGTTTTGTATAGCACATTGCCTGATTCAGCGGTATCATTTCCCTCTCCCAGGGTCCTGCTTCCCAGCAAAGGTGGGAAGGGCGGTGGAACAGGACAGTCATGGGCCTTCAGCGGCTGCCAGCCTGAAAAGATCTCTTCCAGATTGGGAAACATTGTAGGCTGGAGGCTTGGAAATAGCCATAGTGAGAAGAGTCCCAATATCAAATTTGGTAATCCAGATTATGCAAGTGCAGCTCTGAGCTCTAAGAGACTATAGGAAGAACCTCCCCTACAGTTCTGTCCTTTATTTATTCCTTAGTCACTTGACTATAGCCTGAGAGTGAGAAATAGACCAACGGAGATACATTAGTTACTTATCTTACCTCTGTAACAAAAGACCAAACAAGCTGCAACTTAAGGGAAAAGGGGCTTTCTTTGGCTTGCAGTTTGAAGAGATACAGTAAATCAAAGAACTACATCATGGTTTGAAAGGCATGGCCAGCAGGAACAAGAGGCTGCCTGGTCATATTGCATCTGCAGTAAGGAATTAGAAAATTAACAAGAAGTAGAGTTACTCTCAAAATCCCTTCAAACCCAACCTTTGCAGTAACCTACTTTTTCTCATCCAGGATGCTCCTAAATATTCGTTGACTTTCCCAAACAGTGCCATCAACTGGGGAGTAAGTGTCCAAACACAAGCACCTATGGAGAAAATTGCTTGTGGAAGATGGCTGCAGACTCCTCAGGTGCTAGGAGCAGTGAGACCTGAGGCTCACATCTCAAGTCTACACTTCCTGGATTTAGCTTAGCTATGGCTCATTGTCTTAAAAGAACACTAAGCTTGCTGTGAACACATGGACATGACTTCACATAAAACTGTAGAAAGAAGCCCACTTAGGGCGAAATAAATTTTTTTCCTTTAGGTATAATAGCTACTAAAGTTAATATATTTGACTTTTTGTTTTCCTGGTGCATTTTCTTCTTCCTTGGAATTGTGACACATTTTACGATCGGCTAGAAAAGTAGTCCATAGTTTGCTTTTAATGTTTACATAAGTCCTGAAGTAAATTACCTGCTAAAATGATTCATATGTGTCTTTGATGAACTGCCACCAGTACAGAATGTCTGACCTATTGTATACAGAAAATACTGCTTATTAATTCCTAACCTAGTACTTCCTTGTGTTGCATTTTAGTGAAGGAATGCAAGGCGAGTAAAACTGAGTTTGTTATTTAGGGTTTAAACATCCACGAGTTCTTCTTTTACTCAACCTGAAATGTGAACACTTAGCTAGGAAAATCTGCATGTTAGTTTGAAGTCATAACCTTATGTTCAGTTTGTATGCTGGTCCACTGTATAAATATGAATTTTTAAGCAATTTAGCATTTCATCAAAGTAGCAGGGCCCTTGATTTTCATTCATCCATATGAAAACAATTAGGAAAAAATGCCACTTATCTTAAACTGTATTTGTCAGATTTTCTTCATCAAACTTGGTAAGTACAGATCTCTTGACATTCTGATGAATTTTCATCACTCTGTGGTAAACCTAAGTGACTAGGCTGTGGCCCGTGAAGAGCTTTTGTTTCTGTGTGACATTAAATGTTTTTTTTTTTAAGAAACATGATTATAATGAATATTCAAAATGAGATTCATCCTCTGGCATGTTCAGCATGGGTCAGAAGTCGTGGTTAGAGAGGAAAGCTTACCAGTGAAGCTCAAGGCTGTATTACTTTATTTTTTAAAATAAATTCCCCTTCTTCTCATGGTTCAGAGATCTAACTATCAAAGAGGAAAGCTGGCTAAACATATACCCTCACCAGTTTACCTCGACAGCTTCAAAAATGTGTTTTCTATGTAGTTAATTTAAAAGTTAGTGAATCTCCCTAGCTGGATACTGTCTTCATTCAAGATTTTTTTAGACCGTATGTTTAAGACAGCTTGAAGCAGATGTTATAAATGAAGAATAATCAGTCACCATAGTTCAGAGCATTTCTTCAAATAGTCTCCATTTTCTGGTTCCAGCAGAATTTTATTTACTCAAATATAAATCCTGTTTTTGTTTAATACCCTAGAGCCCCATCCTCAACAGAACACATTTTAGTACAATTGTTTTTATAACCTGTCACTGGTTGATGATGATAAATGGAAAATGATTAAGTATATTGTTTGTCAGATTTCTTCTTTTGCAATCCAATAAATACTCCCAGAGTCCTGCCTTGTCACCTTGCTTACAATGATTATCAAACAGAAAAGACTTGAAATCTAGGAGGAAAACTGGTGTATATCTTGGTTATATTTTTTCTCCAAAGATATAAAATATGATCGGAAACTTTTGGTTATTATAAGATAAATTAATTATCTAGAGATATGAAGTCACTTGTTTCTTGTATAGGTAGAAAAATCCCTACCTTGGGATTGCGATTTTATGGAACCACTCTATCTGTAATGAACAGTACCTTCATGTTGGATATACTTTGATGAATTAAATAATTGGCTTCCATCTCTAACACTACTGAGTGAAACTTTACTTCATATTTTATTTATTAAATGTCAGAAATAATCATTAGTAAGAATGATGGCCACTGAAAGGCACAGTGAGTGTGGAGCCTTTGTGCATCGTTTGCACTTGCCGTCACATTTCCTGACATATACACTCTATGTTTATAGCCCTAAATTATCAATACTCTTGCTTTAAATACTAAGTTTATGATTTAGTTGTTTATTTGTAAGAGTTATTACTTCGGAATGGCCTTAAGGTTTCATATATATTTATTATATCAAATATGAAGTTAAGGAAGAAGGTAGAGAAAATTAACCAATGAGAAAATATCATTGGGAAATGTTTCAAAAAATTGTCTAGATTTTTATGATACCTTTTACTTTTCATCTAATGTTTTTGTTATAGTCTTTCTAGTGACCCCCATGTGCAAGCAATACAAAAGTTTTTATTTCTAGTCTTTTATCAACATCTATAGAGTAGATTTTTAAAGTCTGTTTATAGAAATAAAGAAATTGAAGTTCAGAGAGTTTACGTAACTTTTACTAAGTGATGAACCTGAAATTCAAACACACATCTGCCTGTCTGGGTACATGGTGCATGATTAGGAAAGAATTAGAAATTGTTTCACAAATTAAAATTCTGACTATCTGAAGAACCCTCTGTATCTTTTATAATCTAACTCAAACCTTTTTAATGTGGCCTTCTGAAGAAATTAAAATTTATTTACCGAATTATTTTAAGTATCTCCTTTGGACTTCTAATCAGACATCATATTCCAATACTATTTCAGAATGGAATTTTCTGATTGTGAATTTTCTTCTATATTTTATGGAAGGAAAGCAACTAATCAATGTGTTTCTACACATGTGTGCCAACATTTCCCCTGATTTCTGATTATATAGGCTTGCCTTCTTCAGTGTTTAAGCAGTTCACTATGCTTAGGCAAGGCATAATAGATGTGGCGGGTTGAATAAAAATGACCCCCATGAGCTCAGAGGGAATGACACTGTGAAGAGGCATGGCCTTGTTGGGGGAAATGTGTCTTTAGGGGTGGGTTTTGTGGTTTCAGATGCTCAAGCTAGACCCAATGTGCTTCTGTCTTCCGTCTACTTGAGATCTCGATGTAGACCCTCATGTACTTCTCCAGCAGCATGTCTGCCTGTGCTCAGCCGTGTTTTCCTCCATGATGAATTCTAAGCCAGCCTAAATTAAATGCTTTCCTTTATAAGAGCTGCCATGGACAAGGTGTCTCTTCATAGCAATAAAAACCCTAACTAAGGCAGAAGTTGGTACCAGGGAGTCGGGTACAGCTTGATAGGCTTGCTCATATCTTTGCCTGGAGGAATATGGAACACTGTGGGACTTTGGACTAGAAAAGCAATTGGATATTTTAAGGGGGACTTAATGGGCCATTCCTGCAGGAGTATGGAAGACAGTGGTGCTGAGGGTGATTTGAGCATGAGGACCCAGCTCAAGAGGTTTCAGAGAGAAAGAATATTAATATGTGGCCTAGATATCATTCTTATGGCATTTGGTGAAGAATGTGGCTGCTTTCTGCTCTTGCCCAAAAGAAAAAAATCTGCCTTGGGTTAAATAGAAGAGTTATGGGTTAACAGCTTTGGCAGAGGGGACTTCCAGAGAGCCTTGTACAGACTGTGGAGTACCAGGCAGTATAAAGAGATAAAGGAGAGCCTGGAGCTAAGTGTGATAAAGGGAGTGGTGAGCTCAGAGCAACACCTGACCCAATTTGAGAAAATGGATTAAAGAAAAGTGAAAAGCACTTCAAGAAAAGCTTAGGGCCAGGCATATTGGTGAATCCTGGCACTCAGAAGGCAGAGGCTGGCTGATCTCTGAGTTCAAGGTCATTCTGGTCTACAGAGTGACTTTCAGGACAGCCGAGCTGTAAAGAAAACCATCAAAACCAAAAGGCTGGTGAGGATATAATTGAATGAGTAGGTCATGCTTCCAGCCCCAGCAAGCAGCAGAACTTGGCAGCTTCAGCACATGGCTCTCGCTTTACAGTCAAGGATAGAAGAAAAGGGTTATAGAATCTCCCTCTGTGACTAAGGAAAGCTGTTGAAGTCAGGCATAAGTCAGTGGTGTCTTTGTATGGAGACCCAAAGAGGCCATTGTGTGGAACTGTGAAGGTGAAGCCTGGATTGTCTTGGAGACCCCAAAATGTTGGAGATGATAGAGCCATGGGATCCCTACCAAGGAGAGCTGCTCACAGGGAGTGGAACTGTGAGCAAGAGAGGTGTGTTGCAGTCAACAAAGCTGGACGGAGGTAAGGATCTGAGGAGCACTTTGATGCCATACATGGAGGTACAGAGTTTGGAGTTTTCCCAGATAGTTTTTGGTCTTGCTTTGGTCCAGTATTTCCTCACTGTGCTCCCTTTCCTCCATTTTGGAATGGTAATGCATAGCCTGTGCCATTGTATGTTTTAAGTATGTGATCTGCTTCTTGATTTTGATTTTGCCTGAAATATTGGTAAGAGATTGTCATAAGACTCAGAAGAGACTTTAAACTTTGGACTTTTAAACAGTGTTGAGAATCTTCTAGCCTATGGGACTTTTAAAGTTGGAATAATGCATTCTGCATTAAGATATAGCTACAAGCATATGGGGCCAAAGAGTGGAATGTAGTAGTTTAATTGAAAGTGGACTCCATAGACTCACAGGGAGCAACACCGTGTGACATCGTTGGAGTAGGTGTTGTCTTCTTGGAGGAAGTGTGCCACTGGTGGTGGAATTTGAGTGTTCAGATGCTCAAGGCAAGCCCAGTGTGTCTCTCTCCTCCTTCTGCTAGCCAACCCAGATATAGAACTCTTGGTCTCTATTCTAACACCCTGTCTTCCTCTGTAGCCCCATGAATCCTGCCCCGATGACAATAGACTAAACACCGGAACTGTAAGCCCGCCCAAATCAAATGCTTTCCTTTATAAAGGTTGCCATGGTCATGGTGGTTCCTTCACAGCAATAAAACCCAACTAAGACAATAGAAAACTGCTCAGAGAGGCCCGCTCTCCACCGTCTATTCTAACCCTGGTGGCTTACATTATAAGCAATGATTATGAAATTAATTACATTTAAAAACACTACTGAATAGATCTTTATAAGCGGGGAAAGTGTACTTCACTAATTAAAGATATTATTGAAGATAGGTCTCATTTGATTGTGTTACCTCCTTCAAGGTGTTTAGATATGCCATGTTTGTATTGGCTTTGGAACAGCAAAACTGTAATGCCATGAACTGAGTCGAGTGGGAGGCAGTTCCCCAAAACCATGTAGATATAAGTGAATACCACAGAGCCTTAAACATCTTAGTTATAGCCAGTGAGAGCTTGAATCAAAGACATACTTGCTAGTCTAACTTCCACACTCATGGAAATATAAAATAAAATAAAAATATGTATTGGCCTTGATCTGTTAAGTCAGTGTCAGTTACACAACTACAGAAAACAATTGATATGCAACATGACATGGCATGTTTTACACACATACACTTATATGCTACATTTATGTGTATATAGTATGTATGTATGTATGTAATTTTAACAAATTATTCACAAACAAAACTTCTAATATCTAATTTAGCAACAGAACCACCACAAAATCAGAATTTTAATGGTAAGCTTTCTATAAGCACGTGTAAGGTACGTGAGTGAGCATACCTTAAAGAAATTGCCTGGTAGTTAAGTGGATCTTCAGAGATAAAAATAAAATCAACCTTAAACTTCAGAGTTTGGTATCTAATTGTCAAAAAACAAAAGAGAAATACTTAGGGAACAAGCAGCCCATAGAGTCTCTAAACTAAAATTTTTTGCTATCGGGTTAATGTTTCAATGCATATGCCCAAAATTCTATAGATATAAATTTATTACCGTTTTAATAAAATATTGCAAGGAGTAGCACAACATTGTGTAATAGAAGCTAAATCCTGAAGTAGAATACAAACCTGTGAAATATTCACAGTAACTAGTGTTACTTTTGTATTGTGTGAGTGTCCATGATTCTTAAATCCCTGTCACTTTAGAGTTGAATAAAATCTGTCTTTTTCTGGCTCCTGGGGACATTGTGGAAGGGCAGTGAAAGATGGTGACTAGTGTCCCAGAGTCCTGAAGTAGCACATGTATAATATTGCCACAGTGTTTGTGCAGTTTCAACATATTATCCAAATAGAATTATGACTTTTTTTCTAATTCAGTTTTCCCTCAAGGTTTCATTCCTCCATCAGTGATATATTAGAATACTCCTCAAGGCTATATATATATATATATATATATATATATATATATATATATATATATATATATATATATATATATATATATACACACACACAAGATGAGTTGTGATTTTTCCATTTCTGAGGCAGTATGTTTGGTTAACTGTCAGTGTCCCCAGATCAATGTGGATATCCGTAGGGGGAGTGCTTATTGTATATTATCATAAGTAGACTGCACTGTATGTATGTCCTCCATAGGTTTCCCTCAGGACTTTCCCCTTAACTATTGCTAACATGATATCACTTTCTACCTAAAGAAATTCCTTCTTTACTTTGGTTGTAAGTGTTGTCATTACATTGTTTCTAAAATACAGGCCTTCTCATTGATCATATGTCATTGTTTTGGTTTTGAAAAGACAAAAATCCTCCCTGCTGCAAAAATATTGATAACATGAGGTAAGCATGAAGAACTTTGCCTGCCAGCAGCCCACATACTAACTGCAGTTATCCTCTGCACCATTATAACACATACTAGCCAAGCATATACCCCATTAAGAACTACACTTTAACAATACATGTTTTGTTATGTGGTGTTCTTGGGGATATTGTAAGCACCTCCCTTTAAGAGCCTCTAAGATCCCTTGCTGTACTCTTCACTCAAATCCTTCTTTGTGAAACAAACACACAAACAAACATTTTCAAGGGTCTGAACTAGCCCATGGACTAAGTATCACTGGGCTCTGATGTAACTACAGAGGTAATTGTTTGTTTCTGTCTTATCAAGTTGACTATCAGAGTAATATTGAAGACATGTGACTTGTTTGTTTTATCATAATTAAAGTAAGCACAAAATTCATAGTAGTCATTCAAAATAGTCTTTGTTATCACTTCATAATAGATTACCTAAATAGGAATATGGTGAAAATTTCATAGTGAGTTCATGCAAGGATTGTAAGATGCCTCTCAGTTTAGTTACCAATCTAAAGTTTCTAAAAGGGATATTGCTGAAATTACAGCAAGTTGCTTTGAGGGATTATGTAAGAGAGTCAGAAATGTACTGATACTCAGAAAGGTTTGGCTCTAGAGGTGAAAGGAGGCGTCATACTGATATTTTAGCTACAGAGCAACAGTTAATAATATTTCCTAAGCCTGACCTCAGGTTTAAATTGTGAGTCATTGTTATAAGCTTCACACCCCATAAATTTGTCAGCCTGTTTCCACTATGCAGAGCCATCCTTGGTGAGAGCAGTTTCACAAATTACAGATTTCTAGAGAATCTGTCTGCCCCTTTCAAATCATGTTTCCTGTTAAAAAAAGAAAACTACCTTCCAGGAGCTATCTGACATGAAACTCACCAAATAATAATGCAGACCTTTGAGTCAATAAAGGGTTCATCTCTCCTTCAGTCAATTTTTACATTTATAGATAAAATCATAACCTATTCACCCATTTGTTCAATCATGGATGACAATATCAATGCAAACAAAGAAATACACATTGTAGGGACCGGGCATGCAAATGCATTATTTCTTCTTTTTGAAATAAGGGGGGAGTTGAAATTATAATAATATAATATTGTTGCCTACAGCTAATGGCAGCTGGGAATTCTATAAAGGGTGTTTGTCCTGATGCAGAGATATAGCTGGCTTTCATAAAACCAGAGATACAAATGCCCTCATATTTTAAAAAACTGTTTGATAAGATCATAATCTGTCATACATTTCTCTTGAGGTATTTTATGTGGTGTGCTGTATTTAATAGTCCTATTCACAAATGGAACAACACAAGAGGGGAAAAGATGAGCATCTCTTCATAATAAGACATGGAGATAAACTATCCTAAATTATGAAAGCTTCCATGTTCATATGGACCTTTTATTCATGGCTTTCCTATTTAAATACTATGGCACTTGAAGTGGCTTTGGTGGCATTCATATGAATTCATGGCTATGTTTGTCATAGTGTGCTTACCTTTGGTACTTTGCAAATGGCTTGTATTTGCTTGACCAGGAGTGTTCTATAGATTCCAAAGTCTTCACACTGATTCCAACATTGCCTTAAGATGCTCTTGAGAAATTCCTTGGGACTCTCTACCCAAATGCGAGGCAAGGATAAGAATAAATGTCAAATAGCATTAGTTCTGGAATCTAACTACTAATTTTTGTTTCAACTGCAAAGTGCATATAAAAACCTTGGAACATTTCCAGCTATCTTCACTATCATTTATTCCTTAAAGCTCAGAACAGACTCTTAAAATGAAAAAAAAAAGAAAAAGAAAAAGAAAGAAAGAAAGGAAAAAAAAAAAAAAAGAAAACTGTGCTGTTCTATCAAGGCTGCAGATGCAGTTAACACCATCAGACGATGAATACTCACTGCCTTCACTGGCAACCTGAACAAATATATTCTGTATAATTAAATAAAGGAGCAGTTTAAAGAATAAAAATACAACATCGTTGGCAATCCTTTGCGAATAATGGAATAAGCAAAGTGGAAGAAGAAACCAAATGTTATTAGTGGCTGCTCCTTAGGAGAAATTTTCCCCTCCTCTAATTTGACTTTTCTGAAAAGCTTTAATGAATACTTTCCCCAGTGATGCTGCTTACTGTTTTAAACATCATCACAGACTCTTTGTGGTCCTATTTCCCTATGAACACAACACATAGGCGAACTTCGTAGGAATCCATGTGTTAGCAGGCACAGCGTTCCCTTCTGTCCAGGCTGCCAGATCTTTTGACTAAACATTAAGGTCAACATGGTTTCAAAAGACACTAGAATTCTCACAAGTCTTTATGAAGAACAAGACTTTTAAGGTGGCCGGAAATAGAGCATCAAGCATGGTACAAAGACTAGGTGGCTTAACTTGTAGGCTTGTTTGCTGAAACTCAAAGGTAAATATATTGTAGCTAAAAGTGTTCCATTTTTATCCGCCTGCCGCAGTAATGGCTGTGTTACTTCAGGGCTTCTACTTCAATAATTGATCAGGGTTTGTATAGCACTGGCTAAGAGCAAAAATAAGAGTGTTGCTCTGAACAAACTGCTTCACTATTATAGCATTAGGCCCAGAAACAAGATTCAGGAAATATAGATATAGAAGAAACAGGAAAAAGATGGATACATTGGGTTGTAAATACTGCTTGGGGCTAGAAAGTAATGAGAATTTTTCCGTAGAGAGTTTTGACCTGCTATTCAAAAATTGTTTCTTGTCCTAATAAATCCTAAAAGTGTAATTTGCTTGGAAAGGGGAAAGAACAAAGGCACCAAAATTCTTTTGATAACAACACTTGTTAAGGTTGATAAGTTGAGTTTCAAATGTGTGAAGAAAAATGTGCGACAGTTTGTTTTAAGGTGACAACCTAAGTGTTCAGACTTCCATAGTGCACAACCGAACAAGCAGGACCCCAGGTACAACTTGCACTTGTACATTCCATATACACAACACAAGTGAGGTACTCCAATTTCTCCTAACACTGACAATCCGTGGAGGCTATATTTTTTTCTTAAGCAGACAAAAGCAAGAGTTCCCTCTTTTCATTTAATTCTAATTTATCTCAGATGTAATAAATGATTTATTCTAAGCATAGAGATTTCTGAGGAGACTGTTAACACATGCTAACATCTTTCTGGATTGAGCCTAACCTGTCACAAAGCTGCCTGCTAGTAGATACTCACCATACCAATTCTTCCATGCATGTCCACTCTAATACAGTTTGCCTGTGATATCAAACAGTTAAGAAATTTTAGCCTAGACTTCTTGGTAGTATATGCATGTATATGTGACAGAATCAACCTCATGCCTGGAAAACATTAAGTAGCAAGCTCTACATTGAAACTAAGATTCAAGCCATTAAAATAACCACTGGGATATGGTGACAATGATGAAACAATAATATAAATAACACAGCAAAGAAACTGTGTTCTCTAAAATAAGCAACACGAATTTTCCTGTTATGAAACATATTATAAAGGGGTTATGTATTTCCTTCATCCCCAGTCACTACACAAAAGGATAAGATTAATTAGTTATATATTTTACTCTAAGCAATAAAGAAAGGTGCAGCTACAATTATTTGTTCTCTTCCTATGGAATTTTATGGTAAAAAAATTATGTTAAGTAGAATTGTCCTAAACAATTGCTTTAGCTTCAGCCCTTGCATGTGCGGTGTCGTGAATAAACAAACAGGAGAGTAAGAATGTGGTAATCAAGGGCAGCTTTGCCACAGTGAGTTCTTACCATGGTCATAAGGCTTCCCAGCAAATGGGTTCAGGAAATGTTAAGATAAATAAAGATAAGTAGATTTCTTTCCTGACTTTTTTCCTCAGGGAATTTACTATACCAGGAAACACTGTAAGGCTCTGTGTAGAGTCTGGAATGCAGTGTTCTCAAACTGATCTGATCGTGAGCATTTTTGTTCAAATCCTCAAGGGATCTCTGACTCCTGGAGATTACTTTGAGAAATGCTGACTTTGACCTATAGTGGCCATAACCCTTCATTAACAGTGCAGTGAGAAATTCACTCTCTTGCTTTGTTTTTCAAGTTTCTAAATTTAAAAAGTCTATAACATTCCTGATATATTCCATAAGAGATGCATTGCCTCTTGAAAGTGCTTGTATTGGTGAAACATTATTCTAAATGGAGGTGAGAAACATTTTAAGGTGGTGATCAGAGAGCTTGAATCAACTCTTTCCCCAGCTGAAGGGAGTTCAAGGATAGTGGTCCCAATTTTGATTGGGATTTGGAGAACTTTTGCATGGCATATACCTTGGAGAATGTCACAATGAGCTGTATTAAATGCCTAAAAGACAAGGAACTGCTCAACGTGACAACTCTTTTCCTCATCCCCAGTACTAATTTATTTTGTGAGGTCCTACCTAGAGGGTAAGGCCCCACCGCTGAATCTGCCAGGAAAGTTACCAAGGCAGGAAAGAGGGACAAAAGTCAACATACTCTTTATGGACAGATCTGTGTGGTGGTGTGATACAAAATCCTAGGTGTGCATGCAGTAAGGGCTGGTGCACATTATCCAGAATGAGAAGAGCAGTTGAGGTGATTCATGAAGGAATTGAAGGAATTATTCAGTCAGAGAAAGTGCACTTAAAAAAAAACATAAAGGAAGCACACCAACAGGACATGGGAAACAGCATATGCTTAGAGGACGAGGAGAGAACAGCAAAGAAAACAACAGTGGGGGTTCTGCTTATGCCATGAATATATACGTTTTCTTCTTGGTATTGGTATACCCAAGTCAAGATCCTGCTTCTATGAAGAGAGACATAGGTGGATGACAGAAAGACTGGTAGAGAAAACTCAGGTCTGTGCCTTGTCAATATTGCCTCTCATCTTCTCTCTTCCTCCTCCTCCACTCTCCCTCCCCAGATCCCACCTCCACTTCATTTTACTGTTATTATAAATACAGGGGAACTAACCCTTTCCCTAATGCTCTACCATTGAGCTATATTCCAAGCCCCTTTTTTTAAGTTTGAGAAAAGGTCTCCATAAAGGCATGACCTTTGAATTCATTGTGTCTCTGGTTCAGTTATTTTAGAAGCTGGAGCTGCAGACCTATGTCACAAAACCAGCTTCAATCTGTGTAGAGTCACGCTCTTAGAGCAAGCTTATATCTTAGGAATGGACTTGGAGGAGCAGAATAACAACATCTTATATAATGGTTTACGAAGGGCAATTTACCCTTAGCTTGACAGTGAAAACAAATTGGCCATCCACTGTAGCCTTCCATCATTGACTTTCAAACTAGTTGTAGCCTTTAAATCTTTTGTTTTGTTTTGTTTTGTTTTTTGTTTTTTTGTTTTTCAATGTCTTTTTTTAAAATTAATTATTCTTGTTACATCTCAATGGTTATCCCATCCCTTATATCCTCCCACTCTTCCCTCCCTCCCATTTTCCCCTTATTCCCGTCCCCTGTGACTGTTCCTGAGGGGGATTACCTCCTCCTGTATATGCTCATAGGGTATCAAGTCTCTTCTTGGTAACCTGCTGTCCTTCCTCTGAGTGCCACCAGTTCTCCCCTTCCAGGGGACATGGTCAAATATGAGGCACTAGAGTACGTGAGAAAGTCATATCCCACTCTCCACTCAGCTGTGGAGAATGTTCTGACCATTGGCTAGATCTGGGAAGGGGTTTAAAGTTTACCGCCTGTATTGTCCTTGGCTGGTGCCTTAGTTTGAGCGGGACCCCTGCAGCCTTATTCACAATAGCCAGAACATGGAAATAGCCTAAGTGTCCCTCAGTAGAAGAATGGATAAAGAAACTGTGGTACATATACAGTATGGGATACTACTCAGCTATTAAAAACAAGAAATTCCCGAAATTTGTGGACAAATGGATTGAGCTACAAATGATCATAATGAGTGAGTTAACCCAGAAGCAGAAAGACTCACATGGTATATACTCACTTATATCTGCATACTAGCCCAAGGGGCATGTCCCACAAAAGCCTTCACTTACCAGGAAACTGGGACAGAGGGGAGGACATCCTACTGGGACTCTAGATGAGAGAAGCATGGGAGAATAGCCAAGTAGAAGGATCCAGAGGGTCCTAGAAACGTATAAGTAGAACATTATGACAGGCAGATTTGGGCCTTTAAATCTTTTGATGGTGACTCATGGAAACGGACACATTGCAATGGAGAACTATCAGGATGGATATGGCCCTACTTCAGTAGTAGGGATGTGGCAGGAAAGGTCCCCGGAACTACCTTGTGGCTCACTCTATATGTCTCTAGTTCTTTCTCAGACCCAAGTCAGTCCCAGAAGCCTTGTGAAAAAAGTCTGGAGCACAACAAAGAGGGATTTAAAATCACCATCCTACATACTGAGAAAGCATCACATGTACAGTATTGAGATCTAGATCCCGACCTGGTGGATGTAGTCACTGGGATGTGACACAGTCATGAAGGTGCTAGTCTCATAAATGTGTTAACCTTTTAATGGGTTCCAAATATGATGGCATTTAGGGGACATAGGAGCCAGATGAGGACATGCCTTTAAGGGAATCTTGTCCCAGGCCTCTTCCTGTCTGTGTTCAATGCCCAGCTGCTATGCAGTGATAAGCTCTGAGGCACATTGTCTTTCTTGCCAGGATAATCTGTCCCACAACAGATCCTCATGATGCTGTGAGTCATAACCAATCTTTTCCTAACTTAAGTTGTTCTCTCTGGACTTTATTCCAACAAGGAAATGTCCAACTAACGCACATAGAAAACCACGCTCTTGGGGATTAGTGTGTTTTTTTAGTTTTATTTCTCTCATTCTGCAACTCTTATTAATAACATAGACAATGCCAAGCCTTGGGCTAGCCACAGAGAAAGCAACATGCTGAGAAAACATCCCTATTGCCACAGACTCTAGAGGAAGAGGAAGAATGAACAAGTGACGCTGGCCTCGGGCAGGAGGAATCCTTAGCACAGCATCAAAGTGCCTGGTTTGGTTGGTCATGGAGGAGGGAAATTTTTGCTCAGATGCACTATGTGAGCAGGGATCCCTTCAAGAGTTGGCATTGGGCCAATATTTTGGAGGGGGTAGAGGACAGAGAATAGGTGGAGACTGAGGCCAGAGCGGCCAGATTTGAGTACATTGGACTGACTTCAAGGCTTAATCCCTATCTATGGCAACGTGGGAAGCCACCACATGATTTTGCCAATGTATCACAGTATCTGGGGGGATTTTTGTTTCCTTGTTTGATTTTTTTCCCCCATGGTACGTATCTATGTGCTATATATAGATATCGTGTCAAATTCTTGTCAAATTTTACGTTGCTTTCAGGATTTGAGGACTTTGCCTGCCTAAGATTCTGCATTGTATCAAGGGCTTAGTAATTTTTTGGAATTTAATCTAAATTACGGAGTTCTTTCTATAGTTCTCTTAGATTTTCATACATTCAGGATCAAAGGATCCATTTTCAAAATTACTTCAGGCCAACTAAATTCATCAAGGACTGGAAAAACATCACACATAAAAAGGAAAAGAGAAAGAAGAGAAAAAGATGAAGTGGAAGGAGTGCTATCCAAACTCTACCAAAAAAGCACTGGAAGGAGAGTGCCATTGACCTATGATAATTAACTTGAGGAGAAAAAAACAACATTAAATTAATTGCTCAGCTGGAAATTATTTAGTAATTCTCTGACTTCTAAATCCCAAGGGCTCTCGTCTTAATGTGCTATTGTCAGACATTTTACAATGAGAATTCTCCAAGGCATCCTTCCTTTCTTTTGCTCCTGTTTCCCAAATGTACCTGCAGTGTCTATCAAAAATAAGGGATGTGTCGGGTGTTTAATGTGTGATGAGCGCTAATCTAAGTCTCCTATCCTCTATCTTACATGCCCTCTCATTCTTGACTGACAGGGCACAGAAGCATTCTGAAAACTAATTTAACCAATGCATGAGGACAGAGTGGAGATTTGAACTGGGAAAGGCCATTCCTGTGATGATTGGGTGAAAACTTCAGTGTCCTGCCTTAAAAGTGAATAATACCAGTATACACACAATTGTACATTTAATGATGCTGAAGAAACGTGTAACTTATGGAGAAAAGGCTTGATGTATGTACCCTGTTAAATAGAGTAAATTCAGTGATCCCTTGTGTTGCAAAGAAAAGTGTCAATGAGCAAAACTCCGGTATTCGAAACACTGTGAGGGAAAGCATAAGCCTCACCACCAAACGCCACCAATGTTTAGTTACATAAAGGAACAAGGGGAGCAAAAGAGAGCTTTATTCAGTTACTTAAGTGTTAATCTTAGTTAAATAACAAGAGAAAGAACAGCTTGATACATTTCATTTAATACTTTCTTGTGAATCTGCTAGCCTCTTTAATCTAAAAATTGAATTTCACATCCAGTAGTGAATGTTGATCTGTCTAGGAAAAAGGAAGTACACAAAATCTGCACATTAGTGCATAAAATCAGACTACCTGCCTGTAATTCTTTTTCAGTTACTGGACATCTGAATGACCCCTGTGCCTACTGTTCAATCCTCCTCATTCTCATTTTTTTCCAAAATAAACACAGAACTCATAGTATTTCACTCATTGTTTTGTTGATGAAAGCCTTGGGTTCCAAGGCATATATTCCCTCCACTGTGTCATTCCAAATCATAACAAAAACAAAGCAGAAGCAAGAGATTTAGGATATTAGGCTCTTGGTTAGTGTTAACAACACATTTTTTTCATAAATACTAATTGAATGTCCATTGCATGTCAGCCTTTGTTTTAAGAGGCAGGATCTTTACATGTCTTCTCCACTTACTTCATTAAGGAGTAGGCAATGATTGTTGTTTTGTTTATGGTGTCTCTGAGTGTAACTTGGTAAAGCTATGACAAGGTGGTGTTGGCACTAGGGTGGGAGCAGACCTAGTCCTCCCAGGTGGAGGCTGGGAGGCCAGTCTTCTTCTGGGTATTTCATTTCTTTATCTTCATTGGTGTGTCTCTGAAGACCAATGGTACTATATTTGTGATCATTCTAAGTGGCTAGAGAGAAGTCTGTAGTTATACTTTTAGGCCACAGGACCACAAAAGCCATACCTCAAAGATTTTTCTGTGTCATTAATATGAATGCTAGGCCTCTGTCCATTCCATACAGATTATCATACATTCTATCTTGATAGATTTGGTGCCTATGGTTTTATTACTTATGATTATGACTGAATTATCAGATATTGTGTGTATTCCCATAAAAATCACAGTAGACGTTAGCATTTAGCTTACTTGTATTCAGCCCCACTGTTCTAATTTGGTTTCTCTGTTTGTTTGTTTTGGTTATTTAAGATAGTTCTTCTGTTCCTCACTTACAACGTGAAATTCGCTAGAGAAGATTTGGCGTCCTCACATACAATTTTTAGATGGCCCATAAGTCAACTTGGATCGTCTTTCAGCAATTCATGCTGAGTTTTAAGTATCTGAGAATCATTTTCTTGGTTTCTATTGCTGTGATAAAACTCCATGACCAAAAGCAACTTGGGGAGAAAGGGGTTGTTTCAGCTTATAGTCCAACATGAGGGGAAACCAGGGCAGGAACTTGAGGCAGAAACTAAAGCAAAAGTCATGGGAAAAAAAAAAAAAAAAAAAAAAAAAAAAAAAAACGCTGCTACTGGCTTGCTTCCTGTGACTTGCTCATTCAGTTTTCTTATGCCACCCAGGACCACCTGTCAATGGTGGCACCACTCACAGTGTGCTAGGTCCTTTCAAACAAATCATTAATCCAGAAAATGCCCCACAGATTTGCTACAGAACAAAGTGACAGAGATATTTTCTGACATGAAATTCTGTGTTTCTAGATAACTCCAGCTCTTGTCAAATTGACAAAAAAGTAACCAGAGCACATACTTACCCAAAGGCAGTGTTCCTCGTTGAAAGCAATGATATTTAAAATTCTCAAAAATATATATAGCAGAAACAAAGATACTTAAACAGAGCTTTTACCAAAGAAAGCCACTTCTTACAGCCAAATAGGGAAGAGTGTTTTCCTATTGGATAATGGGGTTTCTGTACTTGAATGTTGGTCATTGGAATAATGTATTAAGCTGGAGGAACAAATAAAACCAAGAGAGACTGGAAGCCTTGCAGGGTGAGTAACCAAGAATATAACCGCCAAAGTAAGAGGAAAGCAATGAGGATGGAGGAGGAGAAATGAGGGCCAACAGGTGTTGGGTTTTATGTGGGCATTTCTGACATCTTAGCAGAATTGATAGTGTAATCTAGATCGGTAATAAATACATATGTGACTTACTAGTATAGAACTGAGAAAAGATCTTTCATGGTTTTCTGTGTCTGAGTACTTATCTATTATACATTGTGATCCCCCTATTTTATTGGCCCTCATTTTCTTTCTAAAAATTTAAAAATTGATTATGCTTCAGAAGACAGTCTCATGCAATACATGATAAATCATATATTTGACAATCTCTATGTTTGAGAACTCAGAGTAGGGTGGGCATAAGTTGTGGCTAGGGTGTTTACTATCTTGACATCACCTACCAATAGACTCAGGCTTCTAAAGGCACATTGATGGCAAGGAACCCCCTCTATTCATACGGCATTCACATGCTGGAGGCAAAGGTAGGGCACACTTGAAGAAGCAGATTTGTTTGAAAAATATTGCTCTTTCTCTGTCTTTTGGACATTTAACTGGGCAATGGTAAAATATTAAGTGAAAAGCTATAATTATACAAACATCTGATGCCATAAAGAGAGAATGTTGTAGTTTTCATCATCAGTTTCTTAATGTGAAATATGCTGCTTGTTTTCACAACAGTGGGGCAATTTATTCTTCGATGCTACTTTGTCCTTAGCATAGTTGTCTTTTATTAAGACACAAGACAGTCCTTTCTTCCTGTGACACATATGTGTCTACAGGTTCTGCCTCTGTGGTCCTGCCACATCCTTTTTTTTTTTTACTCCTTATAGCTTTGCTTGGGGAGTTCACTGAGGGAGGGAGCACCATCACTCTTTTATTTCAACTTCTTTGGTTGTAAAAATCTATGAATAGTAGCTACTTATTAAATAAAACTCACATGCAATTTTGTACTTGATTGATACTTTTCACATTGTTCATTATGGCCGAGAAAACATCAGAAATACTGTCATGGACTAGAGCTGTTATCTGCAAAACAAACAGATTTTTCAGAAAAATTTGGTGGGCCTACAGTGGATAAAAGTGGTTGCTACTAAGGCTGAGGACTTACATTTGTTCCTCAGGTGCCACATGGTGTAAGAAGATAACTGACCCCCGTAAGTTGTCCTCTGACTCTCTCTCTCTCTCTCTCTCTCTCTCTCTTTCTCTCATACACACATACTCACATATATACGTGTAAATAAAAAGTAGGCAACTGTGATGTTCTCCCTAACATAAATAATACCTACAAATACACAGCTAATATATTTTTCTAGAATTTTTTTTTCAAATACAGACCTAATCTTTTTCCTATGTGGTTTGGCTGTGCTCTAGTTTCCTCGTGCATTTAAGTTTACAGATTTCTTGTTTATTCTGCACTAATGATAAACAACAACATATAGACCATCTCTTCCTGGTTTCTCAGCAAAGACACATGACATATTTCTTCACCCTTCTATTTATTCAAAAAAAAATGGTGGATTCAAACTATATCAAGGTTCCAAGTGCAATTATTAAAATTATGCAAAATTTAAAATTGGATAAATATCAAAAACTAAAATGCAAATTGCCCTGAGCAATTTATATCATTTTGAACATTAAAATAGGTGTACTACTTAAAAATAAGTGTAAATTCTATTCCATGTGTCCTTCCCAATGCAGACATCATGACAGAATTCAGCCAACTCAGTGCTTTTGCTCTGAGTCTGAGAGACTCACTATGTGTTCTGTCCTTTCCCATGCAGAACTGCACTGTCTGTAACAGTAGCATAGATAATTGTGCTAATTTGGAGATTTGTAAGACCAAAAAGCCATATTCCAGATATCTGTCAACATATTCTGAATATTTCATGGAAATCAAAGTGTTCTATTATAGTAAAAGACACTTGTATGAGAAGGTTATATGACTACATATACAGTACAAGGCAGTCATTAGGAGGAAGTAATGTTTACCTAACAGTACAATGTTTTATAAGAAAAAGAAATGCCCGAAATACAAGAGATGATTTATTTTTCTTACTATTAATGAAGTCTTGATAAAGGAATTTAATGAGAAAGTACTATGATCAGACTCTTGCGTGTGGCAATAGAGTAGTTTGGCTCCTCAGGGGCCATTCTCCCAGACACATGACAACTGGTGTTGTAATTGCATTTAAAGGCTACAAGCCTTACAAGGTGGGATGTGGAGCAACAAAGTTCCAAGAAAGAAATCGTAAAATCCTTCCAGTAACCCTAAAGTTTACACAGAATTATTCCTTCATAATCCTACACTCCATCAGCCAGCTTACCACCTTGTGCCAGAAAACATGCTGGGTTATAGGCGAGACAAGGAAGTGAAAAGCTCAGAGAAATAAGCTTCAAGGCAGCTGTGTAAGAGCCAATGTGAAGATATGATCTGAAGATGGCTCTTTAAACATCTCTTGGTGAGCTGTTTTCCAACCATAAATATCAACAATATTAATTACCTCCAACCATGTACATTTTCCTTCCTTGTTTAATATTTTTCCTTTCAAATTAGCATTACCCAAGTGAAATTATTATATAGTAAATGATATACATATGTAAACACTGCTTTTTTATTTTTTTTAGTTTTGTAGTCTGAGGATCAATTCCATGAGATAAGAACATTTTGCTTATTTTTTTTTTCCAGTGGTGTTCCTCACTGCAATGCACATTTTCTTATAGTACTTAGGCTCAGATCCAGGGCCTTTATCTATACTCAAGGGTTGTAAACAGAGGTTAAATTCCATGAGATTAGAAAGATTTGCCCTTTTTTGGTAGTGTATCCTCACTACCTAGCATGCAACACAAAGCTATCTAAAGGTGCTTGAGTCAAACTCAGAGCCACATGCTGTACCACTGAGCTACAGCTCCGACTTAGGAAAGACTTGACAAGCACTCCTGGAAAAAAGACAGTATGGTTGATAGTGTGATAGCGCTGAGTAAAGCCTTTATGTGGAAAGTCATATCCAAGTTTTGCCAATGAATAGGAGTTCACCATGCAGGAAATGAGGCATAGAGGAGGGCCTCTTGAAGAAAGGATAGGACCTAGGGGAGCCTGAGGAGATGTACTGAAAAGGGGCCATCAGTTCTGGGACGGATGAAGCCAGCTTCTCTCAAGGCTGCGGAACAAGGAGTCAAATGACTAGGAAATGTCAGAGAAAGATTAGCAAAAGAAGATCAGAAAACAGGTCAAGTCAGGACTTCTAAGACAGTCTACTTACATATTGTGAGGTTTATAATGACACTACAGCATAAGTCATCTTTGAAGTGTTTCTGCAGAACAGCAGCCATGCCTGGTTAGGCCTGGAAGACAGAATTCTCGGGAGTAGGGAGGGCTGATGGAAACAGAGTATTTGTTGAGTTAATGAGAGAATTGTTTAAGTTACTTTTGACCTTACAATGTGGTGATTTTTAAAATGCTCCACTAGAAATATAACCCCAAGCGATAGATTAGTATTAATGGGAAAGATAAGAATTCACCCAATATTTTAGAACATTAAAATTGAGGAGCTTTTCAGCCCCTTACCATTTGAGCACCTGTTCCTGTTATTATCCTGGCTTTGGACACTCCTTTTAAGCTATTTTCTCTGAAACTCCTCAACTGTCTTAACAGAAGTTTTCACCGTGAAAAACAAAAACAGTTTTTGACTTTTTGTTCTCTGCCAAAATTGATTAGCTGCAAATCAAGTTTAGCTATGTGCTTCTCATGCATTGTGGAAAGTAGTTGAAGCAAATTTAAATATCAATGTTCCTCACTACATATAAAAACAAACTTACATATAAGCAGATTGCCTGGCACATGTGGGTGGAGTCTCTTATGTACACGTGTTTGAAGAAGCACTCCCTGCAAGGTCCTTCTGACTGCCCAGAACTCGCTGTCTCACCTCATCTCTGTGGGATTTAAGTCTCAAGTAGAAAGTCATTTTCTTGGTGCTTGCTTCAGAATGAGTGATGTCTTTAACCTGACTCAAAAATAGCACAAATAATTTGGAATTGTTTCTTTCGAAGCTAAATATTACAAATGTATGTACCAACTATGGAAACTTAATGTAAGTTTCTCACAGTTAATATTTGTGTGTAACATGCATGACATGACAACTTTTAAGGTTATGAGGATTGGCCTCCGTTTTCTTTTTTGTTTTGTTTTGTTTTGATTTTTAAGTTTTGAGCTAAGTTTCCAGATATAAAACTATTCAAGGAAAAGTTTAGGTAGCAACATAGTAAAGTATGAAAGAAGCACTAAGCTACGTATCTTTGGTTGGATACTATCGTGTTCTGGCCATATTAAACAAACCATCATTACCACCACGTGAGACTTTTCATTTGGCATTTCATGGAAACTATGACAAGGGCCTCACCTAGTCACAGTACATTAGCTACCCTCAAGGAAGTGCTGAGGGCCTCCTGAACACTGTGGTGTGTAAGTGGCACATTTCTTCTTCTTCTCTTGTAAGGGTCAAGAGAACAGGGGTAGAGGGCAACAACAAGGTTGCCTCTGGGAGTCGAATTCCTGTGTAAAAGGCAGGGAACTAACAGGAAGCAGATGAGCAGGTAAATTACAAGAGCTGGAGAGTGGACATTGCAATGTACTGAGACTGTAATTAGAGAAAGGTAAGCAGGCCGCTTTGCAGAGCTGTTAGATTCACAGGAAAAGAGACTGAGTGTTGGTCTTTCTCTCAGAAAAGTGTCCTTATTTCAGCAATGTAGAATTCAGCAACAGCAAACCACACAAACAGAAACCTGCTTTCCGTCCAGGATCATTTGCCATTTTTTTTTAAACCTTAGTATATTAAAGTGTCCCAGCATTAATTAGCAAGCAGATTCCTTTCTAACCTCATTTCCTTTTAATGTGATTTTTAAAGTACCCAGGAAGCTGTAGAGTAAGATTCAGTTGGTATATTTTTTGTATGAGTTTTGAGCAAGTGAACTCAGAGAAGAGCCAACATCGGTTCAAGCTTGCCCCACATGGCTTTCCTAATACCCTTCAAATTCTGACTTCTGCCATTTAAGCCATATGTCTCTTTAAGCAGATACACTTTGCAGTGCCAACATGTGTCAAGGACATTACTAGGTTACCAAAATCATTTTATGTGCAACTTCTTCTAATATTCCAAAATACTCTTCCACCTGAACCCTACCCCAACCCCTAAAATACAATTTTAATAATAGGCATTAAAATGTCATGCTGATAATAAACCCAGAGATATATTACAGAGGATCTGTCTGTATTTTTAAACACTTTTGGCACCAACATAATGGCGTGTGTGCACAGACTCACCCGCAGTGCCTAAATTCTATTTTTTTTTTTAAGGTTTTGGTTAGGATGTAGTGCAAAATTTCAAAATCGTATTATTCTGTGCACAAATGTTAACTTACAGAAGAGCTAGGAAGACAGGGCTATGGGTTTTTTGTCAAAGGATGGTGCAAAGAGATTAGAATTGTACAGACATGCAATGTGGCATTTTCATCTCTAGTCAGGAGTTTTATCACCATATTATCTTGTGTTGCTGCTGGGGAGGCAACAAACAGTAGGGTTGGCCATCTCAGTGACAGAGGTCTCTGGAAACTGCACCTGCTCGTTATGTGAGAAATCCTTCTGTGAGCAGAGAGAAGGGTTTCAGCTTTATTCTCAAACTGTTGCCTAATTCTTATAACTTGTGCATATTTTTTGAGTCATGATTGTACAATCTGCTACCCATTTTGGGATAAAAACACTATTGAAATCAAGCATACTAACTTAACCAAGCTGCATTTTTTTTTTTTTTTTTTTTTTTTTTTTTTATGAATCGGGTTGTAAATTGATTGTCACAATGCAGCCATGTCTTGTGCAAATTCTCTCCCCCCCCCCTCTCACACACACACACATACACACACGCACACACACGGGAGGCATTGGTTAACACTTTAACACCTCACTTTTAAAAATAAAGAGCCTTTTGTTGTTGCTGCTGCTGTTGTTTCCCTTACTGATCTTCACATCTTTGAAACACCATGAGTCACGGTGTTTCCCATTTAACAAACAGCTCAGATTCTTTATTGTCTGTGAGGCTTCCATGGACTGCAGCAAATCTGAATTGGATATGTTGCGCTCAAATTGATAGTAGTGAGTAAGCCAAGAAATACGTGCGTTTTCCTTTAAATGCGAGCTACGGCAAGGCACAGGCACGCTATAGTGAACAAGTCAGTCGGCACTGACCACAGTGTTGATGGATATAGAGCAGATCAAAACGAGGAGAATCATTCTGAAGTGCTCGCTGTCTGTCTGACATGATAGGCTTCTGAATTTATGCCCCTTCGCAAAAAGAGACTTCACATTATTTTGTCAGTTTGTTTCAATTTGAGAGGTGTAGAAAATTGGTATTCATTTTTTTTTATATAACCCTTAAATTGTACAATTTAAGAAAACTGACTGAAAGAGATAAATTAAATGGGTAGAAATATTTTCAAATCAAAGACCAACTGACATATATAAAAATGATGTATGTTTCTTACATGGTCCACAGGGAGACTTCTGCAGGCTTGCTATGATCTCTACAATTTGCTTGAGGGCAAACTAGATTCTGGGATATTCTATTATCCCTTTGGTCTGTTTATCATGGAAACTGATGTACAGTCGAGAGTTCTTTCGGTCTTTCTTTCTCTCAGGCTGGAACTGGAAGGAATTCACTTATCTCATCTACTCACCTCCAGGAAACTGCTGCAGCAGAGTTCAGTGACCAGTAATCAATTATTATTGAGAAGCAATCAATTGCTAATTTCCATAATTATGCACATCTAAACACTATGAACAAGAAAGAGAAACAAAGCCGCACTCCAAGCCTTGCCTTGTTAGCAGTATTTTGTTAACACAGGCTCTAAAAAAAGCTGCCGCAGCTGGTACCACAAATGTGTTTCCAGTATTCAGGCCATCAACGTGACTCGTCGCTAAAATGTATAGAATCAGCTCCTTGCTAAAAACTACAATTACAGGTGATATACAGATTGAAATCACAGGGCTGGTTTGTCGAAGAAAATTGTCCTAATGATGGGTTTTCGGATGGGGAATGCAGCTCTTTTCTTTCTCTGTGATGGGTTGTGAAGGCAGCTGCACCTGCCTCTATGCTGTATTCTGCCGCACTTAATGATATCTGATGATATCATTAGGCAAAGTGTTCATAAACAGATGTTGAGCCTGTGCCTAAATGCTGTCAGATGAGCGGTTGCTGGCCTGAAACAGTATTATTTATATAGAACATTTACGTTTGTTATGTTAATAACCCCACTATTAGCTCTCTGGATGTTGCGTTAGGAATGTAAATGTAGTTAATATGAATAACAACCTCTTTACTCTTTGTGCTGCAATTGAGTATAACTTTTAGGCTTTGGGAGAGAAACAAAGACACCCCCATCACGTCCTTTTGACTTGGTGATATTTTTTGGCACCTCCTGAAATTTTGATCAGAAGATAAATGATAAAAATCAGTA
Source organism: Acomys russatus (assembly GCF_903995435.1). Classification (NCBI taxonomy): domain Eukaryota; kingdom Metazoa; phylum Chordata; class Mammalia; order Rodentia; family Muridae; genus Acomys; species Acomys russatus. The sequence continues at coordinate 40,744,798 of NC_067160.1, read as the reverse complement.
GGACAGATGTTAAATATCAGACTTTGATTCTCTGGGCAATTAGTAACGTTAGGGAACCCAACATCTCTGAATTTTCTCCTGGGAGTCCAGTCTACCCACCTGACACATCAGAGTGGCCATCGTGGACTCCAAAGATATCTCAAAGATTGCTAAACCTTCTGTCAGACAAGGACCTAATTTGGTTGGTTCCATGTTTTGTTTGTTTGTTTGTTTGTTTCCCGACAGTCCCACATTTCTTATCCCATGTACCAAGACGTGATGGGCATGTGTCGTAGCCATGGTCTTCTGATTTGGTTGATGACCTAGGCATTACTCTGATGTCATGTTTGCAATGGCTAGAAATGTGATGTGAGAACTCCATGTGCATGTAAGTCGAAGTCAAATGCTATGTTTCATAGTTAATCCACGCAGAATAAGTTACACAAATTCTGACAGTTGTCCAATGTACACTATTTCTCTGGAACACTGTTCTACTGTGATAGCCACATTATGTATTGAAGACTGTCTTTGTTATTTTACGTTACACTTTAACTCCCTGAGTACTTTTCAGCAACTAAAAATGGTACTTGATTATTTATGAGTTCATAAAACTATTATTTCCAAATGTTAATGAAACAAAAATCAGTGTTAAGCTGGCACTTTCTTACCCCTGCAGTCATAGAGTAGAACAGTTTTTTTTTTTAATGTGTCTCATCCTGATTAATACCAAGGAATCATTCAGGTTGATAAAAGTAGTAAAATGTCTATGTGTTTGTTTCGGAGTCGATGAAAATGAGCAGTGTATTAAAGGGGCCGGCTTGTGTGCACAACTCTTCTTAACTTCATCTTATTTCTAAGGATTTCTGAATTATGCCATTATAAATTACTATAGTAAGATTTTGGTAATGATAGAGTTTTCTCTTCATTTACTACCTGTCACTTTAATTTGGACCTTTTGGAAAATACTGGGAACCCCATTATACTTTTCATAAGGTGTTTCTGTATTGTCTTCTAATACAGAAATGAGAAAACTAAGCAAGAGAACGCTCTCATGTATACCTCCATAAGAGTTGCTTCCTACTATGTTATTTACTTGGAGACATTAAAAGAATGATTTCCACTTCTCAAGTTAGAAAAGCTGAGATAACTTTTTTCAGGTAATAAGACTGTAAAACTATTCACATGTTTCCACGCGAAAAAAACGAGATGCTTACTGGGAAGAACGGAGTCAGCGTTCACATTAGCAATGTGGAAAGACTCTGATGACGTGTTCAGGAATTTAGACCTTCTTCCCACATGCCTGTTAAAGGGGGAGAACACATAAAAGGGGGCTGGGGAGGGCTTTGACCGTGACGCAGCCCAATTTCATTTGCTTGACATTGCTGCAAGTTGCTCAGAGGAAACTTGGGGGTTGCCTTTTTATTTGTGCATCCAGTCAACACTTAGTGAGGCCAGCCAATGAAAATGCTCATTCTGAACTCCTCAGAAAGTAAGATCGATTGCAGTGAGAGGATGAAAGGAAGTGCTGAAAGCATCAACTATTGTTGAAACAAGATCAATTCATCAAAGTCTATTTACGAGGCATGAGAGCCCACCTATCTCCAATGAGTGTTCATTTCCTGTCTTCTCTTCCCAGCTGTGATTTTGAACAGTTCCTTAAGAGGCATGTATGTCTAGGGTCTGTATTAATTTCGTTTTATTCCGAGAGGTAGAAAATGATGCTCTCATTTAGTCTGTGGTCTTCCAAAAATGTTTCTGTTATTTCTGTTGGGAGCAAGCGAGGATCTCCTTCACTGTTGCAAGTATCCTTTAAAAGACTGCAGAGGCCAACTGATACATTTCAGCTTTCTCCTCCTCCCCTTCCACTCTGCCTCCCACTTCTCTAATTCCTGTTCTTTGACATTTCTATTTAGTTAGAGAACCAGATCTTTATGTAAATACCTTGATGCATATTAAATATCACTTACAGTAGTATAATGACATGATTACCTTATGTGCAGGATCATTGCTTTTCCTCTGTCCACAACAACTTCCAGAGGTCAAGTACAAGACAGCAAATGATTCAAGACTCAAATAATGCAAACTTCAGCCCTAGCTAAACAAATTATTGTGTGTTGTTGAGGAAATATGTTACATTCTAGGCCTCAAATTCTCTGCTCTAATAAATTCATGCTTTCTTAATGTCTTGATACTAGAAAGGATATTTGTAAAAAAATTATCACATCCTAAGGTCTCTGGACTTGTATAGTAAGTAGCCTGATGTTCAACAGAAACTTTCTGTTATTAAAGTATGGGTGATATTTTGGGAACAAACTCCTGAAAATAAACACTTACCACATAATGTATCCTAGTGATAACTATAACAGCATTGTCATTAGCTTTGTCAATTTCTATTGTTTTTCTTATTTTTGTTTATAACTTGAAATTGACAAAGGGTATATGAAATATTTTATTTTCACAGCTAATGAAAGTTTATTTATTTTTACTTTAATAATTAAAACCATTGTAAATGATTTTATATTTTGATTGCTATAATAAGATTACTTTCCACATTTGTTAAGAAGCATGTCTTTGACAGCGATTTAAAATGTTGTGCCTTCTCTGTGTTGTATCACTGGAACAATCAGGGACTTTTTATCTTTCCTAAGTTCTGATGTCAATAACTTTTCTAAATTTTAGTGAAGAACTTCACATTCTAATAATAACAATGCTTTCCTTCAAAAGATAAATCTATTTATCCTTGAAAATGGGTTAAAGCTGGTTTTATATCAAAACCATGTCAAAGCTACTATGGTGATATTAATTCATATATTGTTTCATGTTACAATTCAGTTGTCCTTATAAAATTACATATTTGGTGGTAAGATGGCCTCAAGGAGTAAATAGAGCTTTTGCTTACCACTCTAAACCCTCTTTGCCTCTTACTGGACTTCATTAAAATACCCATGATACAGGCAGAATTCCACAAAGCCACCCTGAAGGTTTCCCAGTTCATATTATATGCATAAGTGCATTCATGTCTCTATGAGAAGAAATTTGGTACTATCATAGCAGTATTGCTCTAAAACTAGGAGTTTAAAAACTATACGGAGAGAACTTCTGTCCATGAGAACTGCATAAATTATGTGCATTAACATGAAGTCCTTCACATATGGAGGGGCTGTCAGTCGACTATACATTGGTATGATGACATGATAGCCTAGATGACAGGATCTGGTCTAGAAATGGCCATAAAGCTTGCCACTAGTAAGGCCTGTATCTTAAGAGATTTTTGAAATGTCCCATTGGATGCTTGACTGTAATTAGGGAATTTCCGTGGTTTATCTGAGGACCTCAAAGAAAGTGACTTTTTTGGAGGGGGTGGCTGGAAGAAGGGAAGAGCAGAGTAAAGAAAGGAGAGAACCAAAAATGGGCATGTTGAACTTCTTGACGAAACATCAATCAACTCCCACCCTGTTAAACAAAATGCTCAACTGGATAAAATGTGTTTGCTGTGATGATAATCAAGCCTTGCCCAGGAGGTGAGAACCACCAGTTTCTTAGTCCTTATCTTCTACAAGGAGGATTGGGGATGACTGTGAGAGTGGCCCCAAACAGGCCATTTGTAATTGCTTAGCTTGTTACTAAGTAAATTTGGATAGGAGGATTAATATCAGAAGATTCTCCATCTTTCAATCGTGTGTCCACATCAATAAAATTGAACTAATTGCTAATTGGTATTCAGAAAATGAACTACTCTTGTACCCTGGAGCTTTGTTGTATTGTGGCACGGGGTTAGAAATAAGATATTGTTTACTTCCATTACAGAGTGTGACATTTATTCCTGAAAACAACATGGTTTCCTTTATAATAGTTTAATCTAAAATATTACTGAGTATATTGGGTGCTAGTACAGTGTTTTCAGGACAAGCCACTATTAATAGAACTTATTTATTCGCAAAAAATGAATTCCTTACTAATCATTACCTTGGACATAATTGTTTTAATAATTGACATAATTTATCAGGAAGGAGATGTTTACCAGGAAGGAGATTATTCTCACCTTCCAATAACTACTACAACTTTTTATGGTTTTATTCACATTGTATTATATAGTATTTAAAAATGTTTTCATTCATAGAATATCTTTTTTTAGGTTAATTATTTTTTGGAATTTGTTTTTGGGGTTTTCTGTTTGTTTTTTAAAATTAATTCTTTTTTACATATACATTTATATTATTACATACATAAATAATAAACTACACACAGCAAGAAGTACCATGAAACATTTATACAATTCCTGATTATTTCGTGGCATAGAATATCTTAACACATTTGGTGAATTTTATATGTCATGTCTTCCAAAGAAATTATAGTTTGGGAAATATTTATGGGATGGGTTTGCTTTGAGACAACTACTACTGTCTAAATCATCCTATATTCTTAATAAATACAATAGAAAATTCTGTTTTTATAGATTCCTTAGTTATTACTTTTAATTATGTGTTGGTGTGTGTTTCTGTGTGTGCACTTGTACATGTGCATAGTATCTGTGCGGACCAGAAGGGGGCACTGTATGCCTTGGAGCTGGAGTTCCAGGAAGCTGTGAGCAACCGCCTGTGGGAGCTGGGAACTGAACTCTGTCCTCTGTCCTCTGAAAACAGTGTTCTGTCTTAACTGCAGAACTATCTCTTTAGCTCTCTATAAGAATATATTTTTATTTATTTAGCAGATATCTACAGTAGATTTAAATAAAATAGCAACCAGTGCAATGTGACTGTCTCCAAAACTTTAAATACTGATGAGGGTGTATAGCTTCATTAATGAACTATTAATATTATTTTAGTTTTGCTTATTTGTTTGTTTGCTACTTTAGAAAACCTGTATCTAAAATGTAGCTTATGGTATTCACAATGCTCTTTGGAAAAAGTACCCATGTTCTAATCAATTGAGAAAATTTTCAATGTTGTAATTCAGTGGAGCTTATGAAAATCAAAGGTGCTGAACAGGTATGAAGAAAGAGATTTCTTGGCTTGTTTCAGTCTTTAAAAGATGAATATTAATGTGAAATCTGCCTTTCTCCTTGTAATAGTCACTACAGAACCGACTCTTAAGGCAAATGACACTGAAGGTGTTTCCCTGGGATGTGTTTTTCTGCACAGCACAGAGATTGCTTACACCAAAACAAACAAACAAACAACAAACAATAAACAGATCCTAATTATTTTAGGAATTATAACTTCACATTCTTTTAATCTGATAACTGATTATCCAAAACATACTTGTAAAGAGTATGTTTTTGAATTATGGGCAAATAATCTTTGAAAACACATTATATGATTATGCTTATCAAAACCACTGTTCCAATTTTTACTTTAATAAGATCCTCAAAAATTTATAAAATAATTAAATAAAGCATTCTTCATTAGGGGACAGCTGGAAAGGTGTCTCAACAACTAAGAGCTCTTGTTGGTCTTGCAGGGGACCGGGTGAAGTTCCCAGCTAGTGGTTCCCAGCTAGTGGTGACGCTAGTTATAAGGAATTCAACACGCTTCTGACTTCCTTGAGCATCAGACACAACACTCGTGGTGCACATACATATGTTCAGGCCAAACATTCAAACACATGAAAGTACTCTAAGCAAAAAAAAAAAAAAAAGATACACATTTCTAGATATGTTTAGTGGTAGGGCATGTGCCGAATCCCTTTCTAAGTGGTTAACTAGGGAAGATCTCAAAGGAGTTGCGGGGGAAGGGAAACCATGAGGTCATACTATATGAAAGCAATCTATTTTCAATAAAAAATAATTTAAAAAGTACCAGGCCCAGTGGTGTATACATAGACTCCTAGTACTCTGGAGGTTGGGGCAGCTGGATTGCCTTGAGAGCCTACATACCTAGCTCAAGGCCAGCCTGGGTTACAAACAGACAGCTACCCGACAGTGATAGCTATGGTAATACATCTTCAACTTAGAAGGTACATGAGCAAGAAATCGTTGACATCATAGACTAAGACTAAAATGAGCCCATTTTTTTTAAGAGAAATTTGTTTGAGTTTGTTGCCTTTTTTTTTTTTTAAACTGGAGTGCATTGACAGCTACTGAGCATAGGTAAATGACTTATTGTGTTTGTTTACTCTGTTTAGGCTAATTATTTGCTAATGATTCTTCTAGCAATTTCCTGATGATTTCAACATATAAGTGAATCTCAGTTGAAATTACACAACATGGAGAAGATATCAAGAAATAGAGCCTATGAACCCTGATCTGAAATCAATGAATAATGCTCTTCTTTTAAGTGTAGGGTTCTGTCTAAACTGTGAAGTGAGTGGCTATGCCAATTTCATTATGTCATGCATTGGTTGATGATTGGCAGCTAAGGACCTCTGCTAGAAAGGAGAAACTGAATACACTAAATTTATCTTGAAGCATCTTAATAATTGATTTTTGTTGCTCAGCATTTCATGAGTACGCCAGTGACTGTCTTCAGTTCAAATATGTCAAATATGCTAAAGTGCCACTGAAATCTGGGGACCCAAAGTTGTAGTAATAGAGCAAGCACTGAAAGCTTTCAAGTGGCATTTCCTGTGTTGTGATTTCACTTACTCAACTGTTCTTTTCCTTTAAACAAGAAGTTCTCACTTGCATAGACAGACCTCAGCAAAACAGAACCAGTCCTCTGGGCTGCTTCTGATGAATGGAATCAGAAGTAGAGTAAGACTCACCTAACCCATAGGCTAAGAGGAGGAGGGGGAGTGGTGCCATTTCCAAGGATCCTCACACTTCTGTAGGAAACAGGTGCTCTGTGTGAGTCAATGGGGTGGCAATGTGGGAAGAGCGGCTTCCGCCCCGCCCCCCCCCACGCGCCCCAGAACTGTGTTCACTGCATTCTGAGTGAACCTAAGAAAATGTGATGCAAAGCACAGTGGCGGGGGCCACATTTGGGCAAACAAGTGTCTTACTGAAAGCAGAAAGCACATTACTTGAAAGGATCCCTCAGAACCTTCAAAGCAAAAGCATGGCTGCCCAGAGCAGACTCGCGCACACAATATTTCAGTGCTGCTGGTAGCAAGCAAACAAAATATGGTTCAAATGGCTTAGCAATCCTAGAAACGGAACACACCAGTTTAATGAGGTCTCTGCTTGAAATGAAAGTGGAAGGAGTTTTACAGAGAACAGTATTCAATAACAAAATATTAAATGATAAACACAGATTGCTTAAAATCAGACGGGCCATTTTAAGAAAAGCATTTTAGCTCATCATGATATGTAGCACCTTATTTAAATTAGGAGGTGTTAATTCGTAGCTTGAATAATATATTAATATAATATGTAAAGTGAATGGCATTGTTAATCACAGTCGCGCCTGGAACGACTTTGCTTCTGTGCACTGAATGTTAATTTTGCAAAACATTAATTTCAAAGATTTTGCAGCAGTGCTTTTGTAATTAAATATTAATGTCACATGTTATTGCAGTAGCATGTTTATGAAAGCCGGCAACACTTCAAGTCAACTCATTTGTTTTTATATTTATTCTTGTACATCTGCAATCCCTTCCATTTCACCATTTCAAAGTGCAGGCCATTTTGAATAGTCAATATGTGAACATTTTTCATTGTAAGCGTTTTTTAACATCCAACAGGGTAAATATTTAATGTTGTGTTTTTAGCTGGTATAATTTTTCAGAAAATTGGCTATAACTTTTAACAACTCAAAGGTACCTAAACTGTCTCCAGTTTTGGCTTAAGTGATCTGAAAATAAAGTAGTAATAAATGTGGTGACGCTATGTAAAATTATTCAAGAATTCAAAGGCTCTCTGTGAAAGTTGGAAGTCACAAGTACAGTTCTGTGCACAAGACATCTCAGCACTTATTCATTTTTATGCCTTTATTAAAAGTTCTGAATCTAGACAAAGAATAGAAAAATCTCACTTGTGACTTTGATTCATAATTACATGTTTGAAATCATGCATTTGCTTTTTAAAAAGAGAGTGTTTATGCTTGGTGCACTATCCCAGTGTATACTGGATATACATGACCAGATTGCTACCGCTGGGCTGGTTGTCTTCTCTAAGTCATCCCCAATGTGTCCTGTAGACTTAGTTTGAAATCTAAATCATATCTGTTTTTCAAACATGATAGCAAAATAATATTTAATGCATGATAGTTTAAAACTATTTTCTTCATCGAGCAAATGTGTCTTCTACAATGATATATATATTTTTCCAGTATTTAATGAATTATCCATATGCAAAAAAAATTCCAGAAAAAAATCAAGATATATTTGGTTTGGTTAGGGTATGTTTAACAGTTAAAAATTATATCTGCACCTGATGTTATATGTTAACAGCTAATGCCATTTGACAGTGATGAAATTAAAGGATGAAGAAGAGATACAAACTACATTTTACAAGCATGATGGGTCTCCAACAATGCCATTTAAATATTATTTGTCACTATTTAAAATGAACCTTTCCCCTTTAAGCTATGCCATTATGCTCATTTGTCCTGTCACCACTGACAGGCTATATGACTCACACACAAAAATGGTCATTAGGTACTGCATCTTCATCTTATTAAAAAAAAAAAAAAGAGGAAAGAAAGAAAGAAAGCATTCTGATGCCTCTAAAAGCCTGTAATTATTTTCATCCAAAGAGATAGTGTCGCTCAGAAGGTAATTTAATAACCTTTTGCATGTACCTGGGGAATGCCTCTCCAGGGGACCAAGGTGCAGACATGCCATTCAGTCGTCAAAACATGACCTTTAATGGTTGCTTGGAGAGAAGTTAGTGCTGAATGCTGTACACAGTGCAATGCTAATTCTGCCTTCTAATATATGCAAAATTTAGTTCTTGAGCAATGATCTTTATAAGATGAATTAATATAGGTACTGCTCCAGGAAACAAAAGAAATTGCAAGTAAAATTCTCCCCACTGTGCATAATCTTTTATACTTCAGCTTGAAATAGTTAACAACTTGTACAATATGTGCAAAAAGATAATATGAAATGCTCCAAAGACTTTGCTTCCCTAAAATTACTGGTTATTTTCTATTCTATACGGGAGAGAAACCTAAAACAAGGTTAAAGGCTTGTCTCTGAGGAGCCTGTTTCCCCAACTATGGCATTGGCTACCACTCAACAGAAAAGATAAAGAACCACTTCTTTTTAGTATCATCTCTCTGTTTTATACCACCTTCTACATGGCTCATGGAAATTACTAGTGCAGTTCCTGAGTTGTTTTTATTAAATTCTTCATGGATTTTTGATGTTACAAAATGACATTTTCAGCACTCACGTAGACAAAAGAGGTGCAGGCGGTTTCCTGTAACAGGCAGGCTCAGAACTCCTTATTTTGGTGGTGCGATGTTAGATCCCGCCTTATTAGAAATGCTAGGGTCTCACCTCCTACCCCTGACATGCCATCCGTCAATTTATTAGCACACTGGTGCAGTAAGCCACTGAACAGGCTATATCAATTCGTTTAGGTTTTTTTTTTTTTTTTCCTTCCCCCCCCCCCCCGCCCTTTAAAATGTCTGTAATCCTCAGCTCTGCTCTCTCAACCGGTCAGCATTAAAGATTTATGTTACACTTTTTTTCAGTGCCACACCTGAATATGGATTACTTAAATGGGCTGTAAATAATTCATATCTGGGAATAAGTTTCCATTACTGACCAATGTTGTAATTTAATATACTGTATTACGGGTTATACAGTTTTACATTGTTTTCTGTGTGCACTCTGCAGTCAGGCAGACAACAGTTTAAGTGAAAAAGGGGTGAGGTGTTTGCGTAGCTTATTTTCAAGCTCACTCTGGCCTCAAATCAGCCACAGGGATAAAGGAGGGAGAAACTGCATGCTCTTCTGGTATTTATGGAAATCGTTTTTTAAGCTCCTGACCTGAAACAAAATAAATTCAAAAGGAAATAAATGTGTTAATATCAATGACTAAAAATCTTCTTATGAATTGAAAAATAATCTTGGTTCTTGAACCCAAAGGTTAATCTTCTTGTTTGATACTTGAATATCCTGTGCATAAAATGCCACAATAAAATTATAATTTATGTGACAGGCTTGAATGAGGCTACTGGACCAAATACGCAAAATATTAAAGTACAAGCTATTTTTAAAGCACAGGCAAGTGTTTACTCTTAAAAGAGCTTTAAACAACTTAAGATTAAGTTGAGTATAGTAAAAATTAATAATAGATTAATACATTAAAATCTATGAAGACACATAAGATAATGATTTAAAAAGGAATAATTTAAAAAGATGAATTAAAAAGTCGAATCAGAAAAGAAGGCCAGCATAAACTAGGGAAAAACATGCTGTGAATAAAGTCTGTTAGATCTTGAAATAGGAAGAACTGCTAAATAATGCATAGTTTTATTTTTCTATCATTTGCATAAACCTTAAGAGAGTATTTATTTGTGTAAAACTTGATGTATCGAGTAAGGAGAATGAAAAAAAATGGCATTCATTTTGTTTTCATTTTGGTATTTAGGAAAAATATTCTGTTACATATGGACTACTTAGACCTAATCATCTGACTGAATGTGCAGTGCGCCTTGAGCCAGGTTGGAAAGGGCTGGCTGGAGAACACTGCCCTGGTCTTGCTGCAGGCGATGCAGGTTGGCCCACGCTCTGCTGGGGAGCAGATGGTGAGCCAATGCTTGTAGTCACACTTACCTTCCTTGCTAAATCCATAATCCCTCGCTGGACACGGAGCCAAGGCAGGCTTTGGAGGCAGAAAGGAGGTTACAATCTGGACTTGGGTAGTGACTGCCAGAACTGAGAAAACAGCTCAGAAATTTCAAATGCTTAACAAGTTATCTGTCTTGTCCCTAAGCCAGTGCAGCATTTTTAAAAGTAATTAAGACATGATTGAAAATGTGTATGCCATCTAAATACAAAAAATCTTCAAAAATCATCAAAACCAATAATTAAAAGCCACATTTAATGTGACATTATGCAAAATGCATTTAAAATGAACTGTACTTTTTTTATTGAAGAGAAATACATTGAGTGGGGAAAATGCAAGGAAGAAGCATTTATAGAAAAGACATTTTATTTTCCTTGCAGAACTGGATGTTATAGAAAGGAATATTCCATAAATGCCTGTAAATATGAGTATTTTTCTTCCATAAGGAAATGTATGGCTATGTAATATTGTATCTATACCTACATATGCTTCTCCCATTTTAAAATATTAAATGGTTAATTAATTTTCTATATATAATACTTATGCATGTATATGTATGTTTTTATATGTGTGGATAGGTTCATTATCAACACAGACATTATAAACCAGAAAGACAAAATAAAAATATTGAGTAGATAGCCAAATTCTAATCATTTATAATAAAAGGGACAGTAAGAGCCATCTGTTTAATGTAAAACAACAACAACAACAAAAACCCTAACTGATAAAATGCATATATATCTAGTATAATAAAATCATGAAGTACTCATATAAAACAAAATATGTCTAAAATGTCAATATAATCCATTAGGGCAGCATTGACTTAACATATCCTGACTATTTAATAATCTCATACAAGAATTAAAGCAGGTTCTTGTATGGTTTGTCCTGTACCACAGGGTTTTTTTTCTTTTCTTTTTTCTTTCTTTTTTTTTTTTTCTTTTCTTTAAGTTGTTAGTGATCTCAGTGTCTGCTATAAAATTTCATTTTCTCTACTGAATTTTCATGATTCCTCATTCTCTTAGGCAACATTCTTTCTATGCAAATCATTCTTAGGCATACTTCAGTTGAAATCCATTGACTTAAGTAGACTTCTAGCTGTCATCAATTCTGTTTCAGCATTCACCTACATCCAGCTGGCACAAGGCTCTCTGTTCCTTGTGTGAGTTGGGGTAACCTACGGTCTTCATTAACTGCCTTGCATCAGCTTTTCCTACTGTCTCTTTTGAGGGAAGCACTTGTTTCATCCTTACTTATACTTAGGAAAATTGCCCTAATTTCTCTTCCTTATGAGCCTCTTTCCCAGTTCATTTAAGTAACTTCTAGCACTCACTAGATCCTTTCCTGATAACACTGATTTCTTAGGAAATTGGTATAAACAGTTAAAGAAAGACATATGAGCATCTTTCATGGCATCATCTTGCAGTCAAGAAACTCACCTGGACTGAGATGTGCATAGATTGATCTTGTAAAGGGATACAATGGAAAGAAACATTAGATATAGTTTGTGTCTTACAATAGTGGGCCTGTTAATTTTAACTTTTATATTGCCTCTCGTTGGAAAAAATATGCCCTTAATTATTATGATATTTATACCAAATTTTCTTAAATTTTAAGGAATATCACTATAAAAGAAGGTCAGAAGGTAGTTTATTCCTTCATCCCCTAACCTAAAATGATTCATTATATCATGCATAGTTATCTAATGTTTTTGAGGGAGGAATATTTTCACACACTTTAAGAAAACTGAAAATTTGGCTAAATGCAATATTTGTGTCCAAGTAAGAGGAAGGAAGAAACCCTTAAAGATTACTTGTAATGATTCAAAACTGTTGCAAAGTCAGACTTTTGTTAATATAAAAGTTTTTTTTCTATAACAATAAATAATTCTAAACTAACAAATCAACAAAACATATATTATGTTTTATTAAGAGCTTAAATTGCCTTCAATATGACATGTCTCTTCCACTTGAGATTTAACCAAAGACAATATACTCAAAAAAGTTCCAAGTTTTTACTTCAGTCCTACTATTATAAACCATGGAAATGTATCTACGTCACTGAGGATTTGTTTCTTTAATAATAGCACTGTGTAATAATTTCTAGCATTTTAAGCCCCACCAAACTATCTATAGATATAAAAAAAAGCTTTTTTAAAAAGCTCCAAAGGTAAATAGAATTGTGAAGAAATAAACAATGCAAAGCAGGTGATGTTTCCAAGCAACCTGTAATTTACCAAAAAGCAATTTAACAATGTTCAAATCCACTTAACAAGATGAACATCTATATAGGCACTGAACATACTTTTAAAATTTCATGGCATATTCTGACACAAAATTTGTGACATTTGTTCATTTCAATGAGACTCCATGAAGACAAATTTCAAATATAGAACTCTGGGTATGTCCCATGTACCAGGACAATGAAATGATAAATACTATTACCACGTTCCATACATTGGTCCCACATTAGGGGCAATATAAAGATCCTGGAGTATAGAGAAGAGCTGTATCCAAAAACTAATGGAAACCAGTGAACAGCAGAAGTGAGCTAAACATCCAGCAAGCAAGCATACAAACTAAGAACTGGAGGCTGAACAGGAAATCCAACCCATCAAAACTCTTAGAAGTGGTTTCAGATCTCTAGCGAATCTTCTGCTCTTTGATCTGTCACCTACTAAGCAACAGAGTGGCATATGCCAATTATCTTGTAGTATATAGAGCTTCCAAATAAGCATTTCCTAACCATCAACATTATCACAAGCATTATTAATTAAAAGAGACCTCTGCTTTCCTAGAAAAAGGAACGATGCTCTGATGGCAAATGACCTATTATAGAATTGGAAATGATGGCATTGTCAGAAGTTGCAGCTTTTGGATAGAGCATAAAGCAGAGATCTTGATGTTAATGGTCATGGAAGATTCTGTGTTGCCATCTGTCAGAAATTATTTACCATTTTTTGCTGACCAAATTCCAAATTAAGAAGCTTCATTTCCTGGCACAAATGTACCCTCTATCTTAATTACAGATAGTGTCCGTCTTTGCTAAGACCTATTACACCACGTAAAGTTTTGAAGGTCTTCAACCATAATATATTCCAATCACCTTTTTTCCCCTAAGATGCTCATCATTCCTTGGATTAGATTTTCATTAGAGGCTCGTAGATAATACTCCGATATTCTCAATCAAATGTAAGCATTTGTCGTGGGGCTGGCTGCCAAGGAGATCATTCTAAAGTACAAATTGTATTTTCTTGTCTGTTTTTAATAACTCCTCTATAAGTCTGCATAGCTTTTAGGAAATGAAGTTCAGTCTCTTTGTGATAACTTCCAAAGCCCTCAATGGTCTGACCCCATCTTGTGTCTAACTCTTTAGATATTGATGATCTGAGTCCTGTCCATCTGCAAGTTCCTTTTATTCATCTAGGTTTTCTATTTATGAGAAATACTATCCCATCTAACCACATTTTCTAATTTTTTCCCTCTTATATCTTCACCCTCAATAAATCTATTCCTGATCGACCTTCCTCATCTCCAAGACTGGGCACATATGTCTTTCCTTTATACTTTCACAATGCCCTTTGTTGTCACGTTTACATGCCAGAATGAAGCTGTTTCTCTACCTCTCCTACTGGAACATAAACTTTTACTTCGAAGATGAGTTTACATTCCTCTTTGAACTCAAAGCCATGCTGTGGTGTGACAAAAAGCAGTAATACCACAGTTGGTCACTTTATTCTGGGCCACTCTGGCATCAGACTCTTAATGTCCCCAACTCTTCAAGATTTCTGTCTTCTTCTCTGGTTAATATTTATGGAGTTTCTTAGAGCTCAGTCATTAAGTCACATTGCCTTAATATCTACAACACTCAAGATGCTTTTATTTGGGAGCATGATTAGAAGCTATCAGCGTGGTGCTTAGATTCAAATCCCTGCATCTGGCCTTGTCTACAGACCTTCAGACCTGCTCAAGTGATCTATCTTTTAATATTCCTATTTGTCTATAAGCGTGTTAATCAAACAAGACTATTTACTTACCTCTGCATTAAAATTATGTCTCCTATTTCTTATTTTCCATGCAAATAACAAACTATATTAATCTCTGTGATATCTAAGGCCTATGTCAAAGTAACTTGAATGCATGTTTTTTTCTTTCTCAGCTGAGCAACTCTGCCCAAATGGCCACGCTTTCCTTCTTGGATACTACATAGTCTTTCTCAGCTGCCATGCTTCTCTTCCAGTCTCTGCCATACACACTTCAATAATAGCCAGGCTGACCACTTAAGTATGTGAAGGAAACCAATCCCTTTACCTATTCAAATCTGTCAGTTTTAATTCTCGTTTGAATGAGTTTCTAGCATATCCTCCTGGCTTACCAGGTAGTCCCTCCCTAGTGCTGCAGCATATTCTCACCCTGCCCCCTATTTTCACTTTGTTTTGACTCCATTGGTCTTTCATTTCTCAAGCAACTTGTTTAGTTTCTCTGGTTCTAAATTCCCTCTTGTTTCATCTTCCTGTCCTTTACTTTGACCTACTCACCTAAACTTTCTTTAAAGGAGTCACTCAGTCGTTTGCTATCAGAGAACTTTATATAACAGCTATCATGACCGCCCATCTCTATTTATAGTCAATATTTTGATCATATTTTTCTGAATAATTATGCCATTTTAATGCTCAACTCCATACCCAGCCTTCTAATAGAGTTCCTTTTGTTCGATCATTAATCAGTATTATTGACTCATCATCTTCAAACTCACAAAAATGATAGCTTCATCAGCACACGGGTCTTGTCTTGTCTTTCCAGTGGCTCTAGAACCTTCAGCTAGGTCTTAACCAGCAGCAAGGTCCTCAGTACTTGCCAAATAAATGAAATAACGATTGTTTGTGACATTGAGATCAAATGAGAGGATTTTAATATAGACGGTCGATACATGTAGATTGGGAGAAGCTACCTTTACTTTTCCCTCAGATTTCATGACTCTTAATGACAACAACAAACAATTATTAAAATACTCCTTTCACCTGGTAGGCTGGAGAGGGCTTTGCAGAGTAGTTGATGTCCATACAAGTGATGGTGATACTCGTCTTTAAACTATTTATCCCTGGTATGAGAAGAAAGAAATGCAAACCACGGAGGAAGCCTTAACAAAAGGAATCAGTGTTCACATGATTATGTAAACATGGACAGTCACCTGAATAGCATATGTTGTATGTGGATAGCCACCACAGTCCTTACTGCATGGCAAAAATTCTTCACTGTGTTTATCCTTGCAGTTTTACTCTAAAACTGTTTTTCTCTCCCAAATTAGGATTAAAAATTTTTTTCATGTTTTCTTATTGAAGAATTGATTATTAAAAACTCTGTAGGAACTTTAAAATATAGTAAATATAAAGTATGACTATAAAATTGTCCTAAAACACTAGTAATAATATATATATGATGTAGTACTAAGTAAATCTAAGTCGGAGTGGAAGGAAAGCGATAGAAGGGTTGACACAGTCTACCTAGTACAACATCAAGAAGCTGGGCTCTGAAAGGTACTCCTAACTATACCAGATAGAGTGAGTTAGACAGAGACAGAGACAAATAGAGAGAGACAGAGATGCAGAGAGAATGAATTTAGTCAAAGTAGAAAACAGAAGCATTTGGATGTCCTGCCACACTAAATGTGCTGCTGTCCTCGGGGGGGGGGGGGGGGGGGGGGGGGGGACCAAACAAACAAAAACAATGTTCTAGCATTCTCTGCAAAAGAAAAGACATTCCAGAAACTACCAAGTACAAACATCTTCTTGATTATGGATGGAAACTTTTATTACCCCTTCCCATGCTCCATGCTGAGATTTTTGTCTAGTTTTAACTTCTACACGTTTTGTGCACGTGAAGGGAAAGACTTGACCAAAATATATTGTATAATAAAGCAAAACACTAAAAAAATTTAAAAAGACAATCCAGTTTTTGTTAAGTTTGTGGTTGGTGAATCCTGTATGAAAATGCAAATTCCGCTCTCTAGAACTTGACAGAATGCCACTCAAACTGGATTTTAAACACTCATGCTTGTTGTCCACATGGTTTGGCAGCGTCCTTCCTTTTTACGTAGGTCATATATACACCAGTGAAATCACAAACAGGAAATTGATAGAGAAAATTGGATTATGACTCAGTCACCAAATACTTGTCTAGCGCACACACACACACACACACACACACACACACACACACACACACACACACACACACACACATTCTACATTCAATCCCCAGAAATACGAGACAAAATAAACAAACAACAAAAAAGTCATTGGACTTTGAAGCTAAAACTTCTTGGAGCTAAATCTGCAGGGTACTGCAGAGTTCTTGAATAGTATTTTTTCCCCCAGAATACCTTGTATTAGGGAGCCATTCATTGACTACTAGACACCAGCTACTTACATAGAAAAAGATTATTTTGCTCAAGAACACTGGAGGATCAAGGGCGTCACATACTCATCTGCTCAATTGCTGTGAGAGAGCTCTCAATGGTCTCCTGTGCTAACTCATGATAAAAGTGTGTAAGATGAAAGAACTCTATCTTACACCAGAAGACAGGAAAACTGGTTGCACACTCCTGTGCACATCCTGTGACTGAAAGACAACTCTCAAGTCTCTAACACTTTAAAAGCTTATTACTTCCCAATATGGTGGCCAAACTGTGGTCAGTTTTTTTGGCGCTGTGTCAGATATTTGAGAAAAAGGGCTTAAGAAAAGGGAAGTTTCTGTCACATGGGGGTTTTGGAGACATCAGTTTGTCCTTCTAAGGCAGAGTAGTTTACCTCACAAAGGCCGGGAAGCAGAGAAAGAAAGTGCCTATCCTAGACGCCTTTTTTCATTTCCCCCTTCAGCTCCATTGCAATGGATCCTGTTGCCCACACTCTGGTTGGCTTTCCCTATGGGTCACTGTCTTTGAAAGCATCCTCCTAGATACATGACGAGTCCAGCTCTGCTAACCTACTAAGCACATTTCAATCCAGTTAATACTAACCGTCACCCAAGCCTTAAAGACAGAGAGCAGTAAAGGAGTGTCAAACAGTGCTCAAATCACGTGCTGTCTCTCTATGCTGTCCGTTCTGCAAAACAGTACAATCATACCCACCTTTGAGTTAGTTGCTCAGTGGAGTCACAACCACAGTTCTTTTCTGCTTTAATGGGCAAATGTTCAAAGGATCAATAATAGAACATGTGTAAAATGCTAGGCACATGCAAGGTACTGAATAGATGCCGTCACATCCTCGTTTCATTTCCCAGTTCCTTGTGTTATAAAGTCCTTTTTTCTGCTTTCAAATGTTTTTTATTGAAAATAAAGTTATTTTCATACAACTTATCCTCATAACAGTTCCTCTCCCTGGTGCCCTGCCAACCCTTCCAACTACATGCCTCTCTCTTTCTCTAAAAAAATATGGAAAAAAAAAAGGGACAAGGTTAAAAGAAAATGAATAAACTAAAACAAAAAGAAGAAAAAAACAAGAAAGAACACGCAAGAAACACAGACATACACACCAACATATACACACAAAACCTCAAAATCAGAGACCATAGTATACAAGCAAAAGACCAGTAACAGTAAAAAAAAAAAAAAAAAAAAAAAAAAAAAAAAAAAAGGCCCAAACAAAGCAATATGAGACAAAAAACAAAAACCTCTCTAAAATTATGTGAGTTTGTTTTGTGCTGGCATCTACTGCTGGGCCTGCCCTTAAGTGTGGTTTGTATAACTAATGAGACTCCCTTAGAGAAACTAATTTTCCTTTCGGAATGCTTTTTTAATTGGAGATAGCTTCTTGGTTGGGAATGGGAGGTGGGGCCTTGTCTGGTTTGAATCTGTACAGTCCCTATTCACACAGCCATAGTCTCTTGGAGAGCGTATGTCTGTCAGTACCGTTGCATATAAGAGACGTTGTTTCCTTGATATCATATGCCTCTTCTTCAGCATAGTTTTTGAGCTCTGAGTAGAAGATCTTGGTGGTGCCATTCCATTTAGGACTGAGTGTCCAAAGTCGCTCACCCTCTGCACCTTGTCCAGTTCTGGGTTTCTGTATGAGTTACCAACTATTGCAGGAGACATTTGTCTGTTGATGGCTGAGTTTATTCAGCATTTCTTCTCTGTGTAATTTTTGGTCATCTTTTAATATCCAATTTGACATATTCTCAAATGCTTTTCAAGCGATCACATATCTTTCCCCAAATTTTCAGAAGCTCTTTTATGCTAGTGTTTTTATCTACCCTATTAATTATAGCACAGGTGTATATTATCTAATATAGTCTGTGTTAAGTTTTACTGTGTTTAGATCCTAAATATTCTACCCAAAGCCTATGTTTTAAAGGTTTAAAATTCAGTATCAAAGGTGCTACTGTGAGGTAGTAGGACCTTAAAAGATAGGGCCTAAGGAAGGGCTTAGATCATTGGGCCACTCCTTAAATCTTTATAAGGTAACCTTTTTGCCTCTCTGCTGACTGACCACCTCCATGGGAGCAGCTACCACTATCTGCTGACTGGCATAGGTCTAAGACATTAGGGCTAATTGGTCATGGCAAAGACCCTTAAAGATTGTGAGTTAAAATAAACCTTTTCCTTTGTGAGATGACTAATATGATCTGTCACATCAGAGATCTGATATGTTGGTGGCAAAAAAAAAAACAGAAAGTTACTGACAAGAGTTTAAACTTGTGTCCTTACATTTTTAATATGGTATGTTTTCAAACAATATATTCTTTTACATACTCAGAGTAAATCAACTTTTCAGTTATTTCTTATATAAAACTGTTGTAAATAATTTAGATTATGAGACATTTATCTAATAAGTTATAAACTCTTATATGGCTAAGATGTGAGTAATTCTGCTTCAAACTGTTTGAAGCCTACTGTATTCTACAAGTATATAAGGATCTATGAATTTTGCCTCAGTTCAGTTCTGTTATGTTGGTATAGTACAAATCATGATCACAAATCCACATGAACTAATTTGTACTTTTGTTAAAGTCTTCTTAAGAAAGGTAGTGCAGTTCTGTTCTGAGGTTAAAATGTACTATCAATGCTAAAGAAAACAAGATCTTATATTTAAGTAACATGCTGACTTTTTGTGTGAATTTTCTTTTGATTTTTGATTATTTTCCACATATGTGATAAAAAATAAAATCCCTACATTTCAATTTATTATGCGAAGGTTCATTTATTTGCCTACAGAAGTTATTTTAGTGTGGAATCAGATACCACAAAATAATTATTTCTTTAGCATGAAAATCTAACAAAAGTATTTTAATGTATTTATTTTTATTTTATGTGTATGTGCTTTGGCTAACTATATATGTGGTGCATGCATGCCTGATGACCACAGAAGACAAAGAGGGCATTGGATCCCATGGAAATGGAGTCACAGATGTGTGAAAACCCCATGTGGGTGCTGAGAACAGAACCTGGTCCTCTGAACCATGACTCCAGCCCCAGAAAAAGTATTTTTTAAATTCCAGTTGGAAAAAAAAAAAACCTCAGTTATATCATTTATTTCTTCTGAAATGCAAAGTATTGAAGCACAGAAGGTAGCCTAAGTGTTTCTTTGTTTTAGTTCAACTCTTCTGGCCTACTGTGTACTGGATTTCTCTTAAAGATAATTCATAAAGCCATTAATTTTCTTCAAATAATGACAGGTTTCTGATACTTGCAGTCACTCTAAACAAGCTATTGTCAGTTTTGCCTTTTGTTTTAAATAGAAAGAAATGTGCCAACGAACCCCTCATAGTAATTGAATATCCTTAAGCAGTTCTTTGCTGCCTCCTGGAAATGAATGGCCATGTCTACCACTTTCTCCTCTCCACTGATTGTGGAAACTGAGGACAAAAAGTTAATTTTTGTTTTATCAGTTCCTCCATATTGGCTGTCAGTAAATCATCCCTTTGATGGCTAGACCTCCCGGCTTCACTGCACTGGGAAGTCTTGCCTTATTTATTTATATCATCATCACAATTTTCCTTTTGTTCACCATCTTTGTTTTCTTCACATTCTCTTCTCCCTTGATTTTATTTTATAATCTTCCTAGTTTGAATTTTATGGAACTTGCATTGTGTATTACTCTTTCCTAGTCCTGATTATTTTTGCATTCTCTTGTTTATACTAATTGGCTCCGTTTTTATTTCCAGTATATTTATTGCTAAATGGCATTCATTGCCGTTGGGCATGCATTAATTTATCTTTCAGGATTTTTCATTTTCTCTGTGTCCTTTCTTTATAGATTCCTTTTTGCAACCTCCATTTCACTTTACTTTTCTCTCATATGTGTATTATTTTGCTGTTGTTTTTTAATGTGCCTTCATATCTGTAATTCATGCTTCATGTATTATTAGCAGGGTTTATAAAATAAACCACTGTCTGTTTGTCACAAACTATGTTAATTTGAAAAATCTAAAAATAGGTCTGGATTCACTGTACAGCAATTTGCTATTCTTCTTTATGGTCACATTATAGGGCTTAACTAAATAAAAAATAGAAAATAATATTGCAAAGTATAAAAACTATAGATGGTTTATATACTTGTGATCAGAAAGGGAGAGTATATTGAAAGCAAATAACTGAAACATAAAACATCCCTTCAAAAGATATATTTAGATCTTTTGATGTATTTAATTAGGAAGAAACTAATATATGTGAGTGTGTATGTGCTAATACTATTCATTTTTATGTTTTTCTATGCTTCTCGCTTTAAAACCAGATGCGCCTTCTTCAAGAAAGCCTTTGAAAAATCATAGAATTAGAACAAATAAATATGTAGTAAATGAGTTTTAGAGCAACATGAAAATCATCACAAATATCAAATAGCGATTCAGTGAGTATCAAGAATCCTTTCGACTTGGCCTGATAGAGATGAAAGGATGGCCATTTTCAGAGACATTATTCTACCTTATACATAAATAAAATCTCAACTGGATCAGTGGCGGACCCTGAAGCTTGAAACCAGTGTGGATCTTGTTAAGAAAATGTAAATTTCCTTGTGATTAGTAGGACTCACAGGCCAATGAAAGTGAATAAGCAACGCATCAGATCTGACGTGGAAGGACAACTCTGATGAGATAAGGGAGCTGTGGATGAGGCACTAAATCCTCTAGGGTTGTGCATTCTGAATAATGGCAAGGTAGAAAGAAGCCTAGAGCCATTTATAGAGAAAGGCTCTGTGGGCAAAAGACTTTGCCAAACAACCAAGAAGTTGGTGTGACTTAATTTTTCCAGAGAATTGAAGGCCAGTAAGTTAATAAGACAAAACCAAAAAACCTTTCTAACATCCTTTCCTTCTGATAGTGCCCAGTTTCCTTTAACTATTTAGATGACTACAACCTTGAAATAGTTAGTGGGTTGTTATTAATAGTTCAACAAACACAATGTACATAGTCAATGAATAAAATAAGAATGCTGACTATTGAATTATTTTTTTATAGAATAAATGAGTAGTGATGCATCCAGACTTCTTAACACACAGCAAGTGAGTCCCCCAAAACAATGAAAAATGTCCACACCATTCATGTAAAATGAACACTGATGCTAGTAAATTCTAAAAATGGCAGAATTTGGTTCTAAATCAAATGCAATTTGCGCATTTACATACCATATAAGAAAGCATAACTATGTTCATAGTATATTGTTCAGTTAATTTGCATAATCTAATTCTGTGACACTTATGCTCTGCAAATAGTATTCACTATCAGATTTTGTCTCTTCTTATCCCAAATTGCAGTTTTATGAACTACAGAGCATCTCAGAGAGAGACTGTAAATATCATAAAAATATTATGCCAATTTTTCTTTAAAATGGAAATTAATGTAAATTTTATTTCTTCATTTTCTAACAAAAGTAAATGTAGCCTGACCTTGTAGCTTAAGTGTGTTTATGTGTCTTTTAATTACAAACATGTAATATTTTTAAAGTCATCAGTTTATTTAAAAACTACTCATTCTGATAAGGAGAATGTATATTTTAAACACACCAGTTTGGTCAATGCAACATACTAAATTTCTAATATAAAGGCAAGTCTAACTGAGAAGTTAGTGGTGTGAAGCCTTGATTCAGAGACAGCATACACTCTGTATCAGCATGCCATTTATCTGTGTTAACCCTGTTGCAATATACTGGAGAAATACTAGACCATGATCTGCTACCTGGATATTGTATGTAATATCACAGCTTTTTCACAAATCTAAGTTACTTACCATCATTCATAATACATTTTTATAATTTATTTTCTAGAAATTGAATTTCAAAGAAATTATATAATTCCCCAGTATTGTACTGACAAATGTTACTATTGGATTGGGTTCCAAATCACCTGTCATGTTCTGAAACCAATTCTCATTTCCACTGACACATCCCAACTATAAGCAGGGGAAGGAAATAGGCAAATAGGAAATAAGTTTTGAACAAACTAATTCTTAGCTTAGATTAAAGGACTATGTTGTTTTATCCACAGAGGTAAGCTACTTAGACCCTAAATAGTAATAATACAGATGCTAAGCAAAAAAAAAAAAAAAAAAAAAAAGACTTCTATAAAGATACTGATTTTCTTTTTTTTTTTTTAATTTTAAAGATACAATATTTTTGTGTTGTATTTTTGCCTTTTTATCAATTTTTTCAGATTACATCTCAATTTTTATCTCCTTGTTTGTCTCCTCCTGTTCCTCCGCCCATCTTTCACCCTATTCCCATCCCCTAGTACTGTGACAGAAGGGGACCTCCTTCCCAATCATATGGTCACAGCCTTTCAAGTCTCATCTTGGTAGCCTTCCTATTCTACCTCTGGGGGCTACCAGACCTCCCCACCAAGGGGAAGTGGTCAAGTATGGGGCACTAGGGTTCATGTCAGAGTCAGTGCCCACTCTCCACACGACCGTGGATAATGTCTTGTCCCTTGGCTAGATCTGAGTAGGGGTTCAATATTTACTTCATGTATTGTCTTTGGGTGGTGCAGTAGCTTGAGCAGACCCCCTTGGTCCAGATCTACCCATCATGATGTTCTTCTTGTAGGTTTCTAGGACCCTCTGGATCCTTCTATTTCCCTACTCTCCTATACTTCTTTCACCTCGAGTCTCAAGACGAGGTTCCTGAACCTATCCCAATCTCCTGCCAAACAGATGGAAGACATAAAAGATACTGGTTTTCTACTGATATGTTTAGTTCTTGTTTTTTCATTAAAACTAAACTTCAAAATTTGAATTTTATAAATGATTTTCTTACTTAATCACTTAGGATTCTTGCATTTTATATCTTGGTTTTCATTTCTCCAATTTATTGCAATAGCACCATATCAAAAATTATGTTGGTCATAATTATAGGCAGAGCCATTTTAATAATTTGACCTAAGTGTCACGGCTTTTATACGATAACATCCATGTGCTTTCTAAAAATGTTTTATACATGTTCTATCATAGTGATAATTGTTCACTCTAATGAGCATTTTTTAAGACAAAAGTTGAATCAAGTACAAACTTCGGGTTCCTACAGACTTTATGCTGTTTTTCTGACTGTTACATTACAGCCTGATGTGTCAGGCAAGCATAATATTTTTGTTCATTTATTTAAAGTTATCAATCTATTTATTTATACTTTATCAATGCTGAGACTTGAAGCAAGGTCTTCCCTTGCTAGACAAACTCTACCACTGTATTATACTTCCAGACCTATTGTTATTGTTGTTGTTGTTATTATTATTATTATTATTATTATTATTATTATTATTACTATTTTACTTTTTATTTTGAGACAGGGCTTTCCAGGCTTGCTTTGAATTTATGATATTCTCAATATCCTGAGTATATATGATTACAGTAATATGCTCTCACCCTGTGTCATATTTATTCTTTCCCCATTCACTTTTTACATACTAAAAGTACAATGATTATGTTTTTGTGTTTTATTTGGTTATGCAATACATTAAGTCTTGTTTACTTATTATTAGTTGCTCCATTTTGTATCTTGGTCCAGTGTAGTTATGAAGATATCGCCTGTTAAATTTGAGAGAAAAGGTTGTTGGGGATGTGTTTAGATGCTATTCTTATTGTTTTTTATTGTTTTGCATTATAGAAACTTAATCTAGATTGGCTTTTGACAAACTATGCTATTGGGTGAGCACAACATTTCAAGTATTCTTGACAAGAAATACATCTGAAAGACATTTATCAGTGAGAATCAGGTGGTTAGGGCCTCTTCACAGTGAAACGGTGAAGAAAAAAATCTGTGTGTATTCTTTACCAACCCTGAGTTTCTATGAGATGTCAAGCCAGTGTATTCTTTCTATCATCTATCTATCTATATAATCCATCTACCTATAAATATATTGACAATAGGTGATAGCTAGGTAGATAGGTGAGAGAGAGAGAGAGAGAGAGAGAGAGAGAGAGAGAGAGAGAGAGAGAATGATAGATAGACTTAAGTTGTTCATGAATAAGAAATCCCAAAGAGTTGACAGAGTCTTTGGATCTAATAAACTGTAAAATGATTTTTACTACATTTCAACTATTATTAGAATTATGGCTACAACTTAGAAGTAAGGCCATACCAATAAGCATATATATATATATTATGTAATATATAATACAAATATAGAAATCATATCTTTATCCATCTATATCTATCTATTTGTCATATACCTACATATCAAACCATCTATTTATCTCCCCAATCTTATATCTATCCCTCTGTCTCACCTAAATATGAGAGAAATTATACATCTGGGTCTGGATTCAGTTTGATCTAGATAGCATTCCCATGATGAACAGGGTTACCGAAAGATGACACTACACCCATCTTTTCGTAAACCCTTTTTATATATTTAGCTACCAGTCTTTAGGACTTACTTCTCAGGCACTGCTATTATCTCTATTTCAAAGATGAGAAAGCATAGAGGTAAGGAGGCATAACGAATAAGATACCAAGAGACAGTAGAATTTACCTACAATTACAGAATATTGAATATATTCAGTGGCCGGATCAAGACTTAATTCAAGGCTGGCATTTCAATAATCCAGGCACTTAACATTCACACCTATAGCCTCACATCATTGGATGACAGAAGTATTCACAGTACCATGGGATGCAGGCCAAAATAGCAAGTGTATTTATTGCTGCTCTGGGAAAGACCACACCCCATTAGAGGAAGATATTAAAGAAAGACTGGAGAAGGCAGACATTGCCTATCTTAAACTGTCTTCTCATGAAGTTAAATGTGATTTACCACATATAGATTAACAGAATAAAGTTCACCTCTGCCTCCAGAGGCAAGAGTACACAGAATTAGGCTTGAGTTGTTCAAGAATAAGAAATTCCAAAGAGTTGAAAGAGTCTAACAAAACTGCAAAACTATTTTAGCGGTTTGAAACTATTATTAGAATTATAGTTAGCACTTAGAAATGAACCCATACCAGTAAATCCTAAATGCCGTGTGTCTGTGAGGTAAAAATTCTTTTGCTACTCACGTGTAACTAGGTATGTAACTTTTACCTCCCAAACAGTTGGCAGAGAAACTCGCAAAGCCAGTGGATGAAATGCCATTATAATGGGTGAAATACAAGCCAGTGTATAAGGAACAGCGCATTTCCTAAAAGGGAACATATTGCTCATTTCCTAGGTTAAAGAAATGTGAGGGTGCTGTAGGTGAATTATGGGATGTGTTTCCTGGAATTGGGCCACTTTCTCCTAGAGCTGAGGGCAGAAATGTATTCTTCTCAGCTTCCCAGACCTTCCTCTTCCCACAGTTGCCCCACCCTGGCCAGAGACGGTGCCGTTCTGATTCCTGTTTGGGCAAAGGAGTAGTGTTTAATGTATCAGTGCTAGAAAATCCACACTTTGCCATTGTCATTATTGAAATAGTCACTTCACCCATATCAAATCAAATTACTCTTGCAGGAAAGGTACCGTGACTTTCCAACCTGATACTCATAATTTACCATGCCAGATGTGGGTAGAAGTAATGCATTAGTCCTGAGAGGAAAAGAACAGCTTCAGGAGGGTCTTTCTTCACTACAGGTAGAAATCACCACCAGTGCATCTGGACTTAAAAAGCAAAGCAACAGCAAATACAAGCTTACATGGAAGGATTTTTTTTTCAATTTAAGACATTTCTATTATTATACATCACACATCACTAGGTTTTTTATGTAATTCATGTTTTTTCTTTTTTCTTAAGTACTTTATACATACATTTGTATTATTACATATATATATATATATATATATATACACATATATATATATATATATACAAAACTATCTATAGAAATAAGAACCATGAAACAATCAGGTGTGTATATATATATAAAACATTCACAGTATTTTGGCTATTTGTATTTGGATGTGTTGGTCCTAGGCATGGACCTTAAGTATATACAATGTCCTTTTCTGAGAGACAAACACTGATGAAACCTAACCTAATATGCTCTTCAAAACAAGTGCTAACTGAGTTGCTTAAAGTCTGTCCATGTGTTTATTACACAATATTGTATAATATTGTATTATTAGCATTCTTCTAGAATCAATATTCTCCTCTACCTGCTGATCTATAGAAATGTCCTCTCCTCCACTCTTCAACTCTCATCCCACCATTAGTCCCCAGGGCCCTATTAAATATAAATTTTCCAAATTCTTTTCTGTGACTTTTATGGCCTGAAAGTAAGTAATCTGATTGGTGATGAAAACTCACAACAACATAGCCTGAGCACCTTGGGAATCAGTTCTGCCAAGCAGTTGAGAACTAAGAAAAATATACTCTCACATATGTGGACTATAAGGGGCAACTGTGCGGCTCCCTAGGTGTTAGAACAACAGTGGGAGAGTTTCTGACGTTGGTATGCGTGAAGACACAGCCAGCCTGAAAGCCCCAGTGATTTGGTAATGAAATCTTAGCCTGCACTGGGAGTGTGAACGGGATGCAGTTTCCTAATGAACACGTTTTAAAATACAGAGAGCGGAGTGACCCACTGATAACTCAGCCTTGAGTAAGTGTTTCCACGGAAAACTCCTATCAACTCATAGGAGTTGAAGGAATTCATACTGAAAGCTAGCAACAGGGCAATGCCAGCTAAGAACTCAGATGCTGCAAACAGTATTTTGCCTTTCCTGGTAATGGGTGTTTGGAGGTAGGCATGCATTGGAGAAGAGAAAAGTTTCAGAAGGAAACGCGAACAGACTCACATTTTAAAAACAATGCGAAAGAACAAAATGAGAACAAATCACACCCACACCTACCACAGGCAAACATGCTCATCAATGTTTTGCCACATTCCACATTTCTTTCTTTGTGATCAGAACTGTTGTTTAGAATGACACCTGCCAGTTACTGCAGACATTCCCCACTGGTATGATTTAATATTTTATTTATTTTTAATTCATGGTATTTTGAACAATTATTATAGGAGAGCGAGCTGAAACTCCCATTTTGTTTTTTTGACGTGGAGCTTGCTCTGTAGCCTAGGCTGATGTCAAACTTGTCAGCTGATATGATTCTCCCATCCCAGGTTTCTAAGTAAGACAACAGACAGGAGCCCTACACCCAGCTTAAATTAAAGCATTTTAAACGAGATTTAAGTCACAAGGAAGAAAATAAATTCAGAGAGTTTTATTCATTCTGAAAGAACAAGAAAGGTCAATGAATTTCCCATTGTCAGAACTTGATATATTTCCTGTGTTATATCATCATTGACTAGGTTTTTTTTTTGTTTTTTTGTTTTTTTTTTTTTTTTTGAACAGTCTATCAATGGCAACATATCCTGATCCTGACCAATGACTGTGTCTGTTAGTCTTCATTTATAGAATCGATGATTGTGGCCTACTTTGTTGTTTGGCTTAGAAACAGTTGATGACATGAACAAAACTTCCCAACTCATGATCCTGAACATGAGGGTTTCCTGGAGCACATACTAAGGATATTTGCTTTCATTATCTTCAAGTTTGTAGTGTGTGTTTATGTGGCCAAACTTAGACTGTATAGAATGCAATTTGAAAACAAGCATGTGCTAGGTAGGGTGAACACATAGAATCAGAAAACTCCTATGTTAATTGTGCTACTTATAAACAGGGCACCATAGGAAATACAACAAATTATTATGTTTTATATTCTGTGTTTAATATTAGACTCCAAATTTGTTCTATCTGTCTCCCATTTCTGTGTTTTCTTTTGTGCTCTAAAAAAAGATAAGCCATAGATTAGCATTGGTTCAATATTATGAGATGCTAAACATTTTATTTTATGAAACACAATCTACCAGTCTTCAAAAGCATTCTTCTCCTGTTCCTCAGATCACAGGCATATGCTTACAGGCCAGATAGCCAAACGGCAGCACTACCCTTTGAACTATTGGTAACGGCAACCACTTTCCTGTAAGCTTTTTGAAATATTTTGCTTTGCAAGAATAAGAGCACCAAGGAATTTTCCTGGCCTGAAGGTGAGGCTTTCATCCTATGTGCAGGAAGCTCCAGTTCAGATGCCGCTCACATGAGGCATGTGTGGACCACTTTCTCTGCTGTATTTCACTCACTGCTTTGTGTTCATGTTACCTTCTTGGCATGCCTAGGTCAGTTCCCAGTTATGGATCCAAAGTGGTAACACACGGGACCAAGCCCATTAGCCTTCCCGCTCTGACTTTTCTTTCTGAACACACAGTTTATAAACTCTTGCTTAATTCCTTAAGGAAAACAGAGATGCAGTCTCAGAACCAAAATCAATGAAAACTTTGGCTCACTTAAAGAGTATCATTTTAGCTAGCTTTTCAATGTCTTATTACATACCATTCTGTACCAGTTCTGCTAGAAGTAGAAACATTGATGGATGTGTTTTATCTTTTCCCTTCCTCTGCTATCCTGTAGCAAAGATTCTAAAGAGAAAATAAGTGCCCCAAGTCAGGTGCTTGAGGGAAATGGAGAAATCGAGGACTTGAGTTATACCCACAGACTGACTAATCAATCTGTGAAGTATTGAAAGTTGACTGTATAGGAGAAAGGCTGTAGACAAATGTTACAGTGTGTAAGTTGATAAATTGAAAATACTGAAGGGAACAGGCACACTATTTCCTATTTGATGGTAAAAAATAATAAAGGTCAGGACTGTGGAATTATGGTTTTTAAAAATTTGCTCCTTTAATAGAGTATGAAGTTAAGTACAATTGTTGATATTTTAGAATTTTAAATTTGTGTGCATTTGTAAAATAAGAAATGGGTGATTCCTCATGTACATATTTCATTGCAAAAACAAGAGTGAGGGCAAAGATTCACTGTGCACTCAAATATAAGTGGCTCTTTCTCCAAGCACACATGTTGCCTGTGGTAGCTTCTATAGTTGGGCGCATGGCTAACTTACCCACACTAGCTGTCATGGTAGACTTTTTCAGTCACTATATATAATGTTTCAAAGTGGCATAGTTTGTATAATTCCTGTGATTTTTGTTTTTGGTCCTGAAAAAATAATTCAAGTACCCAACTTGAATCTTTATTCTTTTTTGACTTAGACAATAATATAGTGTCAACTTTAGAAAAGTATAAATAATAAAACTTGTAGTAAGAATTAAGTTCAAACCTGACATGGTGGTACACACCTGTAAACCCCATGCTCTGGGAGGGAGAGGCGGGCAGATTTCTGTGAGTTCAAGGCCAGTCTGGTCTCAAAGTGAGTCCAGGTCAGCCAAGTCTACACAGACAAACCCTGTCTAAAAATGCAAACTAAACCAAAACAAAGCAAAAACCAAAAAGAAAGATTTAAGTTCAAAATGAAAGAATCTTATATATTAAGATTTGGTTCTTTAGAATAAATAGATATTAAAGTGCTTATATAGAAAAATAGAAGACAATGGCTGTGTTATTTTTCTTTCCAAAGAAAAAGGGAAGGTAGGGCTTGAAAGATGGCTCAGGACCATGGCTCACAATCACCCAATCCAGGGGATCCAACGCTTTGTCATGCACAAAGAATCATGTAGGCTAAATACTCATATAGACAAAATAAAACTAATATGTAAAAATAAAAATTTTAAACTCACAGAAGTAAGCACATATAGGCAAATTTTAAATAGCATTTATTCAATATCTAATACATTTATTGTGCTAAATGTTCATTTTATATCTTCAAAATATTCAGTGCAATAGAGCAAGGAGAACAAAACTGCCCATTTGGTAATCTTATACAGTAGTTAAGAGGAACTGTATAGAGAAAATAATAAAGGAAAAGATGACTGCATCAGACCCATGGTTATATCTTACAACCAGATTCAATCTTATTAAAAATTTGGAGACTCTTATATTAAGCAAAATAGATTTTGTAGATTAATACTGAGCACTAATATATTCTACTGACATGTTAGTATGTTTATTATTGGCTCAACCTACTCAAAATAACACAATGGTATAATAAGAATTCTACTCTAAAGCTTCCAGAAATTATTAAAATGTTGATATTCACAACTGAACAAGTTGTGTGACTGTTCAAATTTGTTCAATGGTGCAAATTTGTATCTCTGTCTTTATGTTCCCCCAGTTTAAATAGTTCTTACATAGAGAAAATGAACTCAGAGTAAACACTCTTTCATCTACAAAGTCCAGTATTCCAATTATAAATGACCATTAGGAAGACTCCCATGG
This sequence comes from Acomys russatus, assembly GCF_903995435.1. Classification (NCBI taxonomy): domain Eukaryota; kingdom Metazoa; phylum Chordata; class Mammalia; order Rodentia; family Muridae; genus Acomys; species Acomys russatus. The sequence continues at coordinate 40,713,516 of NC_067160.1, read as the reverse complement.
GCTATGATGCTGGGATATGAGCTTTCTCTGGGTTTATCAATCTGATTGGACAGTAAACGGTTGAAGAAGAGACAGGTGAAAGGTTAAGACTTTGTCCAGCACACACTGTGAGTGTGACTCTGAACATTCGGGGAAAGTAGTGTCTTGCAGTCGCATGTGCCAAAGGAAGGACCTCCTGATTCTTAGCATCTCTGCATCTCCATGTGCGAGTGATGTAGCGTCATCGTGCGCCTGCCTTCGATTCTGAAAGTTCTTGAACATTATTTGAGGTAGTTTGCATTTATTTCAAACTAGTCTAGCACATAACATAGAGAAGTTTTCATACAAATTCTGAATTTTTTAGTGTCGAGATGCCTGCTGAGAGCTGCTTGGCCCTGCTGCACTTTTAAGGTGTACTTCGGATTTATATTCTCCCCAGATGATTATATTTTCCTGGGAAACGTTGATGTGTTCCCGCCAGCTTTGACTTCTCATATTCCCTTCTATACCCTCATCTTATTGGACGCTTGCCATCAGTATTAAATTGTTTTAATCCTGATTTTTTTCCCCACGTATTGCTGCTTTGCAGTTGGCGCTGATTCTTATGCCCCTTGAAAGGTACTTGTGTGGCATAGATTGAAAAAAATTTGGCAGTTGCTGTCAGGGTTAATGTAGAAAAATAAATCTCTTATATTGCCAGTTTGGATTTAGTTTTCATTTTTAATGGCCCCAACAGATGTTAGAGGAATCCTCCACTTCCTGCACACTTCCATTTTTACAGCTGGTACTGCTTGACTGCTTCTTGACTTTGGGTGAGCAGTTCCTGGGTGTTTACACAGTGATTTACAGACTCTCTCTTGTAGACTATGGCCATCCTCTTCGTTCACAATTTATCCTGAAAGGAATTGGAATCAATGTCAGTGTATCCTCTTACTACGTTATTGTGCCTAGGACTCTCCTAGCAATTGATTCTTTCCCCCACATAGTAATCTGAAAGATTAGGAATAGAAAGTATAATAAAACAACAACAACAATAATAAAAGAAGTACAGATATGTCACTTACAAACAACAAATCAGCAGATCTGTCTTTATTGGCTTCTCCTTTCATAGAGTTTTGTCCATTCCCCCCCCCCCAAAAAAAACCAACTTAATTTGGATCGGAGTAACACAGCTCCCTTGGACTTTTTCTTCTTCTTCTTTCTCCTTTATTTTCAAATATCACCCTCTGTGAACTCTCCCATCAACTCCACTCATTTCTTAGGGCTCTTGTGACAAAGTACCAAAAATGGGTGACTTAGAATAACAACGTCATGTTTCACAGTTTTAGAACCTACAAGTCTCAAATCAGGGCATCTCCAGAGCTATGCTCCTCCTGAGCCCCAAACATTTTGCTCTTCTAGTTCAATATGGATTGCTAGCAAGCTGAGCCTTGACTTGCTGTGCATCTATGTAACTTACACCCTGACAACCCATGTCACCAGCCACAGTGTGGATCTCTGTATCATCTTCCTTCTGTGTGTCACTGTTCATCCAAATGCCTCCGGTCTGATAAGATAATAGCCGCATTAAGGCACCACATACTGACCTTATTTTAACTTCATTACCTCCACAAAGGATTTCCAGATAGAGTCATATTCTGAGTTGAGGAATTTAAGGTGTCTTTGCAAGGAAGGGACATAAGTCAATCCATAATACCATTTAAAAACAATCTTTCTCATACCTGCTTCCAAAGAGAAGATAGGTAGCATTTATCTGTGTGGAGGGCCCTGCAGGGCTGTACATGCCATTGTGACTGCTCTTCTTTCCGCCATTCTAGAGCACCATTCACGTGCACCCTTGTTTCGCGGTTTCCACAGAAAGAGAGCATCCAAATGCAAATCACACTCATCAACAAGCATGCACTTAAATGCATCATTCAAACAAAACCTTCACAACTAGTTTTTCAATGAATTACATAGGATTTGTTTGGCAAATATCTCAGCTCAGTGAAAGAAAACCTAAGCTAAGCTGTCAAACAGTGTGAGGAAGAAAACCATCCCGGATCCGTAACACTAATCATATTTTTCGCTTCCAACTGTGTTAAATAGACATGTACAAGGTTACAAAAGATGCTAAGAAAGCGTATATGTTGTTGTTGTTGTTGGTGTTGGTGGTGGTGGTGGTTGTGATGATGTGTTGGTTGTTGTTGTTGTTACGGTGGTGGTGGTGGTGGTGGTGGTGGTGGTGGTCGTGGTGGTGGTTGTAGTTGTGATGCTCATGCTGGTGAGTGTGAGTGTGTGTGTGTGTGTGTGTGTGTGTGTGTGTGTGTGTGCATACATCACCATATGTGTACAATCAGAGGTCAGTGGTGGAAGCTAGTTGTCCTCCTCTGTCATACTGCACTCTATTTCCTAACTGCTGTCACTGAACCTAGCATCCATAGACTGGCTAGACTGGACAGCAAACTCCACAGCTCCCTCTTTCTTCACATTGTCACATGTAAATTGTTGTGGTGACCAGCTTTTCCTTTGAAAGCTAAGGATCTAAACTCATGACCCTATGCTTTCTCAGCAAGCTCTTTATGCAATGAGCCTTCTTTCCCAGCCCCTAATGACCTTCATTAAATCACCTGCCCTGGACCAGTAAACAATAGTGATTTTTAAAAGTTAGATTAATCTAAGAGAGAAAGGTAAACCACATTTGAGAGAAATGCTTTTAAGTCAAAACTACTAGAGTGTTTGCCAAAGAAATCTCCAATGTTTTCTACTAATAGCGCTGTATACTTGTCACTGTCACCTGTCTTAACACTTTTGTTTTCTTCTTGAAATTTGAAGACAATGTATTAATTTATTCAAGCTGATATTTTAGCTTGTTTAAATAAGTACAACGTGACAATATCTTAATTTTGATGAATCGTTATTAAAATTAGAGCTGGCTACTAATAAAAATATTTTGAAACTGTTCATGTAACTAAAACTAAAATATTTTAATGTCAAAATAATTTTATTTGTAAACACCTAGTACATTATTTTGCTACTATAACCCTATGTAACAGGCTAACTCATCTACCTTAGAAATATAGGCTTACAGGTAGTTCTGCCTAACACAGGAAGTACATGCCAAATAATACGTGTTGCATAGTCTATGCTGAGCCAATTACTTACAGTTAGTTCTAAAGAGGTTCTACAACGAGTTGATTTGATATAATAACAGCAAGTAGTTGATTCAGGAAAGAATGGAGATTGTAAAAGGTAAAACTCAGTGGTCCAGAAGAAGACACTAAATTAAATTTAGCTGTAGGCTACATGTTCTTTTGGTTTTTTTGTTTTTGCTTGCTTATTCACTCACATTGATGTCACACACACACACACACCACGTTATGCTGACATGTTGCTTGTGAGGCAAAGGCATTACATGGTGCGTTATTAAGCAAATTGCAATGGGGAAATAGCATGAGATAAGGATTCTAGGGCTAGGAATGAATAAATGCCTTAGAGTGGATAATGAAATCTTTGTAACTACTGAAAATAGGGGACAGCGTGGGATAGAAAGTTGAACTAACAGGAACCTTCCATGCTTTTGTGGGGTCACACTGGAAAGTCCCTACCATCCTCCTTAGGTAAGTGACTATCCTTCTATAGAAAATACAAGGCAGGAAACATACTTGCAATTTTTATTAAAACAAAAACAACAACAAAAAAATCCATGATATTTAAGCACATGCCTGTTAGATTTTTTTCCCCTTTCGTTGATTTTTTTTTTTTTTTTTTTTTTTTTTTTTTTTTTTTTTTTATGGAGTTGATGGAGATAAAAAAGATCAGCCTGTCAGCTTGCTGGCATGAGGTTGGAGTGTTTAGGGTTTGTTTTGCCTTTTTGCAAGATTGGTCCACAAGAACTTTAAAAGGAGAAAAAGACGATGCAAATTAAATACGTTAGAAACGTATGTCCCATCTGTTTTCATTTCATTTTTAGAATAAGGTTTTCATACCTTCTTTTATTTTTACATTCTATGATACCACACTATAATGTTGGCCACCTCAGAGACAACTAAATTAGCTATCCTGACCATATGGAAAGGAAAAGCTTTACCAGCGAAGGAAACAAATTTAACTCAGGCAAAATGGCCTATGTGTTTTAAAGCTGGGGGGAAAAACACATTGCTGAGAACATAGTAGGGGATATAACCCACCTGCATAAGTGGAATTTGAAGAGATTTGGATATTCCCAAATAGTTTCTCTTCTTGGCACCAGTCGGGAATCACCCATGTCTGAAGTGTCCTTCTGTTATAGACTGGCATCTGGATGCATTTGTAAGTAAACCCACAATCAAAGGCATGAAAGGCCAGCTATTTCTGTCTTTGCTTCTAAGAAGAAGTGAACCAAACATTCTCTGGCTAGAACACATGCCATTATGGGGAAAAAAATGGTTCAACACACTTCACAAAAGAAAATTTTCCCCTAATATCAATTCTTTGAGAAATTGAATAAGACATCCCTTTGTGAAAGAGATTTTACTTCATTTCTCCAAATGTCAATAGTGTCAAGCATTTGACAGAATCCCTGGGACACCATTTCATTTTACCTGGGGAGAAGAGTCTTATAAATTCACATATGAAATTGATGACAGCTTCCGAAATCTACCAATCTTGGGTTTTCACATGAGCCACAGGGAGGGACTGGAGCTCACAGAGGTAAAGCGCGTGTTGTCTGACCACGGAGGAAGAGAGGAGCAGCTGCTCAAGGCTGGGCCTCTCTAGGTTGACAGTGCACTTATTTACAACAAATTAAGGTATCCATTATGTGGACAAGCTGTGGAGACGGTAAACTCATTGGTGGGGAAGCTGCAAGTCACACACAGTTATGGGAAGTATTTTCTACCAACCTTAGCACAGGGCTTCTTGGCTTTTACAGTTCTGATACTAAAATTAAACTGCATTTTATCGAAGTAATAGACAAAGTTTTAAGTGAATGCATATTTTAAAAGTTTTTCTATAAACTTTGGAAGGGCTTTTTTGGGACATTATTACTAGAAAATGTTTTACCAAAGTATATAACCAATTACCAAACTATTGGAACTATTCATGTTGTGTCTCCATATTTTCCTGTACTGGGAGATGAAATTACAATAAGAGTTCTCTTTACCAATAAGCAAGAGCTGCGGAACTCTGAGGCCCAAGACTGTCAGAGTAGCTGTAAAAAGTCCTCCTGATGAAGGTAGTAACCTACATCCAATGACAAGAACTAATCAAGCAAGAGCAATTTTTATTTTGAACTACAATATAAGGTATTCAAGGTTCTCCAGCTCATGCAGTGATATCATTAAGATGATCAGATATCATTAAGGTGATATTCTTAAATACCCGTGATTCGATGGTGGGACATAGTGCAAAATCTCTATGCTGCATAAAAAACGACTACCTCATACTCTTTCCTGAGATTCCTTACTGTTCATATTCAATTCTAATTATTGCCATAGTCTAGTTTATAGCCAAGCATTTAAAATTGAATGGCTTCCTTAAAACATGCAGGAGGTCACATTAGTGATGAACAAAGGATCTGTGTTCCACTTGAGCTGTATTACAATCTGTATTACAACTCGGCCACCAACACAGAGCTTACAGGCCACCTGCATATCATTAGGAAGCCTAGTATAAAGTAGACAGAAATAGCCGTGGATTTTTTTCACAAAGTGTGTGGAGATGTGAACGAATTGTTCAATAACTACGTAGACATAACCTAGTACATTCTCTTTAAAAATCTGATGTAGTTAGATAAGCCATGTATACGAAAGAGGCTTCTTTTAAAATGTAGAGTTTGTTTTGTAGCAAAGCAAATAAGTATTTTCAATGATCATTGAAAGATAGGAGAAGAAAGCAAAACTTTGTTTTAGATTAAGAGGCAGAGAAGTCAACCTACTTGAAAACCATGTTTGAGAAAAGAAAGTGTAAAGGAAGACTAGGTTTATTTTCTTTTGACCAGTTATGGATTCCTGCAATAACCTCCATCTACTGTAAAAAGAAGAAGAAGAAGAAGAAGAAGAAGAAGAAGAAGAAGAAGAAGAAGAAGAAGAAGAAGAAGAAGAAGAAGAAGCTGCTGCTCTTGGTCAAAATGTCCACGAAAATTAATCATGGGGTTAGCAGCCAAGCTGATCCATCTACCCCTACAACCGTCCCACCTAAGGCTCAGGGAGCATCATAAAAGAGGGGGCAGAGACACTGTAAGAGCCAGAGGACCAGGATAGCTGTTGTGACATGGCATCTTCCATGTGTAACAAGGATTTCAGGAAATCTTAGAACATCTCAACAATATTTTTTACTGAAATAAGATCTGAAAAGTATTTTAGGACACACATGAACGGAAGTATGTACACATGTACATATTTACATCTGTAACAATAATTAAAAAGAGACAGTGAATTTGAAAGAAAGCAAGAGACCTACATGGGAAGAACTGGAGGGGATTAAGGAAATAGAGAAATGGTATAATTACATTATAATATCAAAAATAAATTTAGGTAAAGTCGATCATGAGATGTTCTTGCGTAACGCAATTTCTGTTTTTTTTTTTTTTTTTAAATGCATATTTTGGTATAGTTTTTGTTTCTGCTCCTAATGCATTATTCCTCTTTGCAGAGTATAATTCAGTACATGTTTTGAAAGACAAAAGTGGCAGGCTTCAATGTCTGGTGCATTTACTAATAAGCCCAGGTCTGTACCAGATGGGCAGGTGAAAATGTGATTATGAGGTGTGGAGATGGTTGTGTCTGTGTAAAACATGCTCTCCAGGTGACTTGTGCGTCTGTTATGTTCATGATTTCCCTACATGATGCTCCTTAGGGTACGTAAAGAGCTAATCCTGTACCATAAAAAGGTCTACAGAGGAGAAAAATGTTGCCGCTTGTAACACAGCCACAATAAAAATGTTTCTTCCTGTTTCATGAAAATCAAGTAAACAGAAAGGTGTCAGGATTTGTCCCCTGTCAGATCGAGAAGTTTGTTACTGCAGGGTCATCTAGGGAAATGCTGAAGCGGCCTTGCTATTTACTGTGTAATTGCACAGTAAGGCTTAGGTTGCTTCATTCTGTGTGACTCTTCAGTGAGATGTGCACAGGGCAGACAAAGCCAAAATCCATCCAGGTGGTAGAATTCCCCACATATTCATTTGGGCTGAAGCCTTCAAATGTCAGGTGCCTGGAGAGCTCATTTAATGAAGGGGTTATCTTTGCCAACTAGTCAGTAGTGTGAAATATTATTTATGTATGGAGAAGGTGGGGGCTTTCCTGTCATTTCCTTGTGGGTTTGGGCAAGTTTCTCCTCTCCAGAATGCAAGTTTTCCATAGCAACTTTACATCAGCTCCACTCCGTTCGTTCTGTACCTCTGGCAAAAGGTTTTCATAGGATTGATATCATTTTCATTTAAAAACAAGGAGCTCAGATGAACCAATTCTTTATTGAAAATACAACAGAGAGAGGCAGACAGTAAGGTACCGTACCCTTGGTTAACTTTTAACTTATTTAAAAGTAGCTTGTTGAAGATTGAATATTTCTGTGTTTCACTAGAGCCTTTAAATATAAAAGAGATATGAGACTATATCTGACACCATCAGGCATATTATATTAAAATTTATGAACAACTTCATCAAAAACCACTTTCCCTCTCCTGCATGGAGACAGATTTGTTCTGACATGAACGTTACATGGCTGGTTGCAGCCTCAGATTAATGCGAAGACCCTGGCGATTCCTTTTAGACGTTATTTTATGAAATAATACCTGTCAGCTGCTGCCTGATCCTAGAAGAGGGGGCAGGTTTTCCAGGTCATCTTGCCATCTGTCAGCAAAAGCTCATCTGTCCTTCTGCATTACCACCTGATCTGTGCTAACAGGCCTCACGGGGAGGCCTGCTTCATTGGCCCAGTGGGAACCAGAAAAAGAGACTGCGTGAGGACATCACCTGTGATGCTGAGATTTAATTATCACTGAAGTGATGAAGATGTGCACGCAGGTTGAAACGCTTTTGAATAAATTCATGGAGCGGGCTATTCGCTTCCCACCCCCCTCCCCTCCTGTTCCGGTTTACCCCTACCCTCAGCCAAGTGTACCTACTCATTTCAACAAAAGCTTATAATTGCACTTACCGGGAAATCCGTGGCAAGACCTCCACCCCACCCCCACGCTGAGTGTTCCCCAGCATACACATTCCACTAAAAATGCCCACCAAAGAGCCAACCCGAGGAGAAAGAACAAGCTGTGAACTTTGGGGAGAAAATGCCTTCGCCTTTCACTGCAGGCCTAGTTATTTTCTGCCAAAGTTCCTTCTTATCAAATTTTAAAGCTGTATTGATTGTGGCTGGCTTGAAAATCAGATTTCATTGTGGGGCCCACTTTTGACCTAGGGTTTTGCTCAGTTTGTGGTAGCTACACCGCGGAGTTACCTGGGCTCTCCTGTGGAGAGTTAATGCGAGGGTTCACAGTGGAGGTAGAGGTAGGAGAGAATATAAAAGGTAGACAGGGCTTAGACAGCCCCCGGAAACCCTGGGACTGGGCGCTCCAGCACACGCTCTCGCTCTCTCTCTCTCTCTCTCTCTCTCTCTCTCTCTCTCTCTCTCTCTCTCTCTCTCTCTCTCTCTCTCTCTCTCCCTCTCTCTCTCCTCTCTCCTCTCTCTCCCTCCTCTCGCTCTCTCTCTCCTCCCTCCCCCTCGCATCTCTCCTCTCCTCCTCTCTCTCCTCTCTCCGCTCTCTCTCTCTCTCTCAATCAATACCCTATACAAAAGTTATTACAGGTCCAGGCCTTTTTGCCTTCAAAGCCGCTTAGGCTGTATGTGGCATTAATTCTCTCCTGTACAAAAATGTAGTTGATAATCACCTGGCTGAGAAAAGGATTTGGGGTTGGAACAGCAGATTTCCACAAAGATTACAGAATAAAACCTAGTTTCTTGGGATAACTCAGGCTAATTAACTGTAGTGAAACATATTCCCCTCGTTGACTCGTGCCAGTGTGATACCTTTGTTAGATGCAACCACAGAGAAACACTTAGGCCATTATAAGAGGCGAGATCTGATTTTTACCCTGTTCTAAACCATGCTATGCGGCACAATACAGGGTTTTATTTCCTTGATTTTCAGGAGCCTGCCTTAAGTCTAGAGGCCGATTATTAAGCAAGCACTTAACTCAATTGACTCCTAATTATAAAGTTACAAAAGAAAATCATACCCTGCCACCACCCCTCCTTTCCTGCCCCAACTACATGACCCTCAGCCACTGTTGCTTTGGCCTTCAGAGGTTCCAGAATCCTCTTCCCACTATGTGTTACATAGCAAGGGGCATTGCCCTAAGAACGGGGGTTTGGGCTAGCCAGGGTTTCCCTAGCACAGTGGTAAGCAGGGGCTGCACATAAACTCCTTTTTCTTTTAAAGGAAATCACAAGCAAACATTGCTTTAATTCACATTTCAAAAACAATTACTACACACTCAACACACTTATCATGTTGTCACCGGAACCTGGAAAGGTCATTCTTTGGTACTTAAGGTCACAGAGGAGAATGTATTATTTGAAGCTAACACATAAGCTGTCCACAAGATTCCTAGGGGACAAATAGAGGTTCCCCATCTTCCAAAAGAGTCAACCACTGAATATGATAACCGGGACACGGACATGTACCAGACTCTGAATGCTCAGTTTTGAAAGTAAGTCCTGTGCATTGTGGTATGCAGCTCTTGTGAAATCCTGTGCTGAGAAACACTGTGAAACTTTTCTACAGGCTGAAACTTTTACTATCTGAGATCACGTGAAACTTTATGAACTTTCCATTTTTCAAATAATTGTAAAGACTTTTTAAAATGAAGTTAGTAAATTAGATATAAGTATTTAAGCTATACATTGAAAATTACGTTTTATAGATTGAGAAATTATTTTCTAATACACAGTTGTCAACAGCTGTTTCATTGGTAGGTGGTTTAAGACAGTATGGATGCTATCGAGTGCCAAGTCCAGCTTAGATAATGAGAGTATGCAATTAGTGTGTATGTGTAAGATGTGAGCATATTCCCCAAATGCACATCCTGTGACGTTCAGTGGCATTTACACCTACAATCCTCTCAGTAGACAAGACTGGTGCTGTCTGTTAGCAGCTATGCAATGCTAGAAAGTCCTAGAGAGCAGTAGGCATTAAAGGAGCATAAGTGAGAGACTCAGGAATGTGCGGAGAGGCTTTATTGTTTTAGATTGGGGAGAATACCTGAAAAACTCTGTATAGCAGGTGCAACTCCTTAATGTCATTTTGACCTCTTAGTGACTAGTTTCCAGCAAATGTCATTACTATTGGTGAGTTACTCATACTCAGTGCGAGGATATCTTCTCCACAAATGTAGCTTATTGTAGATATTTACTTAAGATGAACACAGCATAAGGCTTCTTTGAGGGCCAAGTCATGCTTAAAAGTACAATAAGGAAGGGAAAGAAGAAGATGGGAGAAAAGGAAATAAATGATTTTGCAGACATACACTATGTATTTTGTTTACTTTTATACAAAATAAATTACTTTTCTCAAAAGAGGTTATTTAAAGTATATTTCATTGTATAGGTCTATAGTCCTGCTTTGACTTTGGAATTTGTGAAATTAACGAAGGAAAAAGAATGGACCTCAATGTCCTAAAATATCTTAATAGTCAAAACCAGCATCCTCTCTCTTACATATATTATATGATTCATGTTACTATAAATCCTATAATTTAAAGAATGAAATGTTCAAATCTACATTTTATTTCCCCTAAAGTAGGACTTCTGTCATCATCAAGGCAGGCACTATAACTAATATTGATGAAAAGAGTGCAATTTCACTATAATGTATCTTTTGATAAAAGCACTCCAGATAATTTACAAAATCTTTTACCATTATTACTTAATCGATAGGCAAGAACACCAAGGGGCTATCTAGAGCAAAGCTATTGAAGGTGGTATCCTTCAGAGGGCTTCCTTTCCTGTTGGATTGTAATTGGAAACAAAATAAAGAAATGCCTCCTGTCACTATGGTGGAACAGCTAGTCTGACTATTAGAATATTAGCCGCGGGAATATGCCCATTACTTCTTCCCACTAACGTGGTTGATATTGGCATTCTTATGTGTCAGAGGGTGGAACCTGACAAGATTATGTCCAAACTGCTTCTCTGATTTAGAAGACAGCAAAAATTATCAAGCACTTTCTTAAAACCCCTTCTTTTCTAAAATAAGGCTATTAATTATTGATGCATATACAGTGATCACTAAATAAGCACACAATACATGCAATGACAACTTAATTAGAGCTTTCAAATAGATTTCTTTGCTCATCCATTGTGACAAACATTTAACTTCCCTACAACTTTGCTGCAACCTCATTAACATTTTGCATAAACTAACAGACTCATAGAGATGAAAGCAGATATAAATATGCTAGTCTGTGAAGCATGGGAGATACCCAGGGTGACTCAAGAGCTAGTGACAGGCAAGACAAGAATGTAAGCATCAAGTAACCCTTGTCCTTATCAGGACTTTGAAAGAATAAAACGACTGAAAAACAGATGTTATACCATAAATTATGGACACATGAAAAAGTATTGAAAGTATCATGAGAATAATCATTTGTGGTTCACACATGGTTCTAAAGCAACCTCAATTCCATATGATGTGTAAGTCATATGCCCTGTGTGGTTCAGCAACTTCAGTTGTACATTAAACAGTGATTACGATAAACTCTCTCAGCCTCCCACATCCTGAATGGTGACTTGAATAGCCAGTGCTATCTGCTACCTACTGAAAATAGCAAAGTTAAAAAGAAACATGAAAAGGGTGTCTCAAAACAATAGAAGACAAGTTTCAGCAGATGCATCTCTTTCTCCAAGTTTAACACTCATGCACTATAAGGAATTATTGAGTACACATCAGTGTGATATTAACTTCACTTTTGAAATGCTTATTAAACTAAGAGCAAAGGAGACAAGTCCTAGATCAGGTGATAAAGTGTATTTTCTATTTCTTTGTTGCACATTGTGACAAGAAGAAGATAAATTGCTACAGGATCCTCGACTAGGTCATATTCTTAAGCAAAAAATTGTGAGAGTGGTCAAAACTTCCCATGCAGGGAGGCTAGACACAAAAAAATCACTGAGAGCAAAATAGAGAGGTTTTGTCATGATCCAACACTAGTTTGGCAACAAACCAAACAACTTAAAGCACCTAGACTTTATATTTGAAGAATATGGTAATATCTTAAATGTATAATTATTGCCATTAAAGGAGTTTATAATTAGTTAGGGAACAGTATGAATCAATATAAATATTGATTTAAATATTGATCAAAAGTAAAGTAAACCAGACTATCAAGAAAAAATTTCAAAAACATATATGGCATGTCATTTTTAATAGTTTTAAAGAATTTTTGTCTTATCAGTATTTTGTCTTCATATATGTCTCTGTACCATATTATAATCCTGCCTGGTATGCTGTAGAGGCCAAAATGGAGTTTCTGGTCCCCTGGGACTGGAATTACAGGTGGTTTTAAAGGCATCGTATAAATGTTGGGAATTGAAAACTAGTTCTACATAACAGCAGCCAGTGATCTTTCCCATTGAGCCATCTCTACAGACCCAGAATTTCATCATAGTCAAGAAGAATTAAGTCGATGTTGCAACGCAGGGAGGTTAAAGATATTTCAAGACTAAGCACTCAGTTTCACACACACACACACACACACACACACACACACACACACACACACACACAATTCCAACACTGACCTAGAACTGACCGAGAACTGAAAACTACATGTAAACAAGTTTATGAATGAAATTGATGGGTGTTTTTGCTATATTTGAAGACAAATGCTCATTTAATACTAAAATTGTTTTAAGCAATATCCACTCAGAAGAGCCAAGAAAGACCATCCTGAGGATTAGATCTTTAAGTTGAGACCAGAGGAATAACTAAGAATGCCCAAGAGTGTCTAGGAGATTGCAAAGAGAAGACTATGGGGCAGGACAGAGCATAATTTATTTAACGATCCAAAAGATACTTGAGATGGATGAAATTAATGGGATGATAGGGTACATCAGGATGCAGGTAGTAGAGGTCTTTGTCAGCCATGATTTACATACTTCTTTCTGACTGGACTGTGTGTGATTGCTTTAGCAAGGAGAGAAAGAGAAGGTTATTCTAGAGTGCAAAGGACATAGGAAGAGTGTTCCAATCAAAATCTGAACCACAAAACAAAGGCAGTTAGGAGTTCCATACTCCATTTGTATTTTCGTGAACTTCAAGCTACCCTGAAGTAGGAAAAAAATCATTGAATAGATGCAACTTGCTAGCTTGTATGTTGGTTTTCTAGATGTCTACTGAGGCCCAACAGACAATAAGTTCTGAAGAGAAGAAACACCTTGATATTCAGCACATTGCCCAGTATTAGCTGTGGTAACTATAATAGTTTCAAGTGGATGGCTCTTTGAAGTCTGTAAAGTTTATTTATGTGACTTAGCCCATTATTTATCTGATTTACCAATTCAGACAATGAGATGAGGTGAGACCCAGCATTAGAGGATGAGGAAGGGGAGTTCCTGAATTGTCTGTGGCAGTTGTTTAAAGAGAAAGAGTTCTTGTTCTCCATGATATTTTTTCAAAGCAGCAATGAAGGCCATCACACTTTGCCTCCTCAAGTGAGCCTTCTATAGGGAGAGATGGAGAAATAGATTCTTTTCAAGAGGTCATGACATACACCTTCAAGCACAGTTTCAGGAGTTTTTCCACCTCTATAAATAAAGCATTGTAACAAGTGTAGGCTCAAGTTTCTTAACCAATATATTTTATTACAACTTATTAACCGAGTGTACGTCACTTATAACCCAGCTAACCAAGACAATAGTAAAAGAAGATTAATAAACACAATAACAAAACCGTAAGGATTTCAGTTCCCAGGAACAATTCTCCTGGCATAATCAACAGGATTTCTTCTGCTGGAACCTGGGGTAACCGGAACCCAGAACCTCAGCAGGAGCCGGAGTCCAAAGCCTTCCCTTGAGTGGTTCTCTCCAGGAGCGTCTGAAGTGGAGCAATGAACAGCCAAAACTATCCCAAGTCTCCAAAAGCCCTGCCTCCAGTTCTGGGCTCATTTATATATCTCCTCCCTTTCAGCTGGCAACAATCAAGCTCCCGCATGAGGTGGTTGGTCTTCTAGTGGATTAACCTCACCTGTTCTCTCACAAGACCATTCTGATCCCACTTTTGGGATCATAAAAAAAAGGTTTATCTCTCCTTCAAAAAGTACTGATTTTGGGGCTCAATATCATTACTAAGAGTGATGATGACATAATTATATACATAGATAAGGTGTCAATGTTACTGTTCTATAATGCTATAAATACCTAGTTTTCTGATTACTGATCTTTAGACAATCACTTTCAAAATTATTTTTGAATCACTCATTCAAAATGCTTAAATCTGTACATTCCATGTGAGTAGAAGATACAAAAATAATGAAATTGCAAAGGAATAGAGACCTTATAACTCTATTTATCAGCAATAAAAAGAAGAAATACAACATGGCCCTAGAACAATTCACTCAGTCTTGATTTTTCCTACCAATTTTTTCCTAGATTGCAAGTGATAAAATCTAGCACTTTAAGCAAGCTGATCTCTCTGATGCTTTAATTCCAGTAGACCATACAATGTCAAATTCTTGTTTACTTCCACTAATTCTAAATTTCCTTGACATGTAGGCCTCTTTTATAGTGTTTCATCTTCATTTTGCATATAGAATTCCTATATGTATTATTTGAAATGTGTATAGTCATATTTTCAATTCATTGATTAAAATTTTTTTCAAAGAAAGGAAAACGATCGATTGCTTTACTGTGCTACCAGATGACATCTGAAAGCTAGATACAGAGAGTCATTGTTAACTCTTCCTGCTGTCAGATGTCTACCCTTTGCATTGAATAGTGATCTCTTGAATAACCTGCTCTTAAAATGTTTCACAATGATACAAGATTGCCTCTGTGTGGGAGTTATCTTCTCACATTGCGAGTTCAGATTCTTCAGCATTAGCAACTGCACCCCAAGGTAGATAGTCAAGAGATGTCAGGTAAGGGGATTCTATTCTATGATTTATGCACAGTTAATGTATATCTCAACTATAGGTAAATTTGTCTTCTCATAAACTCTCAGCATTGGCTTTCCCTAGGATTTTGCCACCAGTGTAGTTGTTTAAACAAAGCAGCAGGCTGTCTCCTGTCTTGGAAGCTTTGAGTTTTGTGTGCTGTTATCTCGGCTACTCATAAATGCATCCAACCTGCATGTCCATCTGCAGGGTTGGTGATTCCCTCCAGAACACACTGAGGCACACTCAGTTTACAGACACAGACAATTGCTTTAGAGCTTCCTCCAAACAGAGCACTACATGACTGAATGCAAATGACCAGTTCTCATCATCACTCACACTGTGAAATGGAAATAAGCTTTGCTGAATGGTCCTGAATTTTCTGGTTCATAAACAAATAGAAAAAACTAACTGTATACACCGAGTTTTATGTGAGTTTGGCCACAATACATTTTCTCCCTTTGCAATGTTTAATAAGAAGGGCCATTCTCACTGCAGTTCCATTCTAGTTTTAAGCTTCCCTATCACAGATGATCAATTGCTTAGAATAAATGGGAAAAAAATCCTTAAACTTTTCAAAGTGGTTTCTGGTCTCCAATTACATGGGATTTTTGACCTGGCTAGACAGAAAACATTAACACAACTTCACTACTAAGCAAGTCTGAACATGTGTGTGCTTGACTTTTATTAAACTCCTACTGAAGAAACAGATTAATTGGAGGCTGATTCACTGGTGAACAGGCGTTAAAGACAGAAGGACCTTCTCACATTTTGTTCTGTTATCCAGGCTTATGCCATCTCAGGTTGGCAAGGAGATCCCAACTGCAGTGTTTTGAAATATAACTGAAAGAAATTGTAGAATAACAGGTGCAAAAAAAAAAAAAAAAAAAAAAAAAGCAAGCCACTTATAAAATGTTGATCTGGTTCCTTCCCTCCTTCCCTTTTCTCTTTCCAAATGGCCACCTGACACTTTATGGGCTCAGGTATTGCCCAAGTAGCATTTTACACAGTACTAAGACTGTGAAAACTGACTTTGGGTGTCTGCAGCTGCCACAGTTACATTTTACAGTGCCCCCCCATTAGACAATTATTTTAAAAAATGAAGCTAGGTACAATAATTGAGAAAGCTCTTTGGATAGTCTTCAATACATTAAATTCTGGGAAAGCCCTTATCAGCAGCCTGGTGTATGTCTATAGAAATCTGGATGTAATACCCTTCTGTTTCCTTAGATGTTTAATACTTTGCACTGTGTAAGATGAGCAGAGTTAAACAGCAATACTACTATGGCCACAGGAAAGCAGGGACTACAAAGTCAGTGAGTTGGGCACAGGCCCTGTCATAAATCTGTGAAGAACTTGGTGGTTTTCAGGATTTTCCCATGCAAAATTATCTTTCTTGGCATCTCTTTGAAATAGGTATCCCCAGACATCCACAGCTGAGCATACTACCTTTTCCCAGGCTTAGGAGAGCTCCTCACGCAGCAGATGGATGAGCTCAGAGGAGCACACTACCTGCCCAGGCCATCTGACTCTGTGTTGCCTAGGGATTTTCAGAAGAACATTTCTTATGAAGAGCTTGAAGTTCTTTACATCTGAATCTTTCCCAGTGTCACATGAGAGCCCCATGGAAGGAGAAGTTTCCAGTCCCTCTTTCCAACTCAAAATGTGATCCTTTGACCTTTGGTTGTCCCTCACTAGAATGCTAGAAGCAAACAGCAGACCAGGCAACTAAGATGTACTGCTACTTGCCTCCAGTCAAGAGTGATCTGTTCAGACCCTCCGTGAAATGTGTACATTGTCATGTGCCTACTATCACTATGTGTTCTGTGACCTTGCATCTCCCTGATAAAGCACTGTGGGCATCATTTCCTCTGTAGAATTTTCCTTTGGTTCACATTAACATAAATACTGAGATGAGTGTCTGAGAGTAAGATTTCAGTGTTACATTTTTTAAAGACCCAACTGCTAGGAATCAAATATTACTATGCAAATTCAGGTGAGTTCCATAATCAATTCCATTTCAAGGAGTTTAATTTTAGCACTACAGATGACTATGGCATGTTGGTTGACAGTGAGGGGCAGAAAAGTTAAGTAGGGGCTCTTTCAGCCTTGTACCTTAGATTATTTAATTGGTAAGAAAGGTAAAGTCTGTTTACTTAATAAATGCATGGTTGTTTGCTATCTAGAATCTGTGTTTTTTCATCAGAGTTTCCAGGCAGACCTCTAACATTATTTATAGTAATTAGGTACCCAGAGGCCACATGGTAAGTCATTAGCTATCATCCTATCAGTGCATTTTGAATGAGCATATATGTGTACCTGGGACTATTGGCATACATCTGCAATGCAAACAATCTGAGACTTAGGCAGAAGGTCACAGGTTTACAGCCAGCCTGGGCTACATAGTATGTTTAAGTCTACCTGGAACAAAAACACAAAACAATTGAAAGAATATGAATCCAGGTCAGTAGTAGACTACTTGCCTAGATCACACCAGGATGGGGTTTAATCACCACTACATGGATCCATATGTAAAAAGTATAGTACATGTATCCATATGAAATTAACCTACCATAGACACATCATTTTAACTAACTACTATCAACATTATTAGGATTGACTGTGTCAATTAAACAACAACAACAACAACAACAACAACAACAACAACAACAACAACAACTCTGTAGCCTGGATACTTAGCTCTTCTTATCTACATTTAACATGAAATGAACCGCAGAGAATTGTGAAATATTTTTTAATCTCAGCTTCTAAGAGAAACCTTATAGTGGACTTGTCTGTGGGTGTTTTATGGCAACTAACTAGCTACCTTATGGCTTTTTATTTATTTATTTTTTTTTACTATATTTCAATATAGAAGAAAAGGTCCAAGAACAGAGTGAACTTGATCATATCTCAACAACCGAAGCTTGCTAACTGCACTCTACTTAACTAGACGAGGTTATCAATGTCAAGATTAGTCCCTTCTAAAATTACCAGTGCTGGATGCATTCCATTCCTCATGCCATATAATGTTCTGTTACCAACATCCAGTTTCAAAGAAAACATAAAGAATGTGTACACACACACACACACACACACACACACACACACACACACACACAAACACACAGGAGCTAAGTTATTTAAATGTGAACTGTACTTACATAATCTACACAGGACATTGCAGGATAAAATTATTTCTTATTTTTATGTTTAGTCTCATCTTTGTTTTGCTTAAGTGCAGTAAGATAGTTTCAGACAAAATGCTTACTTGTGACTCAGTTATTGTCTCTACCATAACTAAATATAAAAGTTTAAATTTAAAAAGTTAGTTGTAAAACCATTGTTATTGTATTTTGTTTCTTTTAATTTCCATGCATAAGATCTAAGCAGTCAAGATGTCCTCATAAAATCTTTCACTAAATCTTTGTTTAAAGTATCTGAAAGGACATCATTCCATGTGGGAATATTACATACAGCCACTGATTCAAGAGTAACTGAGAACTTATGTACAAAACATTCTTTACATATTGACAAATATTTCTAAAAAATGAATTGGTATTTTTTTGTTGTTGAGTGTTTCATGAGTGACCTTTACCTCTGCAGACATATGCAGTTTTCAGTTTTTTGGGTGAGACTTTCAAAATATTTTTTTAGAGTGTTCAATGTTAGCAGTGACATTTTTACAGTGATTTCAGAGCCCTGTAGTTTAGAATATTCTATTTTCTTTATTTCTAATTACTTACGCCACCCTCGTTTTCAATCCTGTGCAGATGTAATTGACAGCGATGATATACAATATGTATGAAATGAGCTTTTCGCTATCGGCGCTGTGTGTCATACGAGACTCCATTGCAATATTTACAGTTAAACTAAACTTTTTAGAACGAGCAAAATTGCATTTGTTTTGCAGATTTGCTCATCATTAAATGTGAAACATTTCACATTTGTCTTTTTGAGTAATTGGCTTTTTAAAATGATAAGGTGCTCGGAACACTTGTTATGTGGATAGGTCTGACGTTGTATCCCAGAAATCCATATGCCATACAGACAGAACAGAAGAAAGATATTCACAAGCATGTCACAGATTGGACTAAAGCAAGCCAAAAACCCAAGTGCCATGGCATTAACAATAGCACCAGATTTACTGTCACGATCGCAATCTGTGCTGCATCACAGACAGAAGGAGAACTTTTGATAGGTAACACCTCAGGGTTTTTTTTTTTTTTTTTTTTTTTTTTTTTTTTTTTTCATCTTTTGGCAAATTATCATCTATCATTATATTTTTGCCTGCCATATAATATTATTACAATGATATGAGAAATACAAGATATGTTTAATAGGGCCCAGAAAAAGGACTGAGCAATTCTGCAGGCCATGTAGGATGAAACAGATTAGTAGATATTCTGTTGTTTTATTTCGGATCTAGCTAGAGCTGGAAACAGAAAACAACTAGGTACTGGTATTTTAGCTTCTTTAGAGTTCACAAAAGGAAAGGGATTCTTAGTGACAGGGAAAACAAAAGAATCACCCCTCTTGGGAACTTTAAAAACTCTGATGTGTTTAAAATATGTGGTTCCCAAGGATAACAAGTCAAGGCTAATTTTATTTTGGAAGTTGGAAGGGGCTGGGTGAGAGTATTTTGAATGTGAAAGTGTCCGCTCCTTTCTGGTCTGTGAGAGTGTCCCCATGATGCAGACACAATGGGCCACTGCCTCACAGCATGTCCCCAACAGCTAGCAAACAATTACCAAGCCACAGAAGCAGAGCCTCATGCTGAAATGGTGGAAGGAAAAACCCCAGAAACACTGCACACAGATTCCTGGCATCAAATGAGAAACATCAGCCGATTGTTTCTCTTAATTGAAGGCTGTTTGGGGACCTCAGTGAAAATATTCTGTTCTTCAATGTTTTGACTGTCTTCTGGCTGAGAGATTTCTGGAGGCCAGACTTCTTGGGTACTTTCTTTTTATAAAAGAATGCCTGTCTCCCAATGTTATCCAATTTTGTTGACATAATTACAAATATTAAATCTAATTTCATAACGATAGAAAATGAGCCTTAAAATCCATTAAAAAACAAGCAAGAGAAGATGCGAAGCTACGCAAGTAAATCTAGACAGAAACAAAGGAATATTGATCTGGGGAAATAAGGTTCACTTGGCTGATTGAAATAAATAAATTTTGATAACTGAGTGAGTACGTTATGGTTTGAAGTGAGCAAAGCATGGCAAGTTTTTATGCTGTTTAAACTATGTTTTTCTCCCCCACAAAAATCTTCATTACTTTGTTCTTGCTTGGTCAAGTTTGAGACCTAACCGTACCACGTGCTTACAGTGTCCCAAGTGTTCCTTAAAGACTGCATTATTTTGATCCCTTCTAGTTGCAAGTCTCAGTTTCATGACACTTCATACATTCTGATTTTCAGTCACTTCCTCAAAACTTTTACTATTCACCACTCTATCTATGGCAAAGTCTCAGGAGTTACAAAGAAACATAGGCTAGTCATAATTTTTAAGTATATGCATGTTGTTAATAACGAAGAAACAAAAGAACCACTCAAAATAAATTTAGAGAATAAATTTTATGCACTTTTAAAAATTAACTAATATATAATTAAGGAAATAGTACGTTCAGAACTGGATGAGATGTAAAAATGAGTGTAATACTATTACAACTGGAAAATAAGAGTTTCAGAAAGTGTCCAGTATGTGTGAAAACATGTGTAAATAAATTCTTACATAATTTCACCCAGCTCATAAAATAATTACACTATGAAATCCCTTAAATCTAGTACTGAATTTTAGCCCCAGATTCATAAAGCCAACATAAGTTGCATTTAATTATTTTAGACCAGAGAAACAACTATACATAGGCTCACTTTGGAGTGTCAAAGTGAGTCTTATACAAATAAGACTTGAACATGGAAGTTGAAAAAGGTAAGCAGCTACATTATGGGACTTATTCAGTTGGTATTGCACTAAGATATCTACAGTTTACATCCAGAGCCCTTGTAATCTTAATCTTCTTATGGCTTCAGAGATGTTAAAAAACACGCTGAAGCCATTACATTAAATGTATTAAATAGTTAAGGTCTTGAAACCAGGGGACCCAGAACCAACATGATGAAAGATCTTTGTAGGAGTCAGTAGAAGGTGAGATGCACTGATGTTTCTCAACACTCAGGACAAAAGGAGATCACATGCTAGTAGCAAAAGAGCTACAGGAAACAAAAGGAGTGGGAGCAGGAGAGTTGGTGATAAGGGTGACAGTGACACTAAAAGAATGAGGGAAGTCTGGAACGTGACAACTGTAAGAACAAAAATTTCATTGAGGAGGGAAGATTTTTAGCTACCCTAAGCTACATGTATGCACATGTACACTGGCAGAAATGGCACTATCCAGTCACTGACTGAATTATTTGCTTTTTCACTTCAGCTAATAGAGAAGACTGTCTGGTCATTAGGAATATATTATCACCTAAGACATGGTGTACTCCTAACTTTAAAATAAGCGTCATATAATGCAACGTGGCTCACATTAAATTTGATTCTCTTTAATACTTAATGTAAATAGTCTTCATTTTGCTTAAGTATGATATTAACTGTTACTCATTTACCCGCAAACACAATTCCCTGTCCTGTGACATGTGCTGTCTCATAATTGTCTGTAACTCCAGGTCCAGAGGAATTGATGCAACAAATCTACACTCAGATACACATGCACCCACAATTTAAAACAAACCAAACATTAAAAAAAAAAAAATAGTGGACAAGGAACTTAATACTTGCATGGTGCTAGATAGAGGCAGGAGAGTTGTGACTACCTCTCTCTGCCTACCAGCCCAGCTCCAGGTTCTTTCAGAGAACTGGCTTCAGGGAAATAAAGGAAAGAGTGACAAAAAAGGATGCTCCAATGTCTCCCCTTCCACATTCATGTGTACAGCATACAGAGATACCCCCATATGCACACATCCATGCAAATAAATAGATACCTAATCACAGCCAAGTGATGTACAGCCTAAACAGCTTTGCAATGAAACTGGTGTCTACTTAATGTGCAGAACGAGGGTGGACTTTACCAAACACATTTGTAAGCTCGACCTTATAAAACACCTCTCTCTATAGCAAAACACCTAACAACCAATAACAAGTTCCCTTCTGTCTCTACTTTCTTTACATTGTAGTCTTAGTAAAACTTTCCTTGTCATGCCTTTGTTTTCTTATTGTGTCTCTTGATGAAAATGAGCTGTCCTCACAGACATGCTTATAAATATTGACAGTTCTTTATTACCGTAAATAGACTACATATATCAAATAGAAGATAGTTATACATTTATTAGAAACATTTTCTATTGTCAGGCTCAATGTACTTTATTTCCTTTGTCCCACAGTTCTCAGAGAATAACAGCCCACAGATTATCCCTCCTTTTATACATCTTCCTTCCTTAACCTTGACTGGGTACAAATTATTTGGGTCGTGTTTTCATTTCCACTTGGACCCATTGTTTTGGGACATGAATATGTCCAGATGTCTAACAACAGCCTATTTGTGCTCTAGTAAATAACTCTACTTCATTCTTAGAGGTCCGAAAGACTTTTTTCTTTTAGCCATAAAATCTGGTGATCCTGCAAGGATATGTATGAAGGTGTAAACTTTGTGCCAAGTCTCTAGAAACACTTTAACCTTACAAGACTGGGACTCAAACATAGCATCTCATGCAGGCTGAGCAAATGCTCTACCATCGACCTGCACACATCTTCAGCCTTGCAACTTGTAGAGTTTACAAAACTGTAAGCTCTGGTCTTCCTCTTTTTGTCAGGGCAGTGTTCATGTGCCAGACCCTTGAGTGTTTTGGTTCCATTTTATTTCAACATGTTCAGCTATACTAATGGTGAATATCAACATGTACTAATTTTCTTACGTCTATTGTCTTTCATAAGTGAGCTTACCATGGGAAGTTTTCTTGCTATTTTATATTTTGATTCCATCCCTGTAAGTTTTGCCATCCAATGCCCAGTTTTAAGAATTGATAATTTGGCTATTTCTGTTCTTATTCTTCTTAGTATTCTTGTTCATATGCATATTTGTGCACATATACTTATATATACACATATATGTGTTACTACTTCCAAGGGAATAGATTTTTCTAATGCCTGGGTTTTGCAGTTGCCGCTGTTGTGGTGGTGGTGGAGATAGATGGGGAGACAAAAAAAAAAAGTCTTACTGTGTAACCCTGGGGTCAAACTCATAAATCCGCCAACCACAGATTCTCTAGTGCTAGGACTAAGGATGTGTGCCAATATCCCTGGCGCTGGCTTTTAATTTCTAATTGTAGAGCCCTGCATTTAAGAAATGTGGCTTTGAAAAACATATACTGACATATTCTTTGTGGCCTAATCCACAGTCAAGTTTTCCATGTTTGAAACCTTCCTGCTTGGTGTGTTGTGTGTGTGGGTTTGTGCCCCTAGTCTATTTGTCAGTAGGTTGTAGGAAGAGTTTTCAAATGTACCCACACCCTTCTCACTAATCTTGCTGTGTGTACCTAGAGCTGTACAATCAGACACCATTAAAATTTCTTACCTGGAAATAATATGTTTTTAGCAAGGCATCTGCTCTTCATATAGCAGTGGCTGCCGGAGAACACAAACCTTACTCTTATTCTTGGCACGAAGCTTATTTCTCCATGACAGGTCACTGAGCGTATCACCTGTAAGGGAGCAGCCTGTCGGCCTTTCCTTGCAACTTTACTTTTCCCTTGTTTATCAGAATACTGCCCATTCAGGGCCTGGATGAGGGAAAGTATTGAAGGTTGTTTAACAGACTATTTAAGAGTTACTGAAGCTGCCTCTCGCACATAAATAAGGAAGAGGGTCTAGCTGTCTTCCCAGAAGGAGGGAAATTATTTTGGTGAAAAATAGAAATATTTGGCTCACAATTTACTGTGCATCCTTAGAATTTCTTTTGTTTTCCTGATATGGAAACTGCAAGATTTTTATAACACTTCATTAGCATAAATTTACATCCTTCACTTTGAACCTCATTCTTCTAGCTTTGTCTCAGAGAGTAGTACGCTGGTTTTTGTTTTTGTTTGTTAATCCAACCTTGGGAACTGTACTTATTAATGGGAAAATGTAATCAATTCAAAACGTTAAGGTCAATGTGTTTGGTATTTCTAGGACCTTAGTTTATATTCACTTTTAGGGCTAGAAGTGGTCTTATATATTTCGTTACTGTTTTCTATGCTTGGGAAATTATTTGACTTTTACTGGACAGCTTTTATACCAATTGGACGGTGTTTTTGGAAATTTTCATTGACTTGATGACTCAAGATTATGATTATACTCTCCCTCTTTGCTTGCATTGCCTGACTGCAACCGAACAGGATTCATGCTGGTATTCAGCCTGCCATCAGGGGTAATCTCACCAATATTGTCTTCAAAAACTTTGATCTTATGTTTCTTATACCACCTGTTTTCCTTTGTGTCCCTGTACCTCTGCCACTTCTTGCTATTTTAAAGAGTTTAGTTCTGAAATAGTTATGATTGTTGCAATTAATAATTACTAATTATTCCTTGCAGGTCTGCAACCTGACTCTTTGCTGAATTACCTTTTTTTTTTTTTTTTTTTTTTGCCATTTCTGTTCATTTGTTTACTTTTCTTGAAAAGGCCCAGGCTTCCATATTTTCCTCTGAGTTATAAAAAAAATCATTGCAATCATTTTTCAGTCCCCCAAAAATCTTGTTCGTTTATTGAGTTTTCTCTCTGACTCCTAAATCTCAGTTGGTTTTGTAAGTAATGTTAATTTGTCCCTTTTCCTAATATTTTCATAGGGGATGAGAGCCAGAGTCTCACGTGGATGTTCACTGCCTACACGTAGCAGTCAACACAAAATCTTCTTCTAAAGTAATATACCAATTCTCCTTAGAAAACCTCACTCCACCCCCAACCCTGACAGACACACACACACACACACATACACACACACACACACACACACACACACACACACACATGTGCTTCTGTCTCTCTCTCCCTCTTCCCTTCCCTTCCTCTCATTTCCCTCTTCCTGTTTCTTCTTGTGTGAACATACCACTGTCCTCACCTACTTTCCAATACTGCATCTCTGCCTCTATTCCTTTTTTGACTGACAAAACTGAGTGGAGCTGTTAAATTCTCTAAAACTGTGAGTTGAATTTATCTAGTCTATTTTTAAGAACGTTATTTTACCTTAACACAGTCCACAGAATTAAGAATGGCTCATAGGGGCTCACAGGGACTGAAGTGGCACTCATGGAGACCTGTATGGCTCTTTCCTAGATCTTCTACACATACAGTTGTTTAGCTTGTAGTTTGTGTGGGGACTCCTTGCAGTGGGGTTGGGAATGCCTGTGACTTTTCTGCCTGCTCTTAGGACCCATTTCCTCTTACTGGGTTGCCCTGCTCAGCTTTATGAGGGAGTGAGTATCTAGTCTTATTGCATCTTGTTGTACCAAGTTTGGTTGATATCCCTCGGAGGCCTGCTCTGTGGGAGGAAAGGGGGAGGGGCAAAGGCTGGGAGATATGAAGGGAGGGGAGGCTGCAGTCTGGATCTACCACATGAGAGAATTTTTTAAAGTTATTTATTTGGCCATTTCTTCAAATTGGCAGTGTGTTTAAGATTGCTCAGCAGCTCCTTCCCTAGAACTTTCTCCCCATCATGCTAATAATTATCATATTTTTCTGCACTTTCCAATGAATTACTCAAGTTTTTATCAGGCTTTAAAGACTTAAGCAATACAACCACAAAATAACATTTCCTCTTTTCATAAAGTAAATTTGCCTGTCAGGTATGGAAGTAATAACCTGAGTTCAGTCCCGTCATCACTTTGAGGTTTCTGTTCAATGGATATTTTGGGTATATTTGGAAATTTTTTCCTTCCTTTAAATATATATATATATATATATATATATATATATATATATATATATATATATATATGTTATATAAAATACCAACACTGCCATTATTTATGACTATTTGACATAAAACACATCTACTTCTAACATCCTTTGTCTTTCGAGACAAAATAAAACATATACATTACCATGTTACCTATCCCAGTAGGGAGCCACCACATTCTAGAAATAGCTTAATCTAAAGCAACTTTAGTTTCTGAGAAATGTTTGCCTGTTAAAGCACGTTAGTTGAAGACACAAGTCTAACACATTGACACACATATCACACTCCCACACCTACCCCTGGAACAACAACAACAACAACAACAACCTCATTAAATTTAATGAGGCACATGGTGCTATTTTTGATGGGACACTAATGAGAGAGTTTTTTTTTAACCAAATAGAGTCTTATTAATTTATGTCAAGAGCAGAAATGGAGACAGTCATATTAGAAGTGTTAATTCTAATATGGGAATACCTCCAATGGTCCTTTAGCTGGCTTAACCAAGTATTTAATTGAATGTATTGAGCTTTGTGTTAATGTTTCTTGGCTTAAGCTTATCCCTATGTCCTAGAATAGGCTTTCTAAAGACTTGTGATTATTCACCTACGTATCTCCTTTATAATGGAGGATGCTTTTCACGTTCTCTTCCCCTATTGTAGAACAAGAAATTCAGATTACTTCACACTTTCACAGTTTTTAAATTTTAATGGAAGAAATGAAATTAATATATGGATAATTTAACTACCAAAATCATACTGAAACTAGTATGAGTCCACATGATTCTGAAAAGTGATATTTAGAATACTTAAAATTAATAGTATTTTAATTAAAATTTAGTATTGACATGCCACAATGAATTCTCTAAAGAAATAAAACAATCGTAACATGTAAATCTATTTCTATTATTGGTTGATTAGTTTCAAGAATTGGATAATATTTCTTATGCTGTTGATGCAGAAATGTGAATATAGTCACAAATGGACCTTTGTTAAAATACATACTTAATGAATCCACTCACTGATAGCAGTCTTCATCTGTCTATGCATATAACATGCCCCCTGTAGGTCAATGTTTTCTTATATAATGTTAATATTCCAGCTCAGAGGAAAAAGGCATCAGATATGAGATGGAAACAGAAGACCACCTGTTTGACTAATCTTTAGTGAGCATCTACTACTTCATATCAAGCAGTGGTATGTGTTTATACTGAGTCTTAAAATACATGGTAGGGCTCAGCAGTTCAGCAGAGAAACCACTTTATGTTTTAGTTAGTCTAGGAATAGGCTAAACAATGAAATAGAGTAAAGTATGCTGTATGTTAGAAGTTGTAATAGTAACTAGAAAACTAAAGCAGAAAAAAAAAAGAGGCTAGGATTTTAAGCAGTATGATCAGAGACAGTTTTGGAAATGTAATATTTGAGCCAAATCTAAAGAAGAAACTGCTATAAGAATAAGGTTTTGCTCTTTACAGTGATTTATATGATCATGATAGTTCTAATCATAATGGTGATAAAAAGGATGTACATTACTTAGAACACTTTAAAAACTATTTATTTGTAAGGCTGTCATGCAGTTACTTAGGGATGATAACCTTTAATGCTGTATTTATTACACTTAACACAAAATGCCACTGTGGATGCAGGCATTAAGGTAATCAGTTACCTCTTGTGTGGAGAAGTAGACCCAACAAATAATATCCAAAGCTACAATGACAAGAACCTGCCCATCCCAGCCATGGGCACTGTTTCTATTACAGTCATTGTGTTGATCGTTCATTTCTCACATGTCTCTCTACTATTATTTCATAGGTTTATTAACAATACATACTGTGTTTATCTTTTCACTCTTCATTTCAGGAAGGGGATGCCTGACACTCATTATGATTATTGAAGACTATGATCATTTCATTAGATGAATATTCATTGAGATATTCCCAACCTGAGAACTAGAGGCATATCAGTGAATGCTAAGAAAAAATTATGAAGACATGAGTTCCAATGTCAGCTTGTAATCTGACTACTAGAGGTGTAGTGACAGACAGGCCCTTGGAGCATGCTTAAATAGCCAGCCTAGCCAACTTGGCAAGTTCCAGGCTTATGAAGACCCTGCTTTCCCAAACAAGTTAAAAGGTGCCTCAGGAACAATATTCAAGGTTGTCTTGTGACCTCCATACATATACACATACAAGTACTCTCTCTCTCTCTCTCTCTCTCTCTCTCTCTCTCTCTCTCTCTCTCTCTCTCTCTCTCTCTCATACACACACACACACACACACACACACACACACACACAGAGAGAGAGAGAGAGAGAGAGAGAGAGAGAGAGAGAGACTCCCAAACAAGTTTCAGTTCCCCTCATCCATTTATTCTAAGTGCAGGAATATACTTGTGTACTGTCTTCAATATAAGAACACATGCATATACTCTTTATAACTTAGAAGAATACAATATATTATCATCAAAGTGTCAGTGGATTACACAGTTGATTGCTAAACGTATTTGCCCATCCAGCTGTGATGGTAGGTGTGTTCTTTGATTAATATCTCCCTATGTTCCCTCACAGTGCTCCACAGGCACTGGTAACCATTTATGAGCTGTTATGCAATATTTGTCCTTACTGAACTTGAGTTTGTTCACTTAATATCCTTCAGGTTTACTCAGGTTGATGTAAAGAACAGAATATGCTTTTAATCGCAGAATAATATTCCACTATATCCTTTATTGTGTGCTACATTCATCAAAGGAGCTGGGAATACTGCATCAAACAGAGGCAAAACTTGTTGCATAATGAAGTCTACAGCCAGTCCTGATGCATGCTGTCCTGGCTTCCTGGTGGTTGATGAGATTAAAGCACTATGGGTTGCAGGCAAGACTCATGTTTTGTGAAGGGCAGACTCAGATGTACTGCAGAGCCTCTGTGTTCACGTTTTCATTGCACTGTCTATCTGATATATTACAAATGGCTGTACATCTCTCACTAGACATTATCAGAAGAAATAAAAGCCATACTCCAAAACTTGCAAGAGATAGCACAGAAAACTTCTATTTACTTGATTTTTCTTGTTCTGAACTTTTTTTCCTTTGGGGTCCTTATTGTTCTTTTGCTCTAAAATATAGAAAAATTTCAAGTTTTCTCCCAGACCTCCATGTTAAGGATGCATAGAAGTACTTATGTCCATATGAATAAAATGGTGAACTCTGCTATGTGACATGATCAAAACATTAAAACTTGCTTTACATGTTTTGTTTATAAAGAGGAAGTACTGCTATTTGCAAATTTTTCATTTTTCTCAAATTACTACAGAATTTTCTGAATTCTAGTGAATATTTTCAACTAAGAAAATAAAAAATATTCAAATTTCATTGGAAAGATTTATAACCAATCAATAAATAACTATTATTAATGAATAACAAGGAAGAAAGTCTCTAAGAGAAAAACAATAAAAATAAAGAATAAAAGTTGGTAGGCTGTACCTCTATAACCACAGCCTTCAAACATTCAAGAGGCTGAGGCAAATAGATTGGTCAAAGTTTAATGGCAGTCAAAGCTATATAGTAAGACCCTGTCTCAGAAAAAAAAAAAAAAATGGAGGCAGGGAATAAAGTTGAAATTTCACAAATCAAAGAATAAATCAAAAGAGAGGTCATAAAACAGACTAAAGGGTTCTCAATAAAAATGACATCTGAACCAGTAAGATGGCTCAGAGGGCAAAGGTACTTGTCACCATGCATGACAACTTGAATTTGAACACCAGTGCCTAGTTGATGGAGGAAGAAAACTGTGTGCTGCAACTTGTCACCTGACCTCTCTACACATGTCGTGGCACATGTATCCCTACAGGTGGACCCGCACAAGTATGTACAATATAAATGTTTAAAACAGATGCATGTAGGCAGTAATATAGAAATCACAAGTTAGTTAGAGGAGAAAAGATTTGCCTGGTAGCACTGAACAGGATGAGTATTTAGAAAAAAAATATACAGTATAATGTCCCATCACACACACACACACACACAAACACACATACACACACACACGTCCAAGAAGAGTATCATGTACAATATTTTTAAATGTTTGTAAAATGAGTTACAATCTAATATTTGAAATAAAGAAAAATCTAAGAAATGTAATATATATAGGCAAAAATGTCAAAAAGGACAATAGTTGTCACAATGTAAAATAATAACATGTTAACACATACAGTTTCAATAAGTGTCATTCAAAATTGGCATACCATATAAAGCCAACACAATTGTTTCTTATATAACTCATGAAGTATTTAATATTAGTATATTTTGGGAAATATGAAGTATAAGCATCTCACTTTTAAATTTTGGTGAGCTAAGACAACTTTGGCCCACTTCCATAGACAGTAATTAATGTTCCATTTCATTAACCATTCCAAATCTTAGCTTTGGGCCCAGCAGTTCCCTTTGTAAGAATTGCTTGTAAGATAAACAAATCAGAAAGCTTTCTCTTAAAAACATATTGATTTGGTAGCACTCATGCATTATAACAGAAAGCTATGATGGAAAAAACTGAAGGACTAGTGTGCTCTGGTACGTCCCTGTAGAAGGATAGTATAGAGCCATGGAGCTGATTCAGGGTGCTCACAGGATGGTGTACAGCCATAGAGATGATGCTTTGGGACTGTGCCATGGAAGAATCTTCTTGTCATAAGGTTCAAAAGCCAAAAAGGTATGTTTAATTTGACCTGCATATGAAAGAAACATATGTAAACTTGTGCAAATATATAATATGGACACATATATAATATAATATAATATAATATAATATAATATAATATAATATAATACATCTATAAATAAACAAGGTAATATTTGAGTAGTCTTATTAACTACGAGGTTAATTTCTTTTTTTTAAATTTTTTATTTTTATTAATTTATTCTTGTTACATCTCAATGTTTATCCCATCCCTTGTATCCTCCCATTCCTCCCCCGCCCCATTTTCCCATTATTCCCCTCCCCTATGACTGTTCCTGAGGGGGATTACCTCCCCCTGTATATTCTCATAGGGTATCAAGTCTCTTCTTGGCTACCTGCTGTCCTTCCTCTGAGTGCCACCAGGTCTTCCCCTCCAGGGGACATGGTCAAATGTGAGGCACCATAGTACGTGAGAAAGTCATATCACACTCTCCACTCAACTGTGGAGAATATTCTATCTTAGAATTTTTCATGTATTTTAGCGTGGATGTATATGTAATCAGAAATTATTTGTTTTAATATAGTTTCTTGGTAAAGCCAATGTACACTAATATCTGAACAAATAATTACAGAGAATTATTGTCCAGGCATTTAACTGTTCAAAAGGCTTCCTTTAAAAGGATAATATAATTAAAATTCCAGACCTGAGACAGAAGGTTTAGAAAATTAGTTTGTCACCAAAGAGGTTTCTTAACGCTACTAGAATCACAGCACGTAGCAATTGGCAATACTGCCAATATAAGTTTTAGGTTCAGGCCAGCATATGGATACTAAAGCCTCACTTATGGGATGTGTGGGCAGATACAGTTCATCAATGTGTAAGGAGAGTATTCAGTTTCTCAACCACAGTGACAGTGTGGAATTTAGCAAATAACTGGCTAGATATAAGAGATGTAACTCATTTATTTATTTATTTATTTTGAACCAGAGAATTGTATGCAAATGTGCATAAATAAATAAAATAAAATGGAAGGTGGGGAAAATTAATGCCCTCTCAGAGCACTATGACTCATGAATTACAGTCTTAGGGTCTGGGGTAGCATGGAAGAATCAAATAAGCTGGGAAATTTTTTCCATATGCCTGTGATACACTAGTTGCATTTTATCTCATTCTGCCATTTTTATCGCATGAATTGTGTTATGCTTAGACTAATAATAATGCTAAGCATGGGACATGGCTCTCTGACAAAGATGGTACATGTTATAAAGTTTCACTATACTTAGTTATTACAGTGGGATTGTTGTTTTTAAACTTTGATGTTTCTTCCAGGCCTCCCCACTACAGGGAAGTGATCAAATCGAGGCACCAGAGTTCATGTCAGAGGCAGTGCTCTCTTTCCCCACAACCACGGGGAATGAGCTCTCCATTTGTCTATATCACAACAGGGGGTCTAGGTTTACTGCATGCATTATCCTTGGTTAGTGCAACAGTTTGTTCAGGGAAGCAGGCTTTAGGATGAGAGCTGACAGTCTGTGGTCCTATGGTGGTGGAGGATGTCACCTTCTGTCGTCAGTGGTCTAGGGGAGCAGAATAGGCAGAAGAGGGAGAAAGGATGGGAACAGGAAGATACAAGCAAGGAGACAACAATCTAGATGCAATCTGAATAAAATCAAACAAAATAAACTTTGATGTGGTTCAGGCTTGGTGGTGCTCATCTTTAATTCTTGTACCAGGGAAACCAGAGGCAGATGAGTTAACACAGACAAGGAAGCAAGGAAGGAAGGAAAAGAAAGAAAGAAAGAAAGAAAGAAAGAAAGAAAGAAAGAAAGAAAGAAAAAGGTGGGGGGAGAGAGAGAGAGAGAGAGAGAGAGAGAGAGAGAGAGAGAGAGAGAGAGAGAGAGAAACACAGGGGGGCAGGGGGGCGAGGAAAGAAGGCCAGTAAGTAAGAAGGTAAAAGAAAAGCAATGTAGCTGAAATTTCTTCCAAAGTTGACCAAGAAGTGTTTAGAGTGGACTATCAAGTATTACCATTTGGGGGTCAAAACCTCATCGCAGGTATCTCTGTGGCATCAGGGAACATTAGGGCATTTGCTGATGGCTGTAAGTCCATGAAGTCATGTTCTCAGAGAGTGTTTATTCCACATCTGTGATTTCTGTCCTACAAGGCCCTTGGGACTTAAACCATATGTACTGTATTTGCATTAATGGGAACTTGAGAAGGAGTGTCCATAACACTTAAAATGTTTAGCTTTCCCCCTCCTGTCCTGCAGACACATGCTAATAACTACTCCCAGACCTTGTAGAGTTGCTGCAGCATGCAATATGCAGTGCACTCATTGTTTCAACTCAAGGGGCTTAAAACTCAATAGTTGCCATCGCTGCTTCTGATAGCTTGACAGGCTTTTAGCTCCTTTGGTTTTTCCCTCTTCCATCATGGTGCAGTATCTCAAATGTATTCCAAACAATACATTATCCCAAATCTTTCTTGGTGACAAACACATACATATATTTATTCCAGGACCTAAGACAAATTCCAAAGAAGCTTATCCTAATTGTACTTTCCAGTGGCAGGGAATTGCTTATCAGCAAAGACTCACAAGCAAAGACTCATCAATATCTCACAAGTTTATTGATCACCTGGCCCTAATAGTCACAATGGTTACAGGAGACATAATGTGGGTTTAAATATACAACTTTCACTTTATATGTGGGAACTTTTGGAAGCACCTTGTAAACCCAGCTGGAGACAGAATCAAAGAAGCAGATATTATAAATGACCAGGGTTTTAAGACTCTGACTCTATTGCCTGTCACTGGCTCCCTTTCCCTTATCTGGGCTGCCTTGTCAGGGCCCAGTGGGTGAGGATGCTCTTACTTCTTCTGTGTCTTCAGGTGCCAGGGTGGGTTGATACCCCTGGGGGGGCCTCCCCTTCTCTTAGAAAGAGGAGAGGAGAGAATAGAGGGAATGGGAGTGAGGGTGGGACTGGGAAGAGAGGAGTCAGGTGGCTGGGATCAGGCTGGAAAGAAAGAAAGAAAGAAAGAAAGAAAGAAAGAAAGAAAGAAAGAAAGAAAGAAAGAAAGAGCAAAAAAAGAAAGAAAAAGACTGCATCCCTATAGGAAGTGAACATCAGATTGCATTTAGGACCGTTCAATGGTTCCTGCAACTAGTTTGATAAGTTAAGGCCAATATTTTAATGAAATAAAATAAAGATTAGAAAATATCAGACCATGTTTCTTTTAGTAAGAGAAATTTTATTTAAATAGTTTTAAAATTATATAAGCTGCATATATAATAAATACACAAATATACACATAGTATAGGTATTAAATACTATATAAATTATCAGTGGATGGAAAAAGGGAATAGGTGTGTGTGTGTGTGTGTGTGTGTGTGTGTGTGTGTGTGTGTGTGTATTAAAGAGAATGAGAAGATGTGAGAAAGACAAAAAGAAACTAGGATAAGGATACTAGTTGGCAACATAAATATATTTCTTACCATGGATCATGGCCAAAGCTGTCTGAAAGCCAGATTATGCCTCCAGGCCAGTGGCTCCTTTAACTTTGGAATAAATTTTTCTCTTAGAGCCTCCTCCATCTGCTTTTAGGCAAATTTCACAAGCTGCATATAAACCTAACCTAATTAAATCTCAAACTTTTAAAGAAAATTGTGGAGGAAACTCAGTAAACTGTAGACCCAATGCTATAAGCCATTCATCAAGGGTAGCAGATTACAAACTCAGTGTTGGTTCTCATAATAGAAAAATGTTCTCATGAGAAAAAATGTTCTGCTTAAAGTCCTTACTCCCCAGGACTCTAGAGGATGACAAATGGCACACTAGTTTAAAGTGAACCTCACAAATTACAGGGACAGCTCTTCATTGATATCTTTAGATAGCATTCAATCAAATCAGACTATTGCTTGGCATTGGGAATTATCCAGTTG
This sequence comes from Acomys russatus, assembly GCF_903995435.1. Lineage (NCBI taxonomy): Eukaryota > Metazoa > Chordata > Mammalia > Rodentia > Muridae > Acomys > Acomys russatus. Next base: position 40,678,882 of record NC_067160.1, on the reverse strand, counting down.
ATAGCAATGAAACTGACCTGATCTAGCTAGCAGAATACTTGAGTTTGCTAAAGGCACATTGGGAAAGTTTGAGCTGGTACCACTGGAAGGCAGCATGTCTGCTGAACAGAATACCGAACTCTAGTGACCAAGGGTCACAGGCTGTTTGAGGACTTCACAATGACCAGAAATAACTGAGGCCTTTTCTCTTTTTACAATTATTTATTTATTTATTTGTGTATTGTGTGGGCATGCGCATAGAAGTCAGAGCACAACTTGTAGGAATTTCTGTTGTTGTGGTTCCGCTGTGTAGATTCCAGGAATCAAACTCGGGGTGTCAGTCTTGGTAAGCATCTTTATCTGTTGAGCTATCTTGCCAGCCCAACAGGGACTTAAAAGACAGTTGGGTCGTCACTGATGATACTATAATGAATATTTCCAGGTAAGCAAATAACCAAGCTGCCTCAGAGGAATGTTCAGATTATTCTATTTATTAAAAAAAAAAAAAAACTGAGGATTTTCTTGAACTCAGTATTGCAGCCGAATATGACATTAAACCTCTAGAACTCCTGTTCCCCAAGTATTATGGGATTACAGATGTGCAACATACCCAGGTCATGTGGACTTCCTGAATGTTAGATCAACACAGCACCTAAGACCGAGCTACATCCTCGATCCATGCATGCAATGTAATTTGATCTCATGTGTCATGATTTAGATGTGGAAGGCAGCTGAATGACAGTTGTAAAGTAGTGGTATACGGTAAAGGGTCAATGAGGGTTGAGGAGACACAGCAGAATGTGAGCCTAGTTCTTAATAACGTGGCTAGGAAAAACAATTACACCAGCCGAGTCTAGTAGATTAAGCAGCCAAACGAGTGGTGACAAACCATGAAGCCAGAACAGGATACAGTGGAAGTCTGGGCTTAGTAGGGCTCAGTACTGATCACCGAGTGGATATAAACCTCAAAGAGCTGGAGATTAGGAAAGGTCTCCTTGGGGTGCGGGAACAGTCTTTATTCAAACACAAAGCTTCTTAAAAGTCAAGCTTTGTGAAAAGGAAAGTAAAAGGCCCAGCAATAGAAAGAACTCAGGCTTCCTCACAAGAAGCACTGTCCCTCAGGTAGAGGTGGTGCATCGTCTTTTCAGAGGGTGGAGGAGAGGGGGGGCAGGGCAGAGAGAGAGAGAGAGGGAGGGAGGGAGGGAGGGAGGGAGGGAGGGAGAGAGAGAGAGAGAGAGAGAGAGAGAGAGAGAGAGAGAGAGAGAGAGAGACTCCAAACCAGAGTGAGGGGTGAATGTCAGCAAAATAGCTGTGAAGATGACGTCTCTTCCTCTAATGCTGAGAAGAAGCTTGAGGATGTATCCTCCCAGAAGCCAGTCACTCCTTTTCTTCTGCTCTAACAAGGCCAATGTGTCCTAAGCCACACGGCTTTCTGTTAGCCGCTATCACAGCTCTACTGAATTCACTTAGGCCAGGTGAGCTTTCATTTATTCTATAATCCTCAGAGTTGAGGACTGATGTGCTCTAGGTGTTCCCCCAAGAACAGGGACACATGTTCATCATCCAGAGCTTAAACCCTCTCTGAGTGACAGGCAACACAAGTCACAGAATTATAGACTACTAGAGAGAAATCTTTTATACTATTAAAGATTGTCAGTATTTCCCAAATAGATGATGCCTAAGGAGTGTGCAAATTCAAGGTGAAAATCAGTCACTCAAGTAACTTTAGCAAAAATATTAACAATACTGTTTGAGCTTACTGTGTCTCAGATACTATTGTATTCATTGTTGCAGATTCTATTTCCCGTAGTCCTCTTGATGGCTATAAATAAACTATAGGTAGAAATGAAGAAAACATAGATTCTAAATAAATTGATCATAACCAATCAGGAGAATAAAATCAGAAAAATTACAGACAAGTTATAAAGTACCAAATTATGGTTATAACAAAGAGTGGATACAGTTTCTATCCATAATCCACTCCAAAAGCATCAAGGAAGTCAGCCCAGAAGTTATGGAGAAGCTCCTAATCTGGATGAGAAGTGAGCTAATAAGACTGAAATATAGATGTCAGTTTAAAGCTCTAATTTTTAGCAAAACTAACTCCTAACAGAGACAAGTATGTATTTATGTTTATTTCTGTTTGTACAATAATAAGAAAATGAAATCAGCCTAGATGTCCATTAAATGATTAATAGATAATGAAAATATATTTAATTGGGCTGGAGAGATGGCTCAGTGGTTAAGAGCACTGTCTATTCTTCCAGAGGTCCTGAGTTCATTTCCCAGCAACCACATGGTGGCTCACAACTGTGATCTGACCCCTTCTTCTGGCATGCATGTGTACATGAAGATAGAGCACTCATATATAAACTAACTAAATAAAATATTTATTAAAAAACAAAAAAAGAAAATATGTTTTATTTACACAATGGAACTTTATCAGCCATAAACAAAAATAGAATTATGAAATTTGCAGGAGAATAGCTAAACTGGGAAATGCTAGTGTGGGCGTCAGTGTGTATATGGGTAAGAAAACTAGAAAAGGACCATGATAGAAGAAAAGGATTTAGGGAGAAGGATGGGGAAGGCAATGAATATATATCATATGAAAGTGGCAGAGGGTTTCCTAGGGATGCGAGGGTGGGATAATCAGGAGCAGCAGGGGCCAAGGGACATAAACCAAAACTAAATAGGTATGAAAATGCCATAAGAAAACCTTCTATCTGTAAAGAGATTAAAAATAAATTTAGGGGAAAAAAAGAGTTTTAGAGTCTGTGGAGATAGCTCACTGGGTGTGGTGCCTGCTGTTCATATCCTCGTTGCCTGTGTCAAAAGCCAGTCATGGAGGTGTACATGCCTGTAGCCCCAGCCTTGGTGTGGAATGCAAGCAGGCAGGTGCCTCAAGCTCATTGGCCAGCCATGCTGGTCCAATGGATGAGCCTAAGATACAGTGATGGATCTGTTCCCAAAATGAACATGGAGAGTTATTATCAACTAAAGAGTTCTACAGGTAAGTCTAACACGCGCACGCGCGAGCGCACACACACACACACACACACACCACATCACATCACAGACACACAACATCACATTCAAGTTTAAAAATAAATAATTAAATACGTTTAATTAGGACTAACATTTAAGGACATGTGTTTAGGGACTAGGGAGAAAGAGCAGCAGTTAAGAGCTTGCTGTTCTGCAAGAGCTGAGGTAAGTTCCCCACACACATTCTGTTCCCCCTAACCACCTGCACCTCCAGTTCTAATAGGATGCAGTACGTTCATCTGTCACTGGCCAATACTGCATTCACATGAACATAGCAGACGTATGCACATACACATATTAAAACTAAATCTTTTTTTAAAATCATACTTAAATAAGGAGAGGTGTGGCTCATAAGGGAATGGTAAAGAAACTCCAATGGAAGATAATGAGGCCACATGGGTATTGAAGAACAGCTTCTTGGTCTCCTGCAGATCTGTGCCTTCCCTTCCGTACAGTCTCTGGGTCAGATGCCATTGTCACATGTGTATTACCTCCCTCCTCTCTTCTACTTAATCTTCTCTGCACTTTCGGGATTCTCTTCTGGGGGTCATACTTTTGTCATAGCATGGAGTGATATGTCATCGTAAGTATCCCCTTATCAGATGTCCTTTTGCTCAGTTGGTACACTGTCTAATATAGTCACAAGGGATTTTTCCCATGTGTTGTTAAAGGCTCTCTGTGTATTATCATTCACATGCATGGATAATACATTATTTTAAGTGAATGATATAGTAATATATATTACTATATCAATTATGTATCTTCATGTACACATTGCATATATTATATACCACCAAACTATAATTTTAGAGTTGTGTTTGTTTGTTTTAAGAAATTTTCTCATTCTGTGTCCCTTGGTAGTCTGGAATTTACAAAACCCTCTTCCACTATCTCCCAAGTGCTGGGATTATTGGTGTTACTCCAACATATATGACTTCATGTTTGATTTAATGATAATCAGTTTAAATAAACAGATATTTTCCCATAGTCCAAATTACATCTTTTGTGCATTTTCAATATAAATATAAATTTATTTGATTTATTTTGGCATACAATTAATGGAAAAAGAGAAGTCTGTTCTTATTCAAGAGCTTCCTAACTAAACAAATAGTTAATCTGTCACCCTTAATGAATGATAATGCTAATTAGTAAATAAAGAATTCAAACATGACATCATTAAACTCTTGAATCAGTACAATACCAAAATGATCAGAAATCAAAAGCAAAGTTTACCTTCCCTTCTTGAATTACGTAGCTGGGACTCCAGACAAAAAAATGTCACCAATTGATCCCAGGTTCTCCCTTAATCTTGCTTCATTGGCCCCAGCACAGAGCCAGACTGCAGAGGAGAGAATAGGCTGATATTCTTTGTGATGCACACCCCCTGCCTTCCCTCATTCCCAAGGATAAAGTGGCATTTGTCATGGGGAGTCACTCACAGGTACCTTGGCTGACCTATGTTTACTAGACAGCATAGAGGTATTTTGATTGTATCTGAGAAAATAGTTATGAATCACACTCCTGATTATCATAAATACACATTTATCTTTAGAATATATCACCAACTGAATCATTTTGATGTAAACATTGCACCTCTCAAATATAATGATGATAATAGAGGCTGTGAATCAACGAACTGTATAAGTGCTCTCTTCAATAACTGAAAATATTTAAATTCACAGAATTTTTAACATCCCGTGTGGAGCGGTAGACAGACGTGTCATAGAGTGGGACCTTCAGAAGTTGTGATTATTTACTCTGGGAAATGAATAAAACAGATGCTCTGGCTTCTGTCAAGAATGGTACACATTTTCTATGTTGGTACGTTGGGGCCATGGTGACCAGAAACCTGGAAGCCTCAGCATCTTTGTTCCTTTGCGCTCTGTCATCACAGAGAACGGCTCCATAGGAAAGGGCTCAAGGCAGCCTGAGAGGCACCAGCTATGCTCTCCATTATGCACGCTTTGGAAGACTAGCAGAGACCAGCTTTTTTGTAGGAGGCCCCTAGGACCACAAAGAATATTTCTTTTGGTTGTTCCTTACTTGGTGCCATCTTTGTCTTGAAACTATTGTAGTTGGCTGTGATTTTACTTGAAGATTAAGGCACAGATTTTTATACGTATCTTCTGTTCTCTGAATGTGAAAATATAAAGTACACCTACATTCATTTCTAAGTGGCAGTATTATAATTTAGCAGATTTCTGGATTTCACTGAAACCTGAAGTTGAATTGTCTCACGAGCCGGGAGGCATTCAAGCTGCTGTTTTTCCCTGAGCTGTATTTCTCTATAAGCATCTAATTGTTTCAAAAAGGGATGTACAGTATGTGAAAACCTGAATCTGATGCAAATAAGTGTGTATGGCACTAAAGCTAACAGGTGTTCTCATTAATGTAAGTAGACATGGAACAACTCTTGAATGTTTTATAAACACTCAAAATCATTGCCAAGTATGTTACAATAGCACAGAAATACTTACATATGGGAGCATTATTTACTCCTATTTTACAACTTCAGCACTTATTAGCAAGAGGTCTGTATGAGAGATAATATTTGCATGTGCTTAAGTCGCCATATCTGAAAATTAGCTAATGTATCTACTTGCAAGTATTAGCGGCATAAATAGTACCATCTCCCAGTAGAGTTTCCTTGTTAGTGATGGTAGCAGTGCCTCGGTGAAGCCAGTCTCTGCAGCTCTGAGGAATCAGCAATGAATATTCTACATCATCGTGGTCCTCTAAGGAACTGACCTGTGAACTTCAGAATTAACTCCAAAATCTGGAAATCGTGGCCATTTTCTTATACTACAATTCACAGGTAGAAATTTTCCTTATACAGGTTGGATTGCCTGGGTGTAACAGCATTCATACATTATTCCTTCAACACAGGGGTGACTTGGGAATACAGTCGAAAGCACTGAAATCCAAACGACACTTGGTGCTTCTCGGCTCCTCCAAGTTTATAATCCTATTTTCTGAAGACTAGAATATGTTGGTTGGTGGGAAAATCCATTCTTCTGACTGCTACTCTCAGGGTTTGTGATAGATTTCCTAGCCTACCCTGCTAACATGTTAGAAACAGACATCACAGTTACCTTACCTATATTCTGTGAATGAATGAGACCTCTTTGCACTTTTCAGGATTTTATTGTAATAGAAGGTGAATTAAATTTATCATGTTATATCGAAAAATAAAATACTATGCACTCACTGGAATGAATAAAATGATCATTTTTATCAGTTTAAAAATCTTAATAGCTTCTCTATGTGTGAGTTGTTCAGCCACACACAGAGACTTTGCCAGTGACCTCAGAGTGACTAGAGCATCAGAGGAGAATGGGAAATTCCACGGGGAACTGCAATGTAGATCTCCGTTGTATGCTGTGACAAAAAAGAAGCAGAGCGTGTGGGGTGTCCATTTTTGGAAAAGCCTCTACTGAAATAGTGAGGTCTAAATGGATTTGAATGAGATGCTAGAGGAAGGCAGAGGGCTCCTGGCGGCAGGAACAATCTTGTCTAAGGGAAGAGACAGAAAGTAGTGTAGGACAGCTGGAGACCAAAATGACTTCCGCATGTCTGAGTTCTGGAAGTGCAAAGGGAAGCTGAGGAGCAGGAGATTGCAGAGCCAAAGGAGCAGAGCACACAGGGTATGGGGGTCCCAGTGAAAGGATTTTGATTGCACGGTCCCACCCGAGACAAGCTTCCCGAGACAAGCTTCAGAACAAGCACGCAATGCAATGAGAGTTTCAAACTGCTCAGATCACTTTTCTTGGGCTGCAGTGTGTGGACTGGGGGAAAAAAACGACTGAGGTCATGGGGAGGTGAAAGGTAGGCTAACTCAGTTCACAGAAGAATAGTCCCTTAATCAGCTACATGAGCTCAAATTTTTCACAAGGGTGTAAAACGCTGTTTATAGTAAGATAAACATATAATGTTTATGAATGGACCCAAAACGTATACAGGAAAAAGTATAAGATTAACATATTCTGGGAAAGGGAGATTTTGTTCTTCTAAGATTTATTTGTTTGTTTGTCTGTTTACTTATTTATTTTTATTGACAAGGGATTCTTCTCTCATACAATATACCCTGACCACAGTTTCTTCTCCCTCCAGTGCTCACTGCTCCCCTCTAACTCTCCTCTCCCCATATCCACCCCTCACTTTCCTCTTCAGAAAACAACAGGCCTCCAAGGGACAACAGCTAAGGGAAACCAAACAAGCACAGTATGGCAAGGAAAAAGTCCTCATACCGGGGCTAACAAGACAGCCCAATGGGAGGAAAAAAGTCCCAAGGGCATGCAAAGAATCAGAGATGCATCTGCTCCCACTGTGAGGAGTTCTACAAGAAAACCACCAAGCTAACAGCATTGTGTGTGTGTGTGTGTGTGTGTGTGTGTGTGTGTGTGTGTGTTTGTGTGTGTGTGTGTGTGTGTAGAGTATTTCAGTTTCTGTGAGCCCATATGAGCTCTGCTTTAGTTAATTTTGTGGTGGTCCATGTTTCTCCTGGTGTCCTCTATCCCCTCTGACTCCTACAATCTTTCCTCCCCCACTTCTCATGGGTTCTAGATCTCTGAGGGGAGAAACCCAATGGAGACTTCCAATTTAGACTGTCTCTCCTCATAAATCCAGCTGTGGATCTCTGCATATGTTCCCATCTGCCAGAGGCAAACTCTGTGATAACACTGGACAAGACACTGACTTATGAATACAGCAGAATATTATTGGGAATCATTTAATTGATTTCCTGTCCTGTTTGGTTCTACCCTAGGGTTCTGGGCTTTCCAGCCTCCAGTTCCTGGCCATCCTGGCAGTGCAGGGTATGGGCTCCTTCTTGCAGGCTGGGCCTCAACTTACAACAAACTTTGGTTGGCCACTCCCACAAGTACTGCCCCACCATTGTCCCAGCACATTGCGGAGTCAGGACAGATTGGAGGTCAAGGGGTCTGTGGCTGAGTTGATGTCCAGGAGTGTGTGTTTTTCCCCCCTCCATTGCCCAAAGAGTACCTACTCACATCGAAGGACAAAAGCATGGAGGTGAAAGGCTCCACGCAGGCACCAGCTCAACCTCCGTAAGTTCAATGAACTGTGTGGGTATTATCCTCGGGAATGGGGCCACACCCACACCGTCAGTTTCAGAACATGACCTTCTGTCCTAGCATCAGCTTGGACCATTGAGAGATCTTTCTCAGGCAATAACTCAATCAAATGTAACCCAGCCCCACCCCTGGGAACCCTTGCATGGCTACAAAAGATGGCAAGTTCGGACTCCACATCCTCTGTTACTAAGAGTCTTCACAGGGGTCACCCTCATAGATTCCAAGAAGTCTCTACTTCTAGGTTTTTCAATTTTTAAAAAAGACATCTTTCAATTGTGCCTTAATTGAATAAAAACAGTAATAAAGTCATTTCACTCTGACAATGATGGAGGTAACAGGTGCCCATATGCCAGGTGGCTGGATGAGTTAATGGGGAAACGTGAATATAGCACAAGGTGTAAGTAGACTCAAGGTAGGACTGGCAGGCTAGAGGGGCTGAAGGATAGATGTCCTGGAGTGACATCTTCATGTTGAGATGAATACTGTTCCCAGGCATCAAGAACCAAGGTGCGGGGCAGATAATGCTGTCAGCTATGCTCTGTCACTTTCCCACTTGGTTGGTTCTTATAACCATGATAGGTGACTGCAGCTCAGGGCAGTGCACAGCTGTAGCAAGTGCTGAACCAGTTTCTAATCAGTTGGACTGCCTTCTTTTTGAATATTATGAGAGCTGCTTCTCAATACCTAAAACACTTTAACACAGATAAGTAATTAAAGTGATTTTTGTTTGCTTGTTGTATGACATGGCTATGGAGTTTAAATGTATTGCTAATACATAGTTGGCAAGGGACATGGGTACGAGTGTGCACTGTAGGGCCAACTTCATTATGCAGAACAAACCTCTGATGTAAGAATTCATGGACCAAATTATTTAAGTGTCAAAAGTACAGCTCAATTTCAATTAAAAAGCATTGTTTCTTGAAAGGCTGCCCTTAAACCTTATATTTCAGAATGCTCTTGAGATCTGTCGAGTATGTAGCTGAACATTTGTTTACTTTTCATTAAATAAGAAATTGCTTACATGGGCAGGTTATGTTGATATGATGACACCACTGAGGTTTCCAATAAATGTGTATGCAAATCAATCACCCAAATGCATTGAAAACATATCCAATAAACATCTGGAAACTAATGAATACACATTTGTTGACACAGGGGGAGCTGTGGAAACTCAGGATCCACTGGTGGCCAGGCTTATTTAGTGGGTGCAGATTTAGGAACAGTTCACATCACTGGAAGGAACAGGGCAATTATAACATGGAGTTCAACATCTTTTAGATATGTAGAACATTTTCCGTCCCTTAAAACAAATATTCCCTAAGAAAGTATAAAACATTTTTCTGACTTGCAAAGTTTTTGCAGTCTATCATTTAAATTACTTAAATAAAGGGAGCTTTACTGCTCCCCAAAGTGAGAATATAACACCCTCCATGCATATTAGCTTGATCTTCTTGACAGACCAGAAAAGTGTTTGTGTGTGCCAATTAAAACAAAAGTGGGTCCCTAGTGGCTTGTTCCTCACACAACTTCTAAAGACTGCTATCATTGTTTGCTAGGAGAACCCTGAACATGACTGTTCTCCAAAACAAACAAAGTTTTTAACCTTTCATGACAGATGAGGGTTCCAAATGCATTTTAATAAGAGAGTTACCAAAGCAACGTTTTTTTTTTTTTTTTTTTTTTTAAATCAGCATATATTTACTTAACATCTAGCAACACTGGGAGCACAAGATAGATACTTTCTCACAAAACACTTTAACAAGAGACATTCTGGAAAGGCACACTGAAGACCATTCACTTCAGGCTGACGTTTCACCCTTAGTTTATGTTAGCTTTTCCCTGAAAAGTGCAAAACAATTGTTAGGAGTTACTCAAGGGGACGAAATTTGAGACTGACACAGACTTGATAGAAAAACTCCTTTAGTGGTCATAAACATCTTAGAGATCCAGTAATTGAACTGTAAGTATAACTACAGCAACCTATATTTGATCATCTGTAACAGTGGGTATGATGCAAGATGAAAACAATGTTAGCATGAATTCCTACTCTTTATAAGTTTTTATTGCTTCCATTTTAGGTCTTGCTATCTTATTATGACATAGTCAAAATATACATCTATATCTTATCCACTGAGGATTAAATAAAGATACGACCAAAATTAATATCACAAAATAATTCATGTTCACTTCAAATAACTTTAGCATATTTTGCCATAACGTTTTATTTCTACTTAATTCAATTCAAGTGCAATGATACCATCATGACGTCCAAAGTATGTCCAAATGTAATAGTAATCAAATTTCCTTTCTGTTACTTGTTTCTAGAACCACTATGGCCATATCATTTAATATGCCTTGAGGCTCCTCGGTCATTTGGTGTATTTTATTATACATTCCCTATGCACAGTTTCAGCATACTTAAAATGGAATATATTCTTAGGTACTTTTGTCAAATGCTAATTCTATGCCAAATGTGAATGACATGTATCCAAATAAAGAGTTGTTTTAGTTATTTCTAGTATTTGAAATTTTTGAATGCCTCAAATTGTCCATAAACACATTTATTTTTTTTGTAGAAAAAGAATAATTATTTGCAGAAAGAAGAGAAAAAAGATAAACATCAGGATAGAGGTGCTGTTGATGTTTTAATGCTTGTTCTTCATCATCGCAGTAAGCAAGTGAACATGCTTGTCTAAGCTCAGTCTTTGAACTTTTGTAGCTGAAGTGAAAATCATCATGGGCTTTTTCTGTTGAGGCATGTAGTTCTCCGTTGGATATAGCGGTGTGCTTTCAACTATTGCACTAGAAATCAAGGTCTTTGTAATCCCTTACTTCTATCAGTTGAAATGATGCCAATTGGACAAAATAGCATCTTCATTTTCCTCATTTGCAAATGTATTTTATGGTATAGAGATGCCACACTAGAGATGCTTACTAAGTTCATTGAGATCATTAACACTGACTTCACTTTGCATACTCATGTTCTTAATACCCTAAAGTTCACCTACAATCAGCCTTTGAAGATAACCAATAGAGGCCAACAGTTATACATAATTCCAAAATGTAAGCATAGCCCCAATAGTCACCCACTCCTTCTCATGAGCCTTGTCTACGCCACTCACAAGGAGACCTAGGATAACTCATTTTCTATGGTTGTTTATCTTTATATGTATATGACCCATGTAGCCAAACAGATTTCCAGTTGCTAAGGGTGAGGAACTTATATTGCTAACTTTAAACACTGCCCTTGTACTTAATCAATAATTCATCAGTGCTAGTTGATAAGTAGATGTGTAATCAATTATAAACATACTTTCTCATATAAACATACCATAGACATGGAATTATATGTAGCACTTATTCTGCAACTGGAAATGTGATACTTCAGAGAGAGAGGAGAGCAGCGACACTCTTGTCTCTTCACTAACTGAGCTGTGCATGTTTGAATTCAACTGGAAAAGAAGTCAGTAATACTTACTCATTAAGTATGTTTGCGGGTACCCCAATGTGCCCATTGATAATTATCATATTCTTTTAGTCACTATTTACAAAAGATTGGTAATGGCTAAATTTAAGTGTGTGCAATGTTTAATCTGTGTAGCCATAAGCAGTTATCCTTTATTATTTTTAATTTTCCCATTCTTCATAATAAATCTATATCTGATAATCAGAAAAAGTGAAGACTTAAAAAGAGTTCATTTCTATGCTAATAAATAAACCATAGAAGTTTTTATTACTATAAATGCCATAATACATAGTAAATTTTCATCCAAATTAAAACCTAATACTTTCTTTTTTTCCTAAAAGTGATACTTGAAAACATCAGAAAGGACAGCAGTTAAAAATATAAAGACAATCCCTTAAAAAAATAAAACATTACTCTTTGAAGATGTTTTCAGTTAACAGTGTTCAATTAACTTAAAAACAAATTGTTCCACCACACCTCCAGTCAGTGGAGTATAAAGTTTACAAAAGTAGCCTCCGTCTTTGGAGGCACCACAAAGAGAGAGAGAGACCAAAGTCACAAGCCCATGGGGAACTATTGTCAAACGAATGTCAGCAAAGCCCGAGGAATGTGTCTGCTCTGCACACTGGTCAGTGGAATGTTTATATAATTTTTTGACATAAATCTGTTGCTAACAAGAACTGAGATGGACCTACACTTTGGGTAAAGCTGTCCAGGGCTTGGAAAGGTCAGTGGTGGTGTCTTTCAGGCACTACCACTGATATGTTCTCACTTGTTTTCTACTGTAACCAACAAATGCTGTTTGTACGACCCCAAGAAATGTTGAGGTCAATTTCTCCAGACAAGTACTTAAACATGTTTGTTGTCAATAGTGTTAGTGAACTTGGCAAAAGCTGTTTTGCTGAGTTACTATACTGCCCACCTTCCCCCAAAATATTGTAGCCTGGTAGATATGCAGGATTTCATTAGATGTCTGACCATGGTGAGATTCTAAGCAGAATGAAGGCCAGGAGCTTTTACAAAAAGTGTATGTATGTATATATATATATATATATATATATATATATATATATATGTTGTGTGTGTGTGTGTGTGTGTGTGTGTGTGTGTGTGTGTGTGTGTGTTTGTGTGTGTGTTTTGCATTCATTGCTTTAAGCATGCTTCTGCTAATTAGCACTTGGAAGAAGGGTCACATTGCATGGGTTAACAGAGGACCCATTCTGCTCATTATTGGAGGTCACTTTAGATTGGCATTATGTGTTGTTCAACCAAAAGATATAATAAAAGCTAACATTCCTTACTGATGCCCTCCACCACCACCTGTGTTAAACATTCAAGTGTTCAGCACACAAGTATTCACAATCCACTTATCAGAAATTATGAAGAGGCAAGAATGCAAAAAATTAATAATAAATAAATCAAAACAGTAGATTGAGAAGCTGAGTTAAATGTGCTTTACCAGACAGGGATTTGAATGGTACTTTTCTGTGTGAGTCTGGAACGGAGCAGGACAAAGTCAATTACTGAGTGTAATTAAGAAGTGGATGCATTTAAACTGTAGAGAGCAGCAGCAGTCTTCTCCACACTGCTGCCTAGGAACTCCAGAGATTACTGGGAAGGCTTAGAGGAAGGTACAAGCAGGACGCCTCTGCTAGGGGGATTCAGACACACATCTGCTTATTCTAGCGTTCCAGGGTGAAGTTATAAGTATGATTAATGCAGTAATATATTTAGACAAAGAAACTTTTAAAATGCAGCTTATGTTTGGCTCTATGAGCAGGAAAAGGCCCATTCTGAGCTGTGCAGCTAGCATCTAAACAGCAAAGACAGTGCTGAAAACTATTTACCACAATTTGAATATACCAGGGCAAAAACTGAACTATGCTGACTCTTTTGTAAACCTTCAGAATATAGTAAATCTGATTACATTTTTCTTTTCCTTTTAAATGTTGTTCCACTTATAATTTTAATAATGTTTTATTTATACTGGTATAAAGTACTACATTATGTTCTACTTTGTGCTTGGGAAATTCATTTTTCTTTATGTATAATAACAAATCATGATATGTATAAAATATTCATAATCAAAATATTTAAGTTTAGAACTAAGGTAAAAGTTGAAGATGCTACTAGTTTTCTTGTGTTAGTTATAAGTGACTTTATGTTTTTAGATTTTTAACTTCTGAGGAAATACTTTAGAAAGTAAATATTTGGGGATTTTATGTAAGTAAAGAACATTGCAATGGAATTCAGATAATTAGAAAAATATCAGCCTGGCTTTTTTTTTTTCATGGGCACATGCCTATTTTGAGCCATCCCAAAGTTTACATGCCGTTTTAGTTCAAAACGGGGAGAGAAAAAGAGTAATTGGCTCCAGTTATCTGTCAGATTTTAGGGTGTATAACCAATGATATTACTTTCCAGTTTTTCTTTTCTTAAAATGTGGCCACTTCATTCTTCACTGAAGAAGGACCAGAATTGAAACTGGAACTCATGTCACCTAAACAAAATGTGTGCTTAGCAGTATTGAGTAGTATCATATCTTTCTAAAGGTTTCTGAAAATAAATGCAAAATACACATGTGTGAATATATGTGTACAGACCAAGATTTCTTAAAAGCTCAAGATAAAAATCAGAAATTTCTTGAACAAAATGTCAGTTTATGTGAGTTCATATAGCATTGATAATAAATGTAGAGAATATAGGTTATACTCATTGTGTTAAATATTCGTAGTATCCTAATACACATTAATGTTATATATACTTTGGGCTACCATATTGACATGAGTCAATATAACTGTAGAAATTATACTAACTACAGGTCTGAGTATATCTCATCGTGAGGGTATTTAGATATATCAATAGATCAATTGATAAATATGAATTTTTTTTCACTACTAATCATTTGTTATTGTGACTGATCTAGTAGTGTCAAGATCTTTAAACCAAGTAACCAACATAGAGTGTGTATTGAATTAAATATTCAAACAACAACTCAATATACTTGTGTACACTAGTTGAAATCCTATCCTGTTTATACCTTGAAAATCTTCCAAGATAATTGTTGTTAACTGTTGTCATAAAAATTACTGACCCTGCAGAATCAGCCATTGGGAATTAACATTGTCACATTGCTGATAAAATTATAAAGCCAGCCTGAAGTGTGACTTGTGATTCTTCTTAACCTGCACACATTTCATCAGTCACCTATGAGAGCACACAAGGCTGTAAAAAGGTGGCTGGCTCCTGACTGAGTTTCTTGAAACACCAGTTTTCTTCTTTTTCTTTTTTGCCCCCCCACAATCACCAAGTTGGTTTTTTTTATGGAGATTCAGGTGTGGTTCAACATAAGCAAGTCAAAAATGTAATTAGTCCTAAAGAGTGTAGAACTGGAGATTATGTTACTCAACATCAGAAAGACTATATTACAAATTCACTGGCAGCATAACCCTGAATGGAGAAAATTTTGAGTTTTGTTTTTTGCTTTGTTTGGGTTTTTTGGGGGGTTTACTTTTAAAATTTATTTATTATAATTTATCAACATTACATCCTGAATATTATCTCCTTGATCTTATCTTCCAGTTCCCACCCTCCCTTCCTCTTATGCTCTATTTCCTTTTCCTAGACTTCTGATGGAGGGGCCTCCTCCCCCATCATCTGATCACAGTCTACCAGGTCTCATGAGGGTAGCCTGAATCCCCTTCCTCTGTGTTCCCACAAGGCCATCCAGGCAAAGGGCAGTGATCAAATCACGGGCACCAGAGCTTATGTCAGAGTCAGTCCCCTCTCTCTCCCCTCCCCACACACATGGAGCATGAGCTGTCAATCAGCTACATCTGAACAGGGGGCCTAGATACTCTCTGTGCATTGTCCTTGGTTGACGCATCAGTTTGTGCAGGGCCCCCTAGGTCCAGATACACTGGCCTTGGTGGTCTCTCTGTGGAACTCTATTCAGCTTTCAAAAACAAGGAAATCTTGAAACTTGCAGGTGAATGGATAGATCATCCTGAGTGAGGTAACCCAGATGCAGAAAGACAAGCTTGGTATATACTTACTTATAAGCTGAACTCTACCCAGCGGATTTTCAGCACAGATACTGGGACTTGCAGAAGGCCCCTAGGCAGAGAGCTGAGAGCTGTATGGAAGGGAGGACATTATGGAAGCGGGGGAGTTGGGGGCAGAATGGAAGGGCCCGGAAGGGTCAGAAACAGAAGTCTTCTAAAGTTCTGTAGTCTGGCCAGACGTGTGACAGTTGTTGAGAAATGTCTGTCCTCTTGTTGAAAAAAAAAAAATATCAGTAGTACAAAGGGAAAATCTTGACAGACTGATGGCCTCATGCAAAAAGCATGTCCACATCCACTCTAATCAAAGTTTCTCCTAAGGAGCTCTTTATGTGTGAAATCAAGAGCATTGCTTGCTGTGTTTCTATAGGGTCATATTTGCTATCATTTCTGAAGGGAAAGATCCACTGTGGTGAAAAATGCTGACACTTAACAGAGCTGAGAGTCTAGAAACTGATGTTGATCTGATACGTTCTAGCAAAGGTTCAAATATGCAAATAAACTTTTATTCGCTTATACTCCCTTTGTAAAGAACTGGTCCTTCATGAAGTTCCTATAGAGCTTTACTATAGGAAGGCAGAGACAGCCAAATGTCATCTATTTGAATGACCCTTTGCAAACTTATGTGTTAGTCTCTTTGGTAAAAGGCTGTTTCAGAGCCCTCCATAAAAGGAAATCAAATACTGGGATACGATTAGATTTGAAAAAGACAAACAGGAAAGAGCCAACAGCACAGAATGAATTCTGACCCACCGAAGTGCATTTTCTGTTGGCTTTTAACTCATGTGTTCGCTGTCTGTACCCCTCAACTTTCTGTCTTCTTTGTCCTGAAGTTGGAGTAACTCAACTTTAGCCCTGATCTGAGTTAATCTTTCTATTATTAAAACAATCATGTATTCATTATGACATTAAAAAAAAAAAAACAGTTTACAGAGAGAAGTTCAAAATGACAGCAGTCGCCTTACTTTGCAGAAAGACAATTACTGGAATACAAAGAAATGTGTCCATGTGATAAATGTATTCTTGAAAACTATTTTTTTTCAATATAAAAAAATGTGTCTCACATGGCATTTCTACCTGTCAATTTTTCCTCTCAGATCACAACAGCATCAGGGACCGAGTTCCTTCTGCACTCGGACATTGACTTTATCATATTGGATTGGTTCCAAGCTATCAAAAACGCAATTGACAGATTGGTACGTATTTGTTTGGGCTGTTACATTTATTAATTAAAATGTAGTCATTTCAATCTTACTGTTCAGGCAAATAACGTTCACACATTTAAATAGGTCCTACAGATAAGAGATACTAGCTATTTTAAGCTTAATAGAGAACACTAGGGACCTTTCTTGCAGACAAATTTGTGAGGTAAATGTCATATCATGTCTCTTTTTCAAAAATACAGTGTTCTCATTCTGTAATAGCATGGGCATTCGTTTACTGCGGGTTGTAAGAAGCACACAAGTGCTTGAAAAACTACTGAATTTCCAAATTTTTCCATTTATGTAGTCTCTAATATATATATGTATATATATATGAAAGTAAATATCTATGTATTCATGACCATGTTATAATACCACAAATAAAAATCATTTCTACTTTTTTTTATTATTTTCCAGCTAAGCTAGAATGTTATCATGAAAATTAGATACATAGAACTTCAGAAAATTCACTTAAATTATACATCCATAGTGTGTGTTTTAAAGGCTTAAATAATTTAAGACTGTTTCTTATAGACTTAATTTTATCTCACTAATATATATTATATATATATTTATAATATTCTGTAGAGCTTTTAGTATGCTCTAAAATAGGATACTATACTAAAGCTCTTTCATTATTCCTTCTAAGGTCAAACTATACAAATTAAAACTGTCTTGCCATACCATCAGCAGAGTCCCCATATATACATATATAGAAAACAAACATTGGGATTACATTACCTTCAAATGTAGAGTCGAGGGCCAGAAAACCTGAATTTGAACACAGATCCTGTTTTACTAGCTACATGGTTTGGGAAAGGTTGATTTTGATTTGTTTTGTTGTTTGTTTGGTTGTTTGGTTGTTTTCCTTTGTGTTTTTTTTTTCTCTGCGCTAATAATAATATTGCTTGTGTGTGGGGTCATGCAGAATACCCGAGAGGATTAACTGTTCAGTTCTTCAAATAATTCATAGCATTTCGTAAGCATTATTTGGATATCTGCATTCTAGCATAGAGGCCATATCACAAAATAGTTAACTTATTCAAAAGTCCAGTTAAATTTAGTATCAAGATAAAACACAAAACTGTTTGGCAAATCTTTTCTTCATAGGAAAAGTACTCAAGGTACTATTTATTATTTCTAGCCAAAGAATTCAAGCTGCCGGTCTTTGGAGTTGTACAATTTCCAGAGATCCTCGAGTTCTGAACTGCTGAGTCATGGCCACGCTGGTAGAAAAGAACAGAAGCCAGAGCACAGGAAGTCTTTCAGTGAGTGTTTTCTTTGATTTGCTCATTTTACCTCTGTCTAAATGCAGAGCTTATGAAATATAGATGTATTGAAATGAGATTTAAGTCAAAGCCAGACTACTTTGGAAGATTCGTAGCAATTTCCTACCTAGGGATGCAGGCGCTGGAGGGCAGTCTGGGCATTCCGCTCACATCATTGTTGGTAATGTCTTTTGAGAAAAATAATTGTTCCAAGGTCATGGTCTCTGCTTACAGCAAACCTATGAATCTCTGAGTAAAAGCCATGGAGTTCAGATTGGTGATTGATTTTGAGAGTGGGAAATGTCAAGCATCTGGCATGCTGACCATTTGATTTTCATACGTTAAAAGGTACGAGGGACACCAGTTGGACCAACTAAGCCAACAGCCCATGCAACCGCCCACACTTCCAGAACACCAGGAATATATAGAAATATACATTCCAGAGTTCACAGGAAAATGGCCAACAAGGTTACGCTTAGTTCTGCTCCAAAACAATTGAATTAGGAACAACTTATACCACTTACATGATGATCTTCACTTTTTTAAACCAGCCTGCTTCTTTCTCAACAAAAGGGAAGATTAAAACGTGTCGCATGTTAATCCCAGCACTCGGGAGGCAGAGGCAGGTGGATCCCAGTGGGTTTGAGGCCAGCTTGGTCTACAAAGAGAGTCCAGGACAGCCAAGGCTAACACAGAAAGACCCTGTCTTGAAAAAAAAAAAAAAAAAAAAAAAAAAAAAAAAAAAAAAAAAAAAAAAGTGTCCCATGTATCTCACAGAGTAAAACTGTGTCCTAGACTTCCTAAAAAAAAAAAAAAAATATTGATAGATTTCATATCAGAGAAACGAATTTCTCTGTCTTAAAAATTATAGCTTCTTCCTTGCGTCTTCTACCTAGCTCTTTTTTAGCCATTTTTCTCTGTCTAAATGTTAATATAGTTACACGCTACCTTTTCAGACTTAAGAACAAGTTAACAAGTTAAAGAAACATCAATACATGTAGTGTAAATAAAAAAGTGTTTGATAAATGATTTTGTTTATAACATATATGTGCCATTAGAAAAGATTTGTAGCTGAGTATGGTGGCACACGCCTATAATCCCAGCACTCAAGGAGGCAGAGGCAGGCGGATCTCTGTGAGTTCAAGGCCAGCTACACAGAGAAACTTTGTCTCAAAATGAAACACAAGAGATTTATATGCGTGGCTACATGTTTTTCAAAACTGAATTATTAGTACCCGTAGTACTAGAAGTTACTGGAAGGGTCCAGTCGAAATCCTTTTGAAAGGAGGGAATTGTGCCTATGTCATAATTTTCTACAATGACCAGAGGCTGATTCAGCCAGACATTTGTTGTCTTGCTGTAGTTTAAGAAAGTTGTCATTGCCTGTATCTACAAAACACACAGGGTGTTGGTGGAGACTCAGTAACGCCTTCTAAAAGATTTTATTTGGAGTTAATTTCATTTCAATAAAATTTCCTTTAATACTTTTTTTAACTTCAACATAACAGGTTTTATTTCAAATTATGTTATTTGCGATTTCATATGTGCCCAGATTTGATCATGCATATTTGAAATGTCTATTTTTTTTATTTTTAATTTGTTTACCTTACATGAAGATTGTGGCCTCCTCCCTAGTGTCCTCCTGGTCCCACCCTCCCTCCCTTTCGCATCCCCTCCCCTCTCTCCCTTAGTCCTCAGAAAGAGAGCCGTCCTCCTCCCCTATTAGCTGACCCCAGCCTATCAAGTCTCATCTGGACTGCCTGAATCCTCTTCCTCTGTGGGCTGGCAAGGCTGCCCCTCCAGGGGGACACGATCAATGAGTGGGCACCAGAGTCCATGTCAGAGGTAGCCCCTACTCCCCAAATTATGGGGCCTATAATGAGACTGTGCTGCCACAGTTTCTTTTAATTCTTGAGTTTTCCCTTTTTGTTTCACGTGGGATAAGATGTAAGGTAAGAATTCGGTTGTGAGTATCTGTTTAATGTTAATTATGTAAATATTTTGTAGTAAACACACAAGAGTTTGTGATGAAGTGATTAGAGGATCTGAAATCTGAGATTTAATTACAGCTGTGGAAGAGAACTTGACATGCTTCTAAACCCCGAGGCAGTGGGAAAAAAAAATTGCAAAAGCACGTTTGAGAAACTGAGGCTGACAGATCCTGTATGGAGTGGTGATTATATTAAAAGTGTCAGAACCAGCGCCCCCTCCCCCCAGCCTCCCGCCACCATTGGAAAAGACAATTATTTGCCATGAGAGCAAAGCCTTTCTTGTCTAAAGATAAAAAAAGGGGCAGGTATTTATTCACATCAAATCTCCTTAATTGTACAATGACTTATATGTTAAAAAGCACTAATATAAGATAGCATTTTACAGGTCATGTTCCCAGATGCCGTTCCAAGGGCTTACCGTATACTGACTAGGTACACTTTCCTCAACACAGGGAGATTCCTACCATTTTGAACCCTGTATTTTCAACATAGACTCTGGAATGACAGTGATGTATATGAGACATTTAAGGGTCACAGGTCAAACTCAAGCAACCTGCTTTTACAGCCTGCTCTTGTAACTATAAACTGTAGCTAAGTGAACAAATAAAAAAAAGGTAATCCCTTTCAAACTTGGGCTTAGCTGGACATTAGCTAAAAAGGGAAGTAACAGTCAGTGTACTTGAAATCAAGACCACAGCACTTTTAGATTAACTTTACTATTAAAATAAAAGGGCCATTTACTCTTTAATCCTAATTTTCAGAAATGGTTCTTTTTCTGTTGTAAGATTTCCTTCAAGATAGGATAGTTTTCACCTTTTATACTAAGTTACACCAGTCATATGCATGAATTCATTTTCACTTGAAAGGCATAGTGACTGACCTATCCACACAATATTAAATTAGACCATAAGTTTGAAATACTTATGAGCACATTTCTATTTGACTTTTAAAACTTTTTTTTCAAGTATGAACTCCCATGTGTGAAACCCTTCTGAACTAGGTCTTATATTTGAACACCCAAAGTTTAAGTTTCTTAAATCATCTATTAAGTTTTGAGTCACTATCTGGAGATTAAGTAATTATGTGGACTCAGATTCACCATAACTTCTTCCTTATTAGTAGTCCAAGCACAAATTGCATTGTCTGTTTGCTGCCTTTGGCTTCCTGTGCCCTTGATGTTCCCACGAGTTCTGTCGCCAAGATTGTAAGCAGATAAAGCCAGAATTACTTTTTTTTAAAGGCATGTGAACATCATTAGCAGCTAACAGGTGGTCATGTCTTTGTCCAGTTTTTCCATTTAACATGGGAAAAATATGTTCTTCCGATGATTAAATTCAGAAAGTTGTGTCAAAATATACTTTCCTTAAAAAAAATATGATTCCGACCTGCCAACACTATCAAGTACTAATCGGATATTTTAAGATATCAGTTGAGTCTAATGGACAAGAAGCCAGAAAATTCAATGCAAGGGCCAAATCACTGTGAGAAATTCAGGACAGCAGCCTGGGATGGGAGTAGAAGATCAGCTCCCTTGGGAGGGCTGCTATGCGAAGTGAAGAGTCAATCAAACACAGGGCTCACAGATTTCTCTAAGGAAAGAAAATGCATCTCCCACTGATGGAAAAGAGGAAAGGCCCACATATAATCATGGCTTCAGATTACTTTTGAGAGCTTTTTAACTTTTCCAAGTGTTCCTTTCCAGATCTATAAAAGTGGGTCTGATAACATCCTTCTAGAGTCATGTGAAAATTTGAAATTAGAGATGTAAATACTAAGTTCACAGCAGGCACTCAATAAATAGGAGCTCTTTTATTATCCTCTATGTCTCCAAGCAGATGGCACCAAGACGGGTATGAGCCAAGGGTGGTGTCTGATGGAAGGCTGGAGCAGGGCACACGTATTCTGCATCCTTCTCCCTAAGGGTACAGGAAATACAGGAGAGGAGCCAGAACTGGATGCGGGAGTCATAGCTGCAAAAGTCTAAATGTGAGCAGCTGGTCCTTCTCCTGGCACCTCACCAGGTGAAAATGGCAGCCAGGGCATTCTTGGGAGCAGCATATCAGGACCCAGTAGAAGGGAGCCAAGAGATGCCCTTGATTACTTAATGCCCAGAAGAGCATGTCATTAAGAAGTCCTGGTTAACAGAAAGCTTCAACATCCAGCAAGTACTTCAAACAAAGCTCTCATTTATTCCTTTATTCGCATCCACAGAATATGAATGTTGTTTCTTAGCAAATAACACTACAACATCCATAAAATTCTTGAATTCACTTGTCTTTGCTTTCAAATAAAGACAAACATGCAGACAAACAGATAGAAAATGTGGTCCTTCTCATGGGTTTCAAACCACCAGACGATAAAATCTGCAAGTCTGAAGGGTTAGATATATACAAAGCACTTTCAACATTATAAATGTACACACTGAAAAGTAACACAAGTTTTAAAAGTCACATGGTAAAAGAACCAAAAGAAAATGCATTTCCATTTAGAAAGATATTTTGACAAGTTATAAATACATGTTTTGGGAAAATCCTAAAATAATTTCTTTATGGTTCTCTCAATTTCATATACCTTAATGATGATTCATATACCATAATGAGGTTATGGGTATAAAGATAGAAACAGGAGTCTTGAATGAGATATTAATGCAATGCTGAAAGTTAAAAATCTGCAAACCTTTAGTGGTGTACTGTGGAGTAATCATTATCATGTCCAGTAAAAACAAGTTTGATAGATAAGCAGTAATAATTTGTAATAACCTAAATAATCTCCATTCCCACAAGCAACAGCTAATAGTATGGTCTCTTTGTAAAATGGATGCTTAGATCCTAACACATTTTCATAAGGAAATCATACACAAGACACATTGGACCTTCCATAGCCATTTACAGTGTTATTTTTTAAGGGAATGGTTCATTCTGAGTTTGTCATACCTCTGGCACTGAGACTATTTCCATCTAGCTTGTCTCCTACTCTCTCATGCCAAAACTGTTCCAGCAAAGCTATGGAGATCTCAGAATCATTCTCACTATAACTCTTAAACCCTGAGCATCTCCAAAAATGGCAGGAAAGTGATATAGTATCTCTAAACCAGGATGAACATTATAGACAGAGAAAACAAAGGCTAGAAAGAAAGGTTTTGCAGCATGTACTTAAGTGAGTCTCCGGCAAGGCAAAAAATTAGTGGAGCATGTCTTAATTAGGGTTTCTATTGCTGTGAAGAGATGCCATGACCAAAGCAACTCTTGTAAAGGAGTTATAACATTTAATTGGGGCTGGATTAGAGTTTCAAATGTTTAGTTCATTATCATCATGATGAAAATCATGGTATAATACAGACAGACATGGTGCTAGGGAGAGCCAAACAAAAAACCTGTGTAGCACAGTGGGAGGAGCTTGAGCATATATGACCTCAAATTCCACCTTCCCAGTGACACAGTTCTTCCAGCAAGGCCACCAATACTCCAACACCACCACTTATAATTCTGTCATTCCCTATGGCCAAGCATTCAAACACGAGAGTCTATGGGGGCCATTTCTATCAAACCACTGCATTCTACTCCCCCAAAGGCTTCTATCTATGACATAATACATAAATGCATTTGGTCCAACTTCAAAAGTTTCCATAGTCTATTACAGTCTCAACCCTGCTTAAAAGTCCAAGGTCCAATGTCTCTTCTGAGATTCATGGCAATCTCTTAACTGTAATGCCCTATAAAATCAAAATAAAAAACAGATCCTATATTTCCAAGATGTAATGGCCCAGGGTACGTATTACTGTTCCAAAACATAGGGAAAGGTGCATAGTGAGAAAATACTGGACCAACGCAAGATTTAAAAGCAGCTGGGCAAACTCCAAACTCTGCATTGCCATGTCATATCTCCAACTCCTTTCTTTCCTTGGGCTGTTTCCACTCCCTGTTAGCAGCTTTCCTCGGCAGGCATCCCATGGCTCTGGCATCTCTAACGTCTTCGGGGGCTCCAAAAGCAATATAGGTTTCACCTTCACAGCTTCCACAATGTTTTCTCGGGGCCTCCATGCAGGGACACCGCTGCCACATGCCTGGCCTCGGCGGCTTTTGTTAGTCATGAATGGACATTCTATAACCCTTATCTTCTACTCTTGACTCTAAAGCCAGAGGCATGTGGCTGAAGCTGCTGAGTTCTGCTGCTTGCTGGGGCTGGACCATCATGCCCTCCTTCTAGTACATCTTCACCAGCTTACTGGTTTTGATGGTTTCCTTCACTGTCTAATCTTGGCTGTCCTGAAACTTGCTCTGTAACTTGACCTTGAACTCAGAGATCCGCATGCCTCTGTCTCCTAAGTGCTGGAGCTAGAAATGATCATAATGAGTGAGTTAACCCAGAAGCAGAAAGAATCAAATGGTATATACTCACTTATATCTGCATACTAGCCCAAGGGGCATGTCCCACGAAAGCCTTCACTTACCAGGAAACTGGGACAGAGCGGAGGGCATCCTATTGGGACTCTAGATGAGAGAAGCATGCGAGAACAGCAAAATAAAAGGATACAGAGGGTCCTAGAAATCTACAAGTAGAACAATATGATAGGCAGATTTGGGCCCAGGGGTCCCGCTCAAACTAAGGCACCAGCCAAGGACAATACAGGAGGTAAACTTTAAACCCCTTCCCAGATCTAGCCAATGGTCAGAATATTCTCCACAGTTGAGTGGAGAGTGTGATATGACTTTCTCATGTACTCTCGTGCCTCATATTTGACCATGTCCCCTGGAGGGGGAGACCTGGTGGCACTCAGAGGAAGGACAGCAAGTAGCCAAGAAGAGACTTGATACCCTATGAGCATATACAAGGGGACGTAATCCCCCTCAGGAACAGTCATAGGGGAGGGGAATAATGGGAAAATGGAGGGGGGAGGAATGGGAGGATACAAGGGATGGGATAAACATTGAGATGTAACAAGAATAAATAAATAAATAAATAAATAAATAAATAAAACCCTGCACCGCTATGCCTGGACATAAGCTTTTCTTTAATTCCCTTTCACAAAATAGGAGATTAGCTGGGTGGGATCTTGCCCTGACGTTACCACTCCCTTAATTTCATTTGATACCTTTAATCTGTTCATCTCCTTGAACACAGGACTTAGCTCCATTCCACTGCCTGGGGCCCCTGTAATTGTTGAACCACACATTTGACAAAAAAAATTTTTTTTTCTTACCTCAATTTGCTCCCTTTCATCAAAATGCTCTTCATGAGTAAACCACAGGACAGAGTCTTTACTAGGCTATTTTGTTGTTTCCTTTGCCAATACAATCAATCTTCAGCCTAGCTTCAGGCATACTCTTCAGACAAGGGCAAAAAAAAAAAAACCAGCCATATTACTCACCAAAATGTCACATATTAAAATTCTCCTCCTCTGAAACCACCTGAGCCATACTCCCACAGTTTAAATCACCCTCAGCACCACTGTCTTTCATGCTTCTACTAGTATGGCCCGTTAAGTTCCACCATTTTCCTAATCCTAAATCCAAAAATCCACATCCCTCCAAACAAAAGCATGGTTGGGCCTATCTCAGCAATACCCCAGTCACTAATACCCACTTTTATATTACTCACAGTTCCTATTGCTGTGAAGAGACACCATAACCAAGGCCTTTCTTATCAAAGACAACATTTCATTGGGGCTGCCTTACAGTTTCAGAGGTTCAGTCCACTATCATCATGGTAGGAAGCATGGCAGCAGGCAGGCAGACATGGTGCTGGAGAAGGAGCTGAGAGCTCTACATCTGAAACAAAGGCCACAGAATAAGACTGTGTATCACTCTGTGGGTGGGGGAGGAGCTTAAAGCCCACCTCCACAGTGACATAGTTCTACTAACAAAGCCACACATGCTCCAACAAGGCCACACCTCCAAATATCACCACCCACTATGGCCAAGCATTCAAACTCAGGAGTCCATGAAGGACATTCCTGTCAAACCACCACATTACTGGTAGATTAAGTCTGGTATTTTTCCAGCAATTAACTTACTGGATCTAGGTGGTACATGTACAGCCAACTATGATAGTATCTTTTTATCTTTTTTTTGTATTTTAATGTTTCCCATTTAAACACATGTTTAGATATCAGGCATTTCTGTAATTCAATTGAATATTAACATTTTTAAACTGCAACATGAAAACTTTTAAAGAATGATCTAATTTCCTTTATGATTTATATTAAGACTTTTAAAATATTAAATACAAATTTTGATAACTCATTGTTTCCTACTCTTGGCTCCAAACCATTTTTTTATCCTTATGACATTTATGAACTTTCTGGATAAGTATATAATTAAGAAAACTTATTATATGTTTGTTATTACCCAAAATTGAAAAGTCATACTAATTTATCAGATAAACATGTAATTAACAATTGTTTGAACCACACACTGAGAAGTCTGTCCTGGAGACTCATAATATATATATATATATACATATATATATATATATATATATATATATATATATATATATATATATATAATTTTCTTATTATGAATTTCATATGAAATAGCATAACCTGCCAATACTTGAAAATAATAAGATGAATAAGCCATCTGCCAAAAAGGAGAAAACAATATTAAACTTACAAAGATAAATCAAATCTAGTTAAGAAGAAAAAGATAGGATCTTACTTGGGAAAAGAAAATTCATATTTGCATAGATTACTATGGCTTATTGTGTCACTGGACTATTGTAAAGACAAAGCCTCTCTATATAAGTACTACGGTCATTCACCTTAGGTTTTTTTTTCCCCCCTCCCAAAAGAAAGGATGTCATTTCTGACACCAATTTTATTCAATACCACTTGAGGAAGACTACTGAACAAAAATTTAATCAATAATTTCATTTATTTAAAGACTGTTTCATTTCTTCATTTTCCACAGGCTTAAGGAAATTTTGTTGGAAATAATTTAGATTATTTTTAAAAATGTTCATTTAAAATGTTATTAAAGAGCTGGGCATGGTGGCTCACACTTTTAATCCTAGCACTCAGAGAGGCAGAGGCAGGTAGAGTGCTGTTTGAAGCCAGCCTGGTCTATAAAAAGAGTACAGGACAGCCTAGGCTACACAGAGAAACCCTGTTTCAACAAAAACAAACAAACAAAACAAGTGTTATTAAGGTTATTGTTATATTCAGAAGAGGAAAACAGTAAAGATTAGATGCATACTTGATAATCACACATCTGAATATGTTTGTCCAAACAGGTATTCAAAAAGTTTCAGGGCCACACCAGGAACCTATGTGACCTTCACTATTCTGCTATGTGTCTTCATGGGAGTTAACAGTAATCTCATCTTTTGTAGGACTCATAGGTTGTAATTTCTTCAAAACATTTAGTTCCCTATGAATCATTAGATACAAGGACTTAGTTATGAGCCAAGTAAAGCAAGTTCTGATTAATCTCTTCTTTCCTTTCTAAGGGGCTGATCTTGCCCTCTGCTCTCTGGTCACCCAGGGCCATGTATCTAGAAGTGTGAGCTATTCTCAAGTCCATGTAACCCTAGGAGTGCTCCATCACTAGATCACCCCATCTTCCTCCTGACCCTGGCAGTAACACTGTGACCATATTTCTCCTTAGATGAACTGCAGTTAATCAATTTCTGATTTCATTAGGTCAAATGGCAACTTTCTTTCAATAAGGGGACAAATGCAGAGGTCTCTTTGCTTTGCTCCCCAGCAATATTTCCTAAACATTAGTACACTGTTGTGATTATCAACAAAAGAAAGTAATACTATTCGAGTGCCTCTGAAAGTTTTATTCTTTTTACTCCAGGATTGAGAAGAGGCACATGTTAACAGTTTATTATAAGTTAAGCATAGGATAGTCACTCATTATTGTCAACTAAATTTAAAATGAGCTTACATCCTCAGCTTCCTGTGTCAAGAATACACGATTTTGGATGCAAATTATCACTTATTCTTTCTGTACTCAAAATTCATGTGGTCCACCCATTCACTGTATTTCTAGACCCCAGAAACTTGTACTGTGAAGCCTAACAAATGTACCTTTCTTTTTAAGTCATTTTGTTGTATTTTCCCATATGCTTAGAAAAGTACTAATTTTAAGAATAGAATCTTCAGTGGATTTTTTTTAGGAAACAAGTTTGTTCCTTGTTACTCATAGTATATCCCACATCATTTAAGGAAAACCAGGTACTATGTTCACCTAACCATATGATATTAATCTGAAAATCACAGATATATCACTTAGAATTTATTTTAACATATGATTTGTAAGATTAAGCATCTTTATTTTCTTACGGAAATAGTTCATGTATAATTTGATTGTTTAAGTAATAACTAAAGGCAGCATTCCTATTTTTTAATTGTCTTGCTGAAATCAATGTATTCTGCTTGTTTCCAAAATTAATTGGCTTAAAATGAAGACAAAATGTGAGCTGCAATTACTGTTAGGAAATACAAGATTAAGGTTTTGCTGTGGGCACTAATCTTGATAGCACACACCTGTAATCCCAGGAGATGCATCACTTAGGAGATGTATGCTACAGGATCCGGAGTTCATGGCCCTTCTCAGTTATATATTATGTTCAAGGTCAGCTTTAGAAGACAAGCAAAGATGCAGAAAACAATCTTTCTGGAAGCCACAGTAGCTTCCAAAACCTAAAGCTAAGGTCAAAGACTACAAGTGATTTCTCCTCCTATTCCTCTTCCACCTACTTCCTTTCCAATCAAACGAGTAACATAGAAAGATACAATTCCAAGTAGCTCTATAAACAGTTCCTTATTTTCTGTACCTTCTTCTCAATGCTCCCCAACGCAGTCTGTGACCCTCAATTTGTTTTCCAGAGAAATGGGCTAATGACCCTGACCCACAACTCAGCATGCTGTCATCACTTAAGTCTACTTTTTTTTTCCCCTCTCACTGAGATAACATCCCTTAAGTCTCAGCTCAGGCCACATCTCTAAATATTCTATGTTAATATCCTTCTTGTATTTTAAGGAATTGTGATGCTTCATACCCATTCTTGATTTCAATATCTTAATCTTTATATTTGAGTCAATAAAATTAAATGGTATTTTCCAATGTAGGAAAGGTAATAATTTTGGAGGTTTTGAAAGCTGCAAAGATTAATTTCTCTGGAGTCAATTTATTTATAGAAATCCAATTTAAAACAGGAGTTACATAAATTCTGGCCCTCATCACTTGGTTCAAAAGCTGGATGGAATTAGACAAGCAATGTGGGTTTTTGAGTACTTTTGTTAAACTTCATAGATGAGAAAAGGTTGGTTTGGCTTACATTTCTGGGTCATGGTTCATCATTGATGACAGTCAGGACAGAGACTCAAGTAGGAACTTGTAACAGAAACCACGGAGTGATAGACACCACTTGCTGCTTCACTGTCAGCTCAGGCTTAGCTAGCTTTCTTATACATCCGTGGATTACCTGCCCCAGGAATGGAGCAAAACCAGCGGGATGGAACTCTTCATCAGTTAACAATAAAGACACTTGTTAAATAACATCAATAATAGACAGAATGCTTATGGATCAGTCTGATCTGGGTAGCACTTCAATTAAGACTTTCTCAAACGACTCTTGGGTGTATCAAATTGACACCTAAGGCTAATTGGGACAAATGTTAATACATTGGATTTTCAGCCCTATGGACTTGAGTACCATTCTTAACCCAAAATACACAGCTATGTGATTTAGATACACTTCTTAAATGTCCTAAAAATCGACCAGTTTCCAAATTTACATCTATGAACAAAAATGTACTTATTTTCCACATTTTTATCAGCTCTTTGATAATTTCATACAATGTCTTTTGATTATATCTACTTCTATATGTTCTTGGATTTATGGCTTTTTTCTAAAGGGTTGCTAAAACTACTAGGGTCTTCACTTTTAAAGCAAACTTGCTTTCCTTCTCCCACCGGCTCTCAGTTACCAAAGCCTCCTTAGGTAGACGTGGAACTTTGTGTCTACTTCCCTACTCCATGCTGGAATTTGGTCTGGCACACTTGACCTTGCTCAGGTCTTACACATGCTGTCTCAGCTGCTGTGAGTTCCTATGTGCATCTGTCTGCTATATCTAGCAAAGACTATTTCCCTGTAGTCATCCACTACCTCTGGCAGTTGCACTCTTTCTTCTTCTTCCTCCATAATTATTACTGAGCCTTCAGAGGAGGTGGCTTAATATAGATATCTTGTTAATGGCTGAATATTCCACAGTCTCTTATTCTCTGCACCTTGACTAGATGTGAGTCCTTGTGTTAATTGCTATAGACTGCACAAGGATGCTTCTCTGATGAAGGCTGACAACTACAGAAATCCATGGATACTAATGACCAATCATGAAAGGACACTTTAGTGTCATGTCCATTTAACAGAGTAATAGCTATAAGATCACCCCTGGGGCTCACAACACAGGTTCTTAGCCACGATAACAGTGCCAACTTACAGAGGAGGCCCTAACACCAACAAGAATGTGGTTGGTTATCCATATGATATTAATGCCACCATTGCACATAAGTAGTCATGTCTTTCAGGTCCAGCCATTGCTGTAGAAGTCACAGTTGGTTAAGATTAGTGATTCTGTTTCTCCTCTGGTAGTATGTGTGCCATCTTTTAGTACTATGAAGGCTATGCAGTGAGCCTGAAATTTCCAGGTCAGTACCAGCTTGGTTTCTTCATGTGTGTGATATGTTCAGCAATGGAGTCTGAGTGTCAAGTTCTAGAGAATAACTAATGACATGGACAATAGCCTACTTGGGGGTCTATGGGACCTCCTTACCAATAACTCCAAAATAGCTAACTCATTCCTGGCATTGGGTTTTGTATTTATTATCCTGTAGTATTACGCAGATGCATTGTTGCCCTAGTATACAATAATTCCACTTAAATTCTTATTACAAATGTTTATGTATACATTTTAGGAAGCTTCCACAGTGGTAGGGTTCCATATGATTTTTTGAAATGTCTTTAGTTACTTATCTCCCTATACATTTTGCTATAGAATAAATACAGAATAGGCAAGTGTATAATCCCTCAGAGATTTAATTTTTAGCATATTTTTATTATTCAGTTAACTTTGGACATCATATATACCTTTTTAAAAAGTTTTATGTTTTCTTAAAGTATTTGGTGTGCCATGCTGAATAATGTCATTTAATTGCATGGCCATTTATTATCTTACAAAAATTAAAGTGGAAGTCTCTAAATGTCTTATTCCACAAAAGTCAATTCTGGTGGTGAGCTGTCAAACCTGCCTAGCTGGCTGCCATGTGCCTTTTATCCAAGGTACCATTTTATCTAGATGAGGTAATCTTAGCTGACCAAGGTATTAGTCATTTACTTAAACCAGAATCACCCTGATCCACTACATAGTTAGTGCCTAAGGGAAGTATGCATGACTTTTTGAAGCTTTCCCCTCCAACCCTAGAGATGTCCATGTTGACGTAGAGCTGAGCAAGTAAACAGCTGATTAAATGGAGGGAAAGCCCCAAAGAAAGCACCGATTTTATGTCCACATAGTAAAGAGAAAGGTTGACAGGTAGGGCACTCGCTTACTTTGGCCCTTCTAGAAGTTCCTGACAAAATAGGTTTATATTCAGAAAACAAACATTTGAAAATTATCCTGTACATAGAAGTAACAAGTCAGAGACGAGAAGACAAAGTGCACTCAGTATAATGATGCTGTGAAGCTGTAGGAGCCGTTTAAATGTAAAAGAATGATAGTGAAATAATAAGAATACATTTTAGGACCTGAGTCAGAGAGCTAGAGAACAGGGCACTTGCAGAGATTTCTGAACCCACAGCGTACAAACACTGGAGAAACAACTAGAACTCAGGCTGGCAAGGAAGAGTAAACTGTTCGGACAAGGGTTAACACTGTGGATTCTGTACTGAAAGAGCTTAATAAAGTGCTACAAGGTAGGGAAAATTTATTAACTGGTCTCGTTTCTTAAAGTAACCATTTCTACAGGTAGTAGAAAACAATGAAAGAAAGACCAGAGGTAAGAAAATACTGCAGCAGGCCAAGTGACAGATGTCGCAGGCCCAACTTAGCAGTGGGAACAGAGTCAGACTCCAAAGATTTCTGCAGCGGCAGGTTTTCCTAAAACATCTTGGAAGGATTCTTGACAGTTCCAAAAGTCCCATTTCTTCTGTGTCTTCAAAAATATATAAGATGGAATGTTCAGCAGAGTTTGTATGTAACCACTGGTTTTCAGAATTTACTACAGTCTTGATACACAAAACGGTGTCAAGGGACCAGTAGCAACCATGTCACCTGGGAGCTTGTTCATAGGAAAGACTGTATTCCCAAAACCCAACCTACCCCACACTCTCTAAGCAAAGATCGCATTTCTTTAAAAAGCATGATTTTATGATTTATTTATGTGTGTATATGCATATGGGTGCTCTAGAAAGCCAGAGAAGGACATCATCAGAACCCCTGGAGCTGTTTTTTCAGGCAGTTGTCGGTCATCGGATGTAGGTGCTGGGAACTAAACTCTAGTCCATGGGAAAGGTCACAAATGCAGCCATCTATCATTGCCAGGAGAATTCATTTTAATATTAAAGACACACACACATATACATATATACATATATATATATTAAAATTTGACAAATACTTTAACAGGTTACACGAAAAATAACTCCTGAAATGGATTTGCAAAAGGCCAGGCCCACAGCCCCTTTGGAACACTGTTCAATCTACCCTGCATAGTGTTGTTGAGTTGCCCATATCCTGACAATTGATGGTTTGGATGGTAAATATTCATTTCATCACTCCCTTGTAATTTGTGATCACACTCAAATTACTACAGAATCAGGAGTTGTGCTTCCTGTGCACATTTGCTTACACTAGAACCAACACTGCATCATGAATGCTGAAATGATGTGGAAAAGGACCACAGCAACAACACAAGAATGTTTCTAAAATTAAACTAAATTTCATCACAACAAACAGATAATAAATCAAACTTATCAGCAATTCAATGAAATATTCCACTAATGTCCTGGTATTCCACTAATTCCACGTGCAGAGTGGATCTGAAATTCTGTTTTTCCTATGCTAAGAACGTAAATCCTCTGATAGTTAATTCACTTCTCCAAGGGAAAGAATAACAATGGTTGATTCCTTCAGTTATTTAATTTTTTGTGTTGGTCTCGAGTTCTGCAATTCACTTCCCATCAACCTTTCAGGTTAGACATCTTAATCTGGATGATTCACAGCTCAGTTGCTGTATTCCTTACCTAGGGTTGTCTTATTAGCGTTTCGGTGGTGGCTGCCAAAACAATCAAAGCCCAACAAGCTATACTTAAATCAAATTGTTTGGGAAAGTTGCAAGGAAAGCAAAAATGGGCTCACATTTGAGTTCCCATAAACATTGGGCAAACTCAGAATGCTGTCTGTGTAAGCCTTCTAGTAGCACATGATTTCTGCTTTAGGAAAAACTGATAATCATTATTTCTGAGATAAAACATCACCTTGGGTGTATGAATCTAGAAACTAGACACCAAAATGGAATGGGCAAATGATAAATGTCTTCTCAATGAATGTTACTAAAATATTGTTCCTAAATATCAAGTTTCTTAAAATGTCCTCGTATAGTAAGAAGACAAGCACACTGCCTGGATAGACTCATATATTTAGTTTTATACTTCAGGACAACTTATACAGGAATATTTAATATTGTTTTTCTTAGTAAATGCCTGTGTTTGTTGTTGCTATTCCATTACTTATTTAATTTTTTTTCAAGAGAAAAGGTGGATGAAATTAGACATCTTGAGTTCAACTGAAGTCAAGTTTCCAGTTTTCAACACCATTTATTGTTGGTGACTGAACTTATACTTCTGAGAAAAGAAAATTACCTCATAGTCAAAAGAGCACAATTAATCACAAAAACAGATAAATTCTAAAATATAACAGGTTACAGGTTTTAAAGATAAACATTTCTTTTTTTTTATTTTTTATTATTAATTTATTCTTGTTTACATCTCAATGGTTATCCCATCCCTTGTGTCCTCCCATTCCTCCCTCCCTCCTCTTTTCCCCTTATTCCCCTCCCCTATGACTGTTCCTGAGGGGGATTACCTCCCCCTGTATACGCTCATATGGTATATACTCACTTATATCTGCATACTAGCCCAAGGGGCATGTCCCACGAAAGCCTTCACTTACCAGGAAACTGGGACATCCTATTGGGACTCTAGATGAGAGAAGCATGGGAGAATAGCAAAGTAGAAGGATCCAGAGGGTCCTAGAAACCTACAAGTAGAACATTATGATAGGCAGATTTGGGCCCAGGGGTCCCGCTCAAACTAAGGCACCAGCCAAGGACAATACAGGAGGTAAACTTTAAACCCCCTCCCAGATCTAGCCAATGGTCAGAACACTCTCCACAGTTGAGTGGAGAGTGGGATATGACTTTCTCACGTACTCTGGTGCCTCACATTTGACCATGTCCCCTGGAGGGGGAGATCTGGTGGCACTCAGAGGAAGGACAGCAGGTTACCGAGAAGAGACTTGATACCATTACTTATTTTAAAAGTGAGTATTACTGAATTCCATGGGAGGATTTGCCTGAGAACTTAAAAGTTTTGTTCAAATTATTTTCACTGGACACAGATCAGAATGTTAGTCAATAACCATTAGATATTAATCACAAATGAGTGGAAACATTAAAAATATTACCTCCTATATTGGCATTTCAGTGAACTTACATAATAATCGATTTAATTATAACCTCAATAAAATTTTATTCAAAGGATTCCTTTCCTATCCATCCAGGTCACTCTGGTTCAAGGGCTGAAAACAGCCCTTTCTCAAAGAACGGTGTTTACTCCAGTTGTGCTATTGGCCCTTTATGCTTTTACATTTCCTTGAATTAAAGATACATAGTCAAGACAACTTCAAAGACCTCCCCCCAGAGGAATTCTGGCCATTTATTCCAACAATTTCCTTTAGGAACCATTTTAAGATAGATCTCTTACTTGATGACACCCAGAGTCTCTGAGGACTAGCTTGGTCCTGTTCATTCCTAACACACCCAGGATACTAATCTGAATGCAGCATATGTGTGGGCTACACTGAGCCTTCCCAGGTGCCTTCAGCCCCAGACTCCTATTCAAGATGAGCTGCAATATAAACAACATCTTCCCTTTGTGTGATCTGATCTTGTATATATCAAAACTCATACTGAACAATGAATTCGCACTACAAAATAAGATTTATTTTGTTCCTGTCTAACCTGCCTTTGTCCACTAGTTGAACATACACACACACACACACACACACACACACACACACACACACACACACACACTATCCTATAATAAATAATCTTTATGATGTTATAAAAGTCATAATTTTCATGTTCTTCCAAGAAGCTATTAAACTGCCACCAGAAGAACATGCTGGAGCGCTAGAGTGTCTGCGTTTGCTGGTGTATATGGAACTTTGAATTGGAAAGAAAATGTTCTTCCCCTCAAAACTTTCACAAGTTGGCCTTTCCAGCAACAGAAGTTTTTCATTGCTTTAACGGTTTCTGGCTATGTTTTTAATATGACAAGCAGAAGCTTGCTTTTTTTATTAAATGCAAACTTTATAGAAAATTAAAGCATAAATGCACTCTTTATACTGCAGTTAGCAGTAGTAATTTGTGACAATCGAAGGCAAATCCATTCAGGGGAAAAAATTAAACCAAATCACTCCTCTAAATTATTGTTGCTTTCCTCCCTCCTTGTCTTGTAACTACTTCTCATCTTTGACTTTGAAACCCATCACATCAGTTTAAACTTGGTTCTTATTCCAGTGGGCTAATCCCTTTTCATAAATCATGCTCAAGCGCCGAGGTAATTTGCACATCGTTTAAAGAGTATTTGCTTTGAAATCTTCACCTCAAGCCCTTTTGTATATCCTTTCTCCCCAAAGATTTGTAGTATTTGTTTTGTTCTCTGAGGTATAAAAGACCTGGATAAACTTTATTCCTGTTGTTTCAAGATTAGTTAACTAAAATGCATATTAATTCAGCAGGGATGGGGACAAACCTCAGCAAAGATGATCACGCATGAGCCCCCCGGGAATAACAGCGTACAAAACCGTCAGTCTTCAAATCTCCTTGGACTTACTCAAAGGAGTAGTGGGGGATTTAGATTTCTAGAATATGTCTACATATGTAATTTCTTTGTTGTGGAGAACAGGAGCTATACTGATTATTCCTCCCCCAGAAAATTGATTCTAATTTATATTTGAAGAAAAATTAAGCTGTCTACAAAGTAGTTCTTCAAGAAGACAGAGAGAAAGTACAACAGGAAAGATACATTCAATACCAAACATTTTACATTTGCTACCAATTTTATTTACTTATTTATTTATTCATCTACTTATTTATTTATTTTCTTATTTCAACTCCCAAAATGAAGCTCAGCAGTAGAGAACATCTATTTCTTTTTCTCTACAGAAAGGTAAAATTGCACAGACTTGGCAAAATAAGAAATAGGCACATGTACGTATAGTTTGCTGTAATTTTTACATTTATAAACTCTCATTTTACCATTTCCTAGAAAACTCATCAGCTAATAATGGTTTCTATAGCACCGATTTCTGTGAGAATGTTATGTTTTTCCCTGATACTTTCTTCAACAGAAAATGACCAGAAACTTCTGGCACTTATGTGCTTATCTGGAAATGACTGAGTGGAATAGCAGATAATGAATCACTCACATGGGTTCACAGCCACCCACAGTCTTGTTCCACTTCTCTTCTTTACAAGTGTAGAAATAGATGGTTCCCTGGCCCTCAGGGTGCCAAACTTTGTGCCATTAGAAAACTCTGCAAGTAGCTTGATTTATCTTCTGCACTCAGTTAGCTAAGACCCAACTAAATAAAACTCAGCAGGAAGGAGCTTGACTTGTTAAACTTTTTTAAATAGGGAGATGCGACAATTACAACTTTCCTTCCCTGCTACTTGGGTTTCCATTGGATGTGAAGTCCCTTGTGAAAAATATTCAGATGAGATCCCAAATTATAGGTGCATGGCTGATGATGCTGACTCGTGAGTTTTCATTATACACAGAGGGTTGTCGGCTGCTTGCAATTAATCCAGGCACAATCTTCTTGGTACTTTGGGAAGAATGTGGAAAGCATAGCCATTTTATAAGTTGTAAACTCCTAAATTACCCTAAATTAGAGACACTATTAATCGGACACTTAAAGATAGGATCTGCCTATTGTGGAGGCTCATCTTCCCCTGATGGAGAAATCAATTAAATATTTAGGATGTGGAATACCTTCCAGGTTGGATAATGCATTTCATTTAAATTATGGTCCTCCAATCCAGAACATTCAAGGGGATCTTAACGGATGGAAGCACATTACTGTCTCTTGGATTGGGAGCATTAGCACTTTAAAAATGAATGTGCTTCCCACGATTTCCTATTTGTTCCACCAGCTGTTTGTCGATGTGCCAGATAAACAGTTTAAAGACAAGTATGTAAAAGATGCATGTGTAACGCGCTCTGTGATGAGGTGCACCCTTATAGGAATGGTCGTCAATGATGTCCTTGTCGGATTTATTTCTTTATCAGTGCTCCAACATCAGTAAATGAGCAGGCTCATTGGATCATAGGACAGTGGAGAGAAATGTACAAGTGAGGCAGTTAGAACCCTTACGAAAGTTCTATTTACTTAATTGTTCTAATTGTTTATCATGTTTTCATATAATTTATCTTAATAAATAAATCATAAGTTATTGCTATCTGAAAATTCCAGGACAAGAAGGTGGAATTTGAGACAAGGTTAGGCATTTTCACTGAATAACTATGTAAAATGGGTAGAATCCTTTCGTTGTCGTTCGTGGATTATGCCTATGTCACATCATGAGCAGTATTTTGAAGAACAAAGTTGTCATGTCTTCTACAGCAGAGAAATACTATATAGAAATAGTTTGAAATGCTTATCAGCACTAAGCAAGAATCTGAACCATAAAGGGATCTTTCTTTTGATCCTGTTACTTATTATATAAGATGTGATTGTTGCCTCCCTTTTATGTATTTACTGACGTGCCATTAATGTGCCTAAAGTTACACCAAGGAAGCCAAGAGCAAATCTGAAACCAACTAGCATCACATTCTAACTCTACCACTGTGTTCTGTGATACTCCTGATTTGAGGTCTGATGCAAAGGAATCCTGTAACCTATCACCTCTCACATTCACTCCCTTCATCTCGCTAAGGCTCTGTTTTGTATATTTTTAATGAAATAACAATAGTACCTAACTCACAGTTATTTGGAAGCATAAAACAGGTTCAGTAATTTATAGGAGGGTATGACTCGATAAAGGTTAATAATAGGATTAGCATAAGTACTTTGCAAAGTGCTGATAATTTAGTTAACAAAGGGGTACCATAATGATAAATGACAAAATCTGCATAAATTACCGTATTTTCAAAAATCGCCTTAGGATTTTGAAGGCAAAAGTTTATCGAGTGCCTTACTAAAGACTAAATTTCTTGGTGTGTGTTGTATATCTACCTTCATTAATTTTCCATATGCAAAGTCTTAACATAAATGTATTAGTAGACTAAGTTTGAACAAATTTACCCAATGTGAAAAGGGGCTGTGAAGATGGGTATCACAGTATTTGTTTCTAGGGAGAAGATCTTCATTACAAATCTGGTAGACTGGGCTCCTCATTGCGCATGCCTTGTTACTCGCTCTCCGGGAGAGCAGAAAAGCTGTGTTACTAGCACAATTCTGTAACCAGAATTGCCATAATTTTGGGTGCTACGCTTCGGAAATAAATACGGAATTACAAGGCTCAGTGAACCTGAAAGAGTTTAACTTTAAAAGAATTATTTGTTAGCATTTTGATGGGGAGTGAAAAAAAAGAAAAGAAGGCAAATTGATCTTTTCAATGTTAGGTGGAAAAAATGTCTCAGGAGGCTTCCTCTGTAATCACTGTCATTGGGAAGCTCAAGGACTCTTATTTGCTAGTAATTGATACCTACTCTTCAGTTTGAAGTATAGAAGACAACTGATGCTTTAAGGGATTGTCTAGAGAAAAAAAAACTAGTCTTCAGTTTTCACAACTGAACTAAGTGCGTAGTAAACCAGGGCAAAGTCACACATAGATATCATTACTTTCGCAACGTTTGGAAGGCTATGCAGATAATATCTGAATCTTCTATTGAAACCAATATTACTTGCCTAGCAATGTGAATTACCTGGCTAGAAAGGGATTCTTACTAGCAACCTGCTGAGTCTATCCTAGTGTTGCTTGCTATGTACACATTTTAATATATTGGATAATTAATTAGGGAGCTCATGTAAGGGCAGACTGATTCTCTCTCTCTCTCTCTCTCTCTCTCTCTCTCTCTCTCTCTCTCTCTCTCGCTCCTCCTCCTCCTCACTCCTCCCCTCTCTCCGCTCTCTCTCTCCTCTCTCCTCCTCTCTCTCGCCTCTCTCTCTCTCTCTCTCTCTCTCTCTCTCTCTCTCTCTCTCTCTCTCTCAGTAGTCATTAATTGCCACTCTCTGTAATGGGTAGGGAACCATGTGATTTCCCTTACTCATAATGTCATGTCAACTGATGGAGTCATTGCTTAGGCGACCTTATGGTTGAGATTTTATGTGTATAGCTTTCCTGTCCTGCAGAGAAGATACAATTGAACAGCAGACTTTCTGGGTCTCTGGCTCTTATAATTATTTGCCCTCTCTTCCATGACATTTGATGCTCTCTGAGCCTTACATGCAGGAGCTGTTTATAGATATATCAATTTGGACTTAGTACCTTACGGTCAACTGTTCTCTTTGTTGTTACTGAAGATGCAACCCTCCAGATACAATCTGGATCTGAATCATAAGCCTTCTTCCTAAGGACTAGCTTTCATACTGGAAGGGGCCATGCAAGCTGCCAAAGGAGAAAAGCAATTAATAGTTCTACCCAACTATGACACCTACAATCTACAGCAATGACTAGCATAACAGGACATCCCCCAAAGTGCAGTAGTGGCACTTAACTCATGGTGATAAGCAACAGCTGTCTATGTGGACTTAAGGCCCACTCAAAAGAAATCCGTGCCTGGTACTAGAAACCTAGATAACCATCTGTAGGCTGGGAGGGCCATGGGACCTATAGGAAAACTTACTACTACCATTTCCCCAAGGCAGTATAATCTCCAATTGTGTATTGAATACGCATCATCACACCCACAGATAAGTGTAGTGTCCACCTTCATAAAAGAAGATTCCTTTTATTTGTTATCCTGTGTAATTTTAAAGGAAGAAATGGCAGACATATCATCAATACAGTGGGACAAGTTAGTTAGAGATAGTAGAAAATGTTTAAGATTATTACAAATTAAATATTTTCAATTTTTCTATTGTCTTAACATGTTAAAATAAGTTTGGAAACAATATGATACAAAAAAAGCAAAGTGATATGGCAAATTAAATTTTCATAAAGAAAAATTTTTTCTTACATGACAAACAATTTTTATCAAGTTTTACATATTATCAATGCTAAATAAAATATAAACAACATATGTACTGTGAGTAGTTTAAAATATGCAGCATATATCTTCATCCTACTATTCAAACACTATATTAAATTCATTCTT
Source organism: Acomys russatus (assembly GCF_903995435.1). NCBI lineage: Eukaryota > Metazoa > Chordata > Mammalia > Rodentia > Muridae > Acomys > Acomys russatus. The sequence goes on along the minus strand of NC_067160.1, from coordinate 40,638,155 downwards.
ATTTGCAGAAAAAGAAATTCATATAATTAGTTAGTTTTAAAGTCTAAATTAAAGAGTTTACCTTGGACTACCCAGTGATCTTTAGGCTTTCTACATTTATTTCTTATCTTTTGCCCTATAGTGTGTGTGTGTATGTGTGTGTGTGTGTATAGCACATAAAAATAAAGTTTCAAGGCCATATTGGCAGATGGAAAAAGCACAAATGTCAAGAAAAGTTGATTATGAAATAAATATATAATAACAAAATTAAACTTTACCATTTATTGATTTAACAGATGGTGAGTAAAACAGTAGAAACAACAAAAGTCAAAATGTAATCTGAGTTTTGAAATTGGTGAGGTAATTTTGTATACTTGATTAGACATTTGCTACTTAGTACTTTTAATTTTAGGAAAGTCTCACCTCAGATCACAAATAATTAAAAAATTGTATTTAAATAAGTCTATTCTGAAATTTAAAAAGAAATAAATATTTTTACCAGAATGTAAATTTACTCTTCGATTAACATTCAAAAAATTAAAAAGTATTTTATCAATTATTGAATATACATTATTAACACTCATATCCTTACTATAAAACCTACATTTTATTTTTAAGTATCCCACAAAATATAAAATAAGTAATTATCATCTATACTAAAGTTAAAAAAATTAATCCTAGATACAAAAACTGAATAGAATGTAGTAACAAAAATTTAACTAAAGCTCTCCAGGTAACTTACCTATTAAGCTTTTTCTTTTTCTTTTATTAGAAACTAATAAAGTGAATATAAGAATAATAGTATGCAACTAACAAAATATTCAGAAACACGTGTATAACATGTTAAATTTTATTATGAAAAAAGGAAAATAAAAAGACCACCGCACTAAATTATATATATATATTTCATTTTTCTTTTTTTGGTTTCTCGAGACAGGGTTTCTTTGTATATCCTTGGCTTCCCTAGACTTGCTTTGTAGACCAGGCTGGCCTTGAACTCACAGAGATCCACCAGCCTCTGCCTCCCTCAGTGCTGGTGTTACAAGTGTGCACCCTTATGCCTGGCTTAAATATATGTTTAATTTTTAATTTATCTTTTTAAAAAATTTATATGATGGGTGTTTTGCCTGCACATATGTCTGTGCACCGCATGTTGGCATGGTGCCCATGTAGCCCAGAAAAGGATGTCAGAGTCCCTGGAACTGCAGCTACAGACAGCTGTCAGACACCATGTGGGTGCTGGAGCCTCTGGTAGAGCAGTAGCAAGGGGTCTTACACCATCTCTCTAGCCTTACAAAAGGTATACTTAAATGGCTAAAAAGAATTAAGGAAACCAAAACTCTGAAGTGAGAATGATAAAAAATGAAAAAGCATCCCTTGGAATGTTTCCTTGGAAAATAAATAATTTTATTAAGGATTAAATTATAACAACTCTGAAAAAATCTAAGCTAAAAGAGCATAAACTATGAAGTAAAAATAATATACATATATACATATATATATATATATATAATCTAATTTCAACCAAACTATATAAAAGATTTTTTCTGATAGTTTGAAAAATAACCAAAATAATTCAGAAAAGATAGAATATCTGAATATATACCAAAATCTGCTTCAAAAAATAACAAGTACAAAAATATATTAGTGAGTGATGTTAGTCTTCTGAAGAAAAGATTGTTTCTACTCCATTTCAAATCATGCAAATAACCTGAGGAAAATCTTCAAACACACGAGGAACTAAATAAACAGTAACAGAGACTGCAGCCACCACTGCAGCGCAGTGACATGAGCGGCTCGATGCAGGCTGAACCGTCATTTGTGGTCAGAGCTTCACACCTGCTTTGCAAGCTGAAGGAAGAGAGTTCTGCAGGCCCGTTCACTGACCTTTCAAACACTATCAACTATGTGTTCAGGGAGCCATGTGGGGTGAGTGGGTTCCTATGGAAAGGCTAGTGATCCTAAGCCATGGGAAAGAAGTCTGAGCATTGTTGGTGCTCTGACAGTTGAAAATGCATCTCTACAATAAAGAATTAGCAGTTCTGGGTTTTGTCAATTAAAGTCACCAAGATAGATATCACTTGGATGAACAGTGTCAGAGGGGGGAAATGAATTCCTTTCGTCTTAATGACTTCCTGTGCTTTTTCTGTGCTTTGAAGTTAAGATGCTGTTCCTTTGGCGTCGCACAGCAGCTGAGTTTGGTAAAGAGAAACCATTTTTATAGTGCTTGCAATGCATTGTGTGGGAGCAGTTTGAATAAGAGATGATTAGTGGGGCTGGAGAGATGGCTCAGTGGTTAAGAGTGCCACCTGCTCTTCCAGAGGTTCTGAGTTCAATTCCCAGCAACCACATGGTGGCTCACAACCATCTATAATGTAATCTGATACCCTCTTCTGCAGATAAAGCACTCATATGCAATAAATAAAATAAATAAATCTTTAAAAAAAAAAAAGAGATGATTAGTAAAGATGGCGGTACTTAACCTCTTAGAAATTTATCCATTAGGTTAACTCTCTCTCTCTCTCTCTCTCTCTCTGTTCATTTATTCATTTGTTTATTCATCTATCTATCTATCTATCTATCTGTCATCTATTTATTTATCCAGGCATTTATTTTATTGGAAACAATTGACTAGGACAAGAGTTATGATTTTGGTCCTCAGTTGCATCATTGAGATTTTTTATACCCATGTAGTAGTTTTTCAGATTGCTACTAACCTAGGTTATAGGAGGATGGAACCACCTTAAAGACTGCTTCCTGGACCAGTGAGGGGTTTCAGATGAAGGTGTGAGATCTTCAAGGAAGGCATAGTGACAACCCTTGGAGGGAGCTCTCAGTGAGGTTCAGGAAGGCTGCTATGTTGTTGCCAAGTGTATGGAAAAACCCAAGTTCAAAACTTGCTTCTAGCAGCATGCAGTCCATGTTCAAGAGTCAAGATATTTATGTATTAGAAAAATGACCGAAAATGGACCTGGTTTTAAAAAGAGAATGCTTCATTTACAATTTATTATTTACTATATACCATATACCTTTTTCCTCCATTTCTAAATATAAGCATGAAATAAGTCGTGATAGTTCATTTAAGAGTATTTATTAAAAATGTAAAATACTACCTTTCCACATGTCTAATCAATGTGTATAATTCATTGTATCATAATAATGTATATATTATTATATAATGTGTATAGTTATGAGTGCAATTATCATGATATATTAATGTTTACCTCTATTACAGATACCACCTTTCTATGAAGCTGTTTAGAAATAGGCAAATTGTACACTGAAAGCCTTAAGATAGTTGTACTCTTCACACTTCATTATATTTTAATTTTAGAAATCAATTTGGCAAAATCTGTAATAAAATGTTTTGATCGTAATGAAGAATTTGAAATTATCTACTTCTACCAGCGGCCATTTGTTAAAAACAATCAGCTTGCATCCAAGAGTTCTGTGATATGTGAACATGAAACGAAAAGTTGCATATCAATGTGTGTGGCATACTGTACTGGAGAGAGGATGGGAGATGAAGCGAGCTTTGCACAAACTACAGAAGTAGGAGCTGGTATGCCTGGTAGAATGAATCCTTGCACCAAGTTAGGGCTCTTCAAATTTGTAATAAGCAAGTAATGAATAAGTGTTATGAAATAAAAACGCCAAGGAAATGTACCAAGTAACAACTTCAACATGTACCAACTCTAGTACAGTTACCTGGTACCCTGTATTGATTATATGTTTTCTAGTTATTTCCACAAAATATTGTTTTTTATTTCAAACTCAAAAGAATACAGAAATGTAATATAGCTGCAAAAGATGGACAACACTGCCGTGGGAGTGACATCTCACAAAGATCCACTGTGCTGTGCTCCGGAGCACTGGGTTCTTCTCTACTGTAAGCTAAAACCCAGTCCAGCTCACAGTGGATTCCACAGCCTGTGACATGTGACTACAATGGAGATGCTCTACTAGACATTCTCATCACTTGTTTCATACATCTTATGCATTTTTAAAAGAACGAATTGGGTATGGTTAAAACGTAAATATTCAAGGTTGAAGACACAATCTCGTGTCAAAGACACAAAGGCTTAAAAGTCAAACTATACACATAATTTTAAATCAGAATCTACATTTTACACTAGCCAGACCTCTTCTATGAACTACAAATTGAGCTTTGCTTGCTGTGCTAATTTAGTTAACGTTATTATCCTCTTCGATATTTTTCTCTGTCTGGATTTCATCCAAGAAATGACAAATATTCTTAGATTTTTTTTTTAACCTACACTTTTATCTTATATATGTAATTCTTTTTAACTTAAAAATAACTTTTTAATTTATGTGTGTAATTCTGTCTTGGATAATAATAATAAGATGGAAAAGAGGTGGAGAACCAAAACATTACCATTTTAGAGGATGTTTGGGGTCAGGGAACAGAGTAGGGATGACCATGTGTCATGTCAGGGTGGGGAGAAGTGTGACATGTGCAGGGCAGACGCGGCAGACAGGACACGTCAACAGACAACAGCCCCCTCAGCTCATCTTACCTTTATTTGAAGTAAAGATAGTCTATGATGTAAGAGCATCTTTCACTTTAGGCACCCCATAGGGTGGGCAAGATAAGGATCATCATAGCCGCAAACTTAAGATCTCTACAAGGAGTGGAAATACGTATTATTTGTTTATTGTTTAAATGTTATAAGGTCAATAGAAAAGCTAGATTATTTTAATTTTGCTACAATTAGGTAAATATTGCTTTTATTCCACTAGCAAAAAGAAGAAAAATAAAGGAGTAAAACTGAAAGATAACATATCTAAGAAAAGTAGTAAGTTTACTTTTTAAAAATTGGCTGATTAAAAAAAATAAGTATTTTTCTCAATCTTCTTTTCTTCAGCATGATCCATATTATGCATGTCTGTAATAAAAAATTAACTATTTGTCCAATTGAAGGTACTGTTTAATTTTGCTTCTGAAATTGTCTGTATGTTCAACTCCCTTTTGGGGTGTCTTTTTTGCATAATATGTTAAACACATAAGTACTAACACTACCTCCTCCAATGGAGGGTCACCATTTAAATGGCCTGAACAACAGGTACATGTGTTTGTAAAGCTGTTTGTAGTAAAATGTGTGCTATAAACTGAAGTTGTCAGCTCAGTCCCATTCTGCAAGGATGTGGTTTGGGTTTTTTTTTTTTTTTTTTTTTTTAATATATTAAATTTTCTTGGTTTTGTGATTGAAGTTTGTCTTTACAAAAGTATGTAGGTCGTAGGGGGCTCCCAAGAAGTGTTTCTTATATGCCGTTTCTTCTCTAAAGATAAGGACATTACCTGTTCCCAGTGTGTTTCACTGTTCTGTGTGCCTGGCTGTACATAAAATTAAACCACATGAGCTACTTCCTCCAAAATTGCCTTCTATGCAAAAAGTGTTGGCTCTAAAGCCCAGGTCACACACAATGAGGATGGAAGGTAAAGGAAGCCACACATAAACAACTTCCTACTTTATTATTTTTTTAAAGACAAAATTAATACTGATTATATCTAGGGCTGAATAGAAAAGCATAGCCACTCTTAGCAAGTGCCTGGGAATATAAGTGGACGAATGGATGAGCAGAGGCTTCTTAGAGGGCTGATGTGCTGGCTCAAGTCATTCTGGGAAGAAGAAACCTTCAGTTGAGAAAATGCTCCTACCAGATTGTTCTGCGGGCAACCCTGTAAAGCATTTTCTTGGTTGGTGACTCATGTGGGAGGACCCAGTTCACAGTGGGTTCTGCTAGCCCTGAGTAGGTGGTCCTAAGTTGTGTAAAAACGCACATTAGGAGGAGCAAGGCAGTGTTCTTCAATGGCCTCTGCTCCAGTTCCTGCCTCCAGGTGCCTGCCTTGAGTTCCTCAGTGATGGAGTATGACGTGAGAGCTAAAAGAGGAAATGAACCCTTTTTCTCCAAGCTGTTTCCGGTCATGGCAACGCTAACTGAGGCAGACGGATAGAGAGACTGAGAGATGGACTGACAGACCAGCAGATAATGTCAAAAGGGGATTGGTTTACACAACTGTTCAGGCTCACTAAGCATATCTGGGGACCACAGGATAGGTAGTCAGAAAAGGAAGATGAAGTCAAGTAGGAAGCCACAGATCATGGCTGAATGAAGCGCCTTGTCAGAAAAGGAAGGTCAGCCACAGCACGGACTTACCAGCCGGAATTGCTAGAATCTCGGAGCTCACAAGTTTTTTGAGTCCTGAAGGAGCTCATCTGGCTGACCATGATGTAATCTCTGATTAATTCACAGTCAGCTGATTAGAGACGTTTATTTCCTCTAGTGGTCCCTTCACAGCATCACCTACATTAATGTGTGAGTGAATAACTAGGGTCTGTAGCTTAGCCCACCTAGGACGACACGTTAAAAAGCCACCACAGTGCAGCCACTTGCCTAGTATCTAAGCTGAACCTAGATCTGGTTCTCCTGCGCAGCAAACCCAACAGGCATCACAGGTTTCCTTCTTCTATTCTTAAAGACAACTCCAACTGAAAAATTTTTAACCATATATCACTCTCTTAAAAAAGGATTTAAAATAACCTATAGGGGATTCAGTGCCTATAAATGGGATTTTAGTTTAATCTAGACTGTGCACGTACTTTTGGTTTGGTGGGGCTTGTGACAGAGAAGGTCAGCCTGCCTAGAAGAACTTCCAGAACTATTTTCCTAGAAAATCCCATGCTTACCCTTCCAGAATAAACCAGCACACCTAGTTTATTAAGTTGATATTTAAGAGAATCGAGGTCAATGATGATTTATTTGTTCAATATTATTTATTTTAATAGTAATTCAGGAGATATAATTTGATGTAAATAAAGAATAGAGTGAAATACAGCGATGTGGTCGGAACATGGATATCTAAATGTGAGCAAGAACGAAGTATATTAATGATTGATGACATTCAATAGCATAACCTAAAAGAAAATTTTATGAACAAGGCAAACAGTGCCTCAAAAAGCACACATAAATAAATAAACCAACTCTATACATTGATGTCATCTTGGAAAAACTATGCTTACTCTTGCCAGACAAGTTATTTATATCTCTAAATATAAATGACAAATTTCTATGACAATTTCTAGTCAAGACAACTTCTGTTCCAGTGGAAATGATGTCACCAAGCCTAGTGCTGCCTCTTTACTTGCTGATAGTCAAAACATCTCAAAACGTTTGTGTTGTAGCATGATGGCATATCCAGAGATTGCTATTATAGGCTATACTTTACAATGTGCCTTCGTTATTTCTGTCTTCCTCACAGAGAATCAGGGTACCAAAATCTACTGTTATTCTTTAGATTGCTATATGAACTTCAAGCTTTTTAATTGGAGAAATTGCTTTATATTATGGTAACTCTTTTTCATAATAAAATATTTGTTATAACAGTTTTTATTTTAAGCTTTAAAAATATTCTCTTGATATTGTTCCTTCGGGTATATGAAATGGTTTTTATCCTGATGTGTCTGCCTGCTACCCAATGCTATTGTCCTTTCCTCATCCTTATTTTCTCCTTTCCTAATCTCCCCAGTTGTGCTTTATTTTATTTTATTTTCTGTGTTTTCCAAAGTGCGTTTTAAAATACATTTTAATGAAAACTAAACAAGCTGTCCAAGATGAAAGGAGCAAAAAGAATGGGAGCAAGAAGGCGAGTGTTGGTATTTTTTACATTACTTTCTGCAGGTCTCCTGAGGTGGACTAAACCCTATCACATATACTAAGGCAGTAAAATCATATCAAAACAAAATTTGGGGAATTAAGAACTCTGAAGTCTGGGGCCTGGAGAGATGCCACAGTGGTTAAAAGCACTTGATGTTCTTGCCAAGGACCTAGGTTCAATTCTCAGCACCAACATGGCAACTTACAACCATCTGTGACTCCAGTTCCCCAGGATATAGTGCCCTTTTCTGGCCTCTGTGGGCTCCAGTGTGTATCTGATGCATAGATATCTATGCAGGCAAACACTGATAAACATGAAATAAAAATAAACGAATTTTAAAGCACGCTGCAGACCTTGAATGAGAGGTTATTCTTGTGCTCTTGATTTTTTAAGTGGTACCCATGTCAACCAGTGACAGTATATTCCATGTAAGCAGCATATGTGTGGTTTCACACTGTGGCTGATGCAGTGTTTGCAAGGCCCCCATTTGTACTTAGTCTAATAGAAAGGAAAAACATTGCATTTTCCTAGCTTAAAAGTCAAAATGCTGATTAGTTACATATAGCTATCACAAAATCCTTCTTTCTCTGTCTCTCTCTGTCTCTCTCTGTGTCTCTGTCTCTGTCTCTGTCTCTCTCTCTCTCTCTGTTTGTGTGTGTGTGTGTGTGTGTGTGTGTGTGTGTGTGTGTGTGTGTGTGTGATTGCACTTGTGCCATGATGCATATGTGAAGGTCAGAGAACAACTTGTGGGGAATTGGTTCCCTCCTACTAGTAAGTGAATTCTGGAATCAAACTCAGGTCCTTAGGCTGCATAGCAAGCACATTTACCCACTAAGCCATCTTTCTGGTCCATAGAATGTTTAAAAATAGATTTCTTTTTTGAATGCTAATCAGGGGACAAAACTATAAATTTTGTAAAACATTTTCTCTCCTTATGATGTGACAATCATTTTAAAAAGACACAGAAGATTACCCTTTGTTGTATTAGCTGCAGTGATGATATTCATAATTTGCTTTAATCCTCAATCTACAGGTAGGACAGAAATTTTTTAAGCTCAAATCCCACCATTTCTATAGTGTTCTTCCATGAAGAAAACAGAAACCCCACCTTCTTTCTGTGGCTAAGAACATCAGGTCTGTCTTAGGAACCTACCAGATTCCACAGAGTTTGGGGTCAATAAACTGGGTCCTTAAAGAGTAATGATTTAATATGGAAACCAAGATCTTAATTTAATTCCTTTCATTCCAAATGTTTTGTCAATTTCTATGCAGTGTGCCGTCTCCTCGTGGGGGAGTGTGGGTGGAGGTGAAGCTGGAGTTCAGCAAATCTTTACACACTAGGAAGGTTTCTCAGAACTGAACTTTTATTTTGATTGGCTATTGTGCTCTCCCTCTGTTACAGTTCCCTTCTTCTATATAGGAGGCTAAATCATTTGGGCCAAACAATACAATGTGGTTGGAAACAATTGGCTTTTATGGGCACAATCTTATTCTTTCCATCTCTATTTTTTTTTTTTTTTAATGTGAAAACCCAGCCAAGTTTTTTTCACCCAAAACTATGCAATTTCCCAAAATTCATGAAAAAGACAGCTTGGTGTGTGTGTGTGTGTGTGTGTGTGTGTGTGTGTGTGTGTGTGTGTGTGTGTGTGTATGTGTTCATGTATCTGTGTTTGTGTGTGTATATGCGTGTGTGTGTGCATGTTTCAATTCTTGCTTATGAAAAAAAAAAGAACTGGTTGTATAAATCCAGCATATATATTTGGACACACATGCATGTGCTGTGTTTTGAGCATTCTGCATGACAGACTTAGTCTTCCAGTTTAACTCTTCAAGTCCTTAAGTCCTGGGCAGAGCCTCATACTTGAGGCATTGTCAGATGCATAGCAGGTAGCTAAGGGAGCCACAGTTTGGCCTTTTCCATCTTCGCTTTCATGCTCACATTTGCAAAAGGAAGTAATTTTCATCCTGCAGATACCCTAGAGGGGCTCATCTGCCGTAACTCTCTTCTATATCCGAGAAGTTTCTTTGGGAGACTCACGTTCTCCGATGCCAGATGGTTGATGCCATCCTACAAGACCATATTTTGAGCAAGGAAAACCAGTTTAGCAGGTAGATGAAGTGACTGTTAAAATTGTGGCACTTCCAGAACCAGTGACGGCAAAATGTGCTTGCCATCACGAGTTCACTCTGCACACAAGGATGAATGAAATGGGTATGGCTTTCCTTTTACTCTAAGAACTGGGCACGGATGCTTCCTGACAAGTATTAAGAGAAAAAAGGAAAAAAAAAAAAGATACTAAAGGGCCAAGTAGCACACAGCTCAGTGGCCTGAAAATATCTACTCTTGCTGCATTAAGCAGCATTGTTTTCCTTCATCATCTAACACAAGCCAGGGATGCTTTCTAACCCAAGTACAGGCCTGAAAACGTGAAATTAAGGCAGCAGATTGTTCAGTTCCCTGGTGTGGTTTCTTTGTTCCTCTAGTTGGTGTGATGACTCTAGGCAGTGTCTAAAATGAGTGGGAGAAAATGTTAAACTTCTAACTTTATATGTGGCGAATATTTTAAATACTTGTCAGAATGTCAAGTGTTTGTTCTTTTTCAGGGAATTCAAATGCGTTAGATCACAGAAGTAATGTGATTGCCTGTTTGCATGACTGTTAGGCGATTGCCGGCACAGTACTATCAGAAAAATAGTGTCAGTGTCACAAAATAGTGATTCTCACCAGCTGGAAGTTGGTGAAATAAGCCTAGGTATCTCAACCTTTGTCCTCCCTTAACACAGCCAGGTTAGAAAGCTCCCTGAGGGTCCTTATGCATTATAGACAACTCAGACATTATAATTAAATTAGACTTACAGATGTTACAGGCTCACAGATCCTATAGATGCAACTATTTTTAAAAGAAGAACAAGGTTTTTATACACAAATATGAATTATACAATAGTTGCACCGAGTCTTTATTGCTCATGCACACGGGGTTCAGAAGCATAAATGACGATATTCGGCACTTAAGTCATTATGCTGTCATATCACAGCAAAATTATTTCCACTGTACAGCCATTGTTTCTTTCTTCTATTGCATAGATATGAGCTCAGTTCATCTGCCTTTGTCATTAAAAGTCCTAGTTTGTCATCGTAAATACCTGCTTTTTAGGGACGGTTTGTGTATGTTTGTTTGGATTCAAGGACATGTTGATTAGACCTTTCTGCCCAAAGCTGGAAACTGAGAAGGAAAGAAGTAGTCAGTCTGCCTCCTGGTGTCTTGCCTGCTTATTCATTGCTTCACCATGTCAACTACATAGTTTACATTTTAATTGTATACACATGGGACATTTCAAAGGGAATAAGAACACGTTTTCTTCCTACCAAAATTTCTGGATTACTTATTCTATTGAAGAGATGTTCTTTTAAAATTAGGGTGGTACTCCATGTTAATTATTCTCCTGTAGATACATAAACATCGTGGGGCTGGAGAGATGGCTCGGTGGTTCACAGTATTGGCTGTTCTTCCAGAGGACCCTGGTTCAATTCCCAGCACCCACATGGCAATTCACAACTGTCTAGTCTGTAATTCAAGTTACAGTGGATCCAACTCTCTCACCAAGCATATATGTATGCCAAACACCAAATTTACATTAAAAATAAATAAAATTTAAAAATAAATAAATGTAAACATAAATATTTTAAATTATCTCTGATGATGATGATTATGATGATGATGATTATAAAAATCAAATCATTTGCAAAACACAACTAAAACTGAAAATCCTTTGTAAATAAAAGCTTGGCTTTGGCTTTGAGAACTAGTCCCATAGTGTCACAAACCTCTAAGAAATATGTGTTGCTATTTTTATTCAACTACCAGATAGCATTCCTGGACTCTGCCTTACTTATTTTAGGTTTCATAATTGCTTGTGTTGCTTAAAAGTAAGTTTTGAGAATTATAATACAATATAGCTTACCTGCTATGGTATGGGTTCCTTTGTAAGGATTCTCCCTCTTTCTCTCGCTCTCTCCTCTCTCTCTCTCTCTCTCTCTCTCTCTCTCTCTCTCTCTCTCTCTCTCCTCTCTCGCTCTCTCTTCTCTGTGGTGTGTGTGTGTGTGTGTGTGTGTGTGTGTGTCTGTGGGTGTGTCTGTGTGTGTGTGTGTGTGTGGGTGTGATCGAGAAATGTACATACTTGGGAGTTTAAATGAGTGTTGGGTGAAAATGAGTTGATTTCATCCTGAGGGAATGGCATACAAGCAAACTAACTACTCTATTCAACTTATTCTATAGGCAAGTCAATTACGTATAAGAAAAACATTAAAAAGTCAAGTCAAACTCCAAATTAATCCAAGGAAACATATACACTATGTCTGAGTGTGTATCTTCTCAACGTCTCCCCCAGCCCAAAACAAAGTTCTGACTTCCAGAATACACAGAAAACCAAACAGGACCCATGCTTTTTCTTGCTATTCTCTACCAACAGCCTCAACACACTTTCATGAACATTAATGTTGTTCCTTTGCTGTGGGTTCTCATAAGTGAACGATTATTCAACAGTAAAGAAAGTGAAATAAGCACTGTCATCTTGACATAAGAAAGTGTTCTGGGTACATAAAGTTCATATTATAAATTGCAAATGCTGGGATCCTTAGAAATATTTAGTTTGCCCATTTGCTCTCTCAGATGTATTTTAGGGTTGGATATAAATACAGTTGTAGAGGTTGTCCTTGTTGCATTTCTGTTGCTGTGATAAAATACCCTGTATAAAAACAACTTGAGGGAGAAGGGGTTTGTTTGACTTGCATTTTCAGGTCACAGTCCATCACTGCAGGGAAGTCAGGAAAGCAGGAACTCAAAGCAGCTGGTCACATCCATTGTCAAGAGTAGGTTAAGAATGAATGTAAAACTTCTTAAGCTCAGCTCCCTTTCTCATTTTTTCTTTCTTTTTAAATTTAATCTCTCATAGCCTGATCCCAGCCTCCTCCCTCCCCTCCACCCAGTCCCACACACACATACCCCATCCCCCTACCCCCTCTCCTTAATATCAGAGAAGAGGAGGTCCCCAAGGGGTATGGACCCACCCTGGCACCTCAAGTCACAGTCAGGCTAAGTGCATCCTCTCCCTCTGAGGCCTGACAAGATTTCCAAGCTAGGTGGAAGGGATCTAGAGGTAGGCAACAGAGTCAGAGACTGCCCCTACTCCCATTGTCAGGAGACCCACATGTTGACCAAGCTGCACATTTTCTACACATGTGGGGGGGGGAGGGTCTAGGTCCAACCCATGCTTGCTCTGACTGAGGTAACCCAGGCACGAAAAGACACATATGATATAGACTCACTTGTGAGTGGATATTGGCCATAAAGTACAGGATAGCCATGGTATAATCCATAGACCCAAAGAAGCCATGGAGGGCCCAAGGAAGGATACTTGAATCTCACTCAGAAGAGAATATAAAATAGGTATCTGAAGTAGATGGAGGTAGGGAACTGGGTGGGAGAGGCGGTGACGAGAATAACAGGGTGGGGAGAGCAGATGAGGGGAGACTGGGAGAGAGAATGCATATCGTGGGGGGGCATCTCCTGGAAGTCTATGGGCATGAACCTAGATGACACTCCTAGCATCAGAGGTTAAGGAGCCTGAAGGTGCCACCTCTGGTAGCCAGGAAGGACTCCTCTCAGAGGGAAGCAGGAGATCAACCCACCCATAAAACCTTCAATCCAAAATTTGTCCTGCCTACAAGAAGTGTGGGGATATAGATGGAGCAGAGATTGAGGGAACGGCAAATCAATGGCTGGCCCAGCTTGAGACCCACCCAATGGGAGAGAGCCAACCCCTGTCACTATTAATGAGACTCTGCTATTCTTGCAGACAATAGCCTAGCATAATTATCTTCTTAGAGATTTCACCCAGAAGCTGATGGAAACAGATGCAGAGACTCATAGACAAGGAATAGGTCAAGCACAGGGAGTTTTGGGGAAGAGTGGGAGGAAATATTGAGAGAGCTGGAGGCGTCAAGGACACCGCAAGAAGACCCACAGAGTAAACTAACCAGGGCCCATGGAGACTTACAGAGACTGAACCTTTTCTCCTTTTCTATACTGTCCTTGACCTAAATCTAAAAAGTGTTATCACCCACTATAAGGCTGGGTCTTTCTACATCGATTAACATAATTAAGAAAATTCCCTATTGACATATCCACAGGCCAACCCAATCCAGATATCCCTTCTTTGACACTCTGTCCCCAGATAATTCTACTTCATGTCAACTTGACAATTAAAACTATTACAGAGGATGACCAGCCTGTATGAATATTCAAAGGCAGCATGATATAGGAGAACAGCATTTGGAAATAAGCATTCAGAACTCAGGACCTAATGATTTGCAGAAAAGTAATGTGCAGCTTGTACAGCCTACTGCAATAACTGGACATACAACTAGAATTGAAGACAGTAGCCTCTCCCAAGGCTTCTATGTCTGCCCCTGAGCTGAGGCAGGCTTCCCTGCAGTGTAGCAGCACTCCCCCATGGTTCCTGGAGCCAGTTCTTTTTATGACATGACACCCAGATACTGTGTGTTATTTTTTTCTCATTACTGTGACAAGATGTCTCATAAAAGAAGGAAAGGTTTATTTTAGCTCATGGTTTAAAAAGGCTTAAAGTCAATCATGGCAGAAAGACAGGAAGGCAGGAGCAGAGGACAGCTGGTCACATTGTATCCATGGTCATAAAGTAAAGAAAAATACCGACACTCAGTTCACCTGCTCATTTTTTTTCCCTTTTCATTCAACCCTTGTCTCCAGCCCTTGGCATAATATTATCCATATTCAAGATAAGTCTTCTTTCCTCTATTAATGCCCTCAAAACACCCTCACACACAGGCCAAGAGGTGGTTGCTTGGCAATTCCAAATTCAGCAGAATTGGAAAGAAGATTAAAGATTACAGGCTGGCGTTAGACTGAACTGTAGAACAGAGTGCCAGAATCATCATGTGACTGTTGGGCATTTGCAATATAGCTTAACGTCAACTGAAATAACCTGTAAGGTTAAAATGCAAACCTGACTCTAAAATTTTACCACAAGAAAAAAAATTGAAATATTTCTACGATTTGAAATTAGTTATACAGGGAAATAGAAGAAGTTGGAGAAAATATAATATTTAATTACAACTGGTTGTTTTTTAATTTTTAATGTGGTTATTAGACTGTTAGTCTTGAGATTCTGTACCCTCTGGCACAAACTGAGCTGGTCTCTCTAGGAATTAGTTTCTGGCTCTCTCTCATCCTTTCTCTTTTCTCTCTTCTTCTTTAACCCATTAATGATATAGAGAATTTCACTTATATTTATCATAATCTTTGTTCATACAATCATTAGTCATCAAACAACTATCCTCTTGATTTTTACTTCAATCTCCTATTCAATTTCCTGTTAATAAACTCACCTGCATGATTTTAATATATCATTGTAGGTGTAGGTACCCTTGGGATATTTAATAGAAGTTTTGAAGATTAAATTCTATTATTCTGTAAATAAGATAAAAGATAAAATTATTTTGTATTCATAGCTATGTATATGAAAATAAGGAATGGGTACACAATTACTTCTATATGTCTAAGGGTTGAAGGGAAAGTTTTGAGAAGCACAGTTTGTTTTTTTCTAAGACAGATTGTGGATATACACTTACATTTTCATCTAGTGATAATTATTAATCATCATTTCATCCTATATGAACTGTGAAGTATATATTCGTAGAAGATAATTTTCTCTCTAAATGTTAAAATATTTTTAAGGTATTAGGTTTTATTTTTCTTAAAAAAAAAACATGGAATTCAGAATAGTCTCTAATTCATTCAGTGTGTACTCTCCACTCATTTGCCCAAATCTTTTGTAGCACTAAAATAATAATTCCTAAAAATTAAAATGGCACTGTGAAGCACCTTCTTAGCTTGCGCAAGGCTTTGGTCTGGGTCCCTAGCAAATCAGAAAATAACAGTAAAAAATGAATAACATTTTCTCCTGGTGGAACTAATATTTTAGCATTGGGAAAAGAGATATTAGTAAGTTTAATTCATATTAACTAAATTATATTTATAACTTGAGGAATAAAAGAAGGGGGGAAATAGTGTGTATCCAGTGTGAGTGAAACTCATAGTAAAGAAGAACCTCTGAGAAATGATGCTTCTTTGGGCAGGACTGGAGGGAGTGGGGCCCCTGGTTCTGTGGGTATCTAGTAAAGGATGATGTAGTTGGAATGAACAGCAGGCACAGACTCTGGGGTCAAGGTGTGCTCAGGAACAAGAAGAGATTCAATGTGTTTAGACCCAAGGTGAGTTCTGACTGTTAGTGCAACCACCAATTCCATCTAAGGGCACGGAAATAGCATTTAAGACTCTCCTGTTACTCTCCTAGTCAGAACTGATCAAGCTTGAAGGTGGAGAACATGCTTTAACTTATGGCAGCTGCAAAGCCAATGGGTCTTCTTCTCTCATCACGCCCCAGTCTACCTACAAACCAGCTCCTCAGAATGGTACAGCACCTCAGAACTCATGCTCATCTGCAGTTCAACAATAATTAAGGATCATTTTAAAGGCTAATCTCAATGTTATTTATTTTATATTTTAAAGATTCGTTTAAATTCATCCTATTGGGACTCTAGATGAGAGAAGCATGGGAGAATAGCAAAGTAGAAGGATCCAGAGGGTCCTAGAAACCTACAAGTAGAACATTATGATAGGCAGATTTGGGCCCAGGGGTCCAGCTCAAACTATGGCACCAGCCAAGGACAATACAGGAGGTAAACTTTAAACCCCTACCCAGATCTAGCCAATGGTCAGAACATTCTCCACAGTTGAGTGGAGAGTAGGGTATGACTTTCACACGTACTCTGGTGCCTCATATTTGACCACGTCCCCTGGATGGGGAGACCTGATGACACTCAGAGGAAGGATAGCAGGCTACCAAGAAGAGACTTGATACCCTATGAGCATATACAGGGGGAGGTAATCCCCCTCAGTCACAGTCATAGGGGAGGGGAATAAGGGGAAAATGGGAGGGAGGGAGGAATGGGAGGATACAAGGGATGGGATACCATAGAGATGTAATATGAATAAATTAATAAAAAATAAAGATAAAAAGGAAAAAATAAATAAAATATTTGACATCTCAAAAAAATAAATTCATTATATATGAATGTTTGTATAAATATGTGGGAGAGCATGCAGAAGCTAGGAGATGGTATTGGATTCTCTGGGGCCTGTAGTTGCGGGAGGTTGTGAGCCACTTGACTGGTGTGCTGGAAACAAAACTCCAGTCCTATAAAAGGGTTTTAGTCCAACAACAAAGCTACTCCAGCTAGAATTCAGACACACCCTTAGCACACACCTTAAATCCCAGAGAATGAAGGTAAAGTTAGTTTGTAGAAGGAAGCAGCCATGTTTGAAAGTGATGTCTAATTGAGTGGCAGACAAAGTGACAAATCAGAGAAATATTTGACAGAATAGGATATGCTGAACTCTCAGGAGAACAGAGGGGAGAGAGCAGTGAGAGTGAGAGAAGACAAAATTTACCAGGAAAGTTTTACAGAAACAGAGAAGAGAGAACAAGCTAGGCAAAGGTGAAAGCAGAACATGCCAGGGAACGAGAAGCTGCCAGAAGATTGCAACAGATTTCTAGAGTTAGTTTGAGGCTATGCAGAGGAATTCAGTCAGAAGCTAGAAGAAGCCAGTTTAAATCAGTCAGCTTGGAGAGGCAGTTGAGTCAGAACACCTGAGTTGAGCCAGCCAGCCATAGTTCAGAAAGAACTGGAAAGGGTGAGCTTATTCAGCAATAAGTACCAGAGGCTGAAAACATTCTTGCCTTAAGTTAGATTGTATGGAGGATAAACGCTTTCAGGACTAGGATTAGGTTTGCGGACAGATGATGATTACATCTGGCGAATAAAAGATACTTTTCAAAGTCCTCTACGTCAGCATCCCTCTCCCTTGGTCTTTGAAAGAAATTTCTTTAGCTAGCCTCTATTTCCTTTTTAATATATGTGTGGTGTGTATGTACATGTACATGAATATGTATATATATGTGTGTGTGTGTGTGTGTGTGTGTGTGTGTGTGTTTTCACATATCCATGTGTAATTACATGCATGCTACAGGATTAATGTGTCAGTCCTTGCTTTCCACCTTGTTTGAGGCAGGGTCTCTTTTAGTTGCCACTGCCTATTCCAGGCCAGGTGTCTCAGAAGCGTCTGGTGATTCTTCTGACTCTGGGCCCACCTTTTGATGGATGGATATTAGTAATAAAGATAGGCACTTCCGTTGCCTCTGGCATTCCAACTGCTGGCCTCATGCTTGTGTAGCAAACAGTTTATCCACTGGGTCCTAAAAGTCATTTACAAAACCTTGTAATCATAAGGTTACTATGACCAAGGCATGCATGTTTTTGTGCCCCAAGATAACTATAGGGCATGAAAGTACCTTGAAAGTCATGTTACTGCCATGGATCACTACATAAGGTCACATTCCTGCCATATTTATCAGAGCAGATAGCATGGCATTTCCAACTGTATAGATATAAGATGTATTGTAAAGTATAAACTTAAAATTTGTATATATTCTAAAATTGTTATTAGAGGAAGTAATAATACACTTAGTAAAGTATGCCATGCATCCACCTAATGCACTCACTTCACCAACCTATTAATTTTCTAGCAAAGTCCAATAAATTCTGTGTCAGTTGGAGATTTGGGTATGCAATGTATTAAAGATGTGCTATGCCTCAAAAACAATCCCCAGAGCTCTCTTTATACAATAGAGACACTGACTTTTACTGTTAACTGTTAGTAGTATGCTTGATTTAATTTCTTTTTACGGACTCTAAGTTTCTTAAATTACTCATGTCCACTTTGGGTTAGACACGTTGATGTGATGATGTTTAGTTATCTGTCCTAGAAACTCAAGGATTAGTCCTATTTAAGTCTTACAGTATAGCTTCGGTGGAAAACTGTATGTTAATGATGATGATGATGATAAAGGAGGAAGGAAGAGGGTTAAGGCATTGCTCTCAACTATACCTTACAAAGCAAAGCATCCATAGGTAGTCGCATATTAATTCATTGCAACACAGCAAAAAAAAAAAAAAAAAAAAAAAAAAAAAAGACACTGGAATCCAGGAATATTGAGCCATGAACTGCTTGCTACCCTAGTAGCAGAACTGGAATTCAAAGTCAGATCTCAACACAAAGGGTCTGTGCGCTCTCTTTTACAAATTAGGCCCAGATATTAGTCAGTTATTAAACACTTTTTCAACAACCACGAACTATGTTCTAAGCTTCATGAGAGTGTGGAGAGTAGCATTAAACTTTAAACTGCAGCATGAGAAAGCCCTGTCTCCACCTTCTGTCTCAACTGCAATAGTATTCCAGTGGCAGTTTATTTTTACATAGCCGGGCAAACCTGGCAAAAAGAAATATTTCTGCCAAACTGCCAGGTGACCTAGAACAATCCTCAGCTGACCATTTCCTCACAACACAGCAATTAACTTCAATGTTCCTATGCAAGGGCCACCCATGGTGCCTGGTCCTGCCCCCTACTTTCTATGGAGCTGTCATGTGAGCCCCAGCACCTGTTTGTATTGTTGGGACTGCTGTTCACACAGGTGGCTTTGAATTTTCTCATCTGTGCCACAAGGTGCAAACAGCTAAACTTGTTCTCTGTTGGCTAATTTTGAAAGAGATTTCCTGGTGGATATTTCTTACTTCCACACCAAACTGAAGAGCCTGCCAGAATATATCTCTTGCGTTCCTGATTCTACTTTGAGAGTTTGGAGGATTAAAGATTAGCATCAGCAGTAGCTCCTACAGTTGTCCAAGTGTCACCCTGTCTTCCTCACCATTCATATTGTCCGTATTTGGAATCAGTGCTGATGACTGCATCTGCTGTGATATTTAACATAGATCTTTCAGTCAAAATGCCAATGTGGTGCAGCCTCATTTTGAGTTTCCTTAATGTTTCTAATCATATTTTAGAAATAAGTCAAAATACTTTCTTGTTAAGTGCATTTTTTCTTTCAGTTTAAAACCTATGTATATTTTAAAGGTCATTCAATCTGTACAGTTCCAACTCCTCCAGTCTTGAGCCATCACTGTGCTATTTTATATAAGAGGCACTTAATGTCGCAAAACGTTCGTGGACGCCTTAAAATCCAAAGGCAGGTTTTTTTTTCCTTTTCCTCAAGACCATAAGTTTCATTTTGTCAAGAGTGAACAAGCTTGTAATGGACCAACATTGCAGCCTGTTCAAGTCCAAAAGCTGGAATTTCAGAGGGGTTGGAACTTGGCGCAGCACACTTTCCTGCCCGTAGTTCAATCTTTCTATTCCCTCCCAGCTTAGGCAGAAACACATGGAAAGGATATCCAGCACAGACTGCACTTTACAGTGACATCTGCATCTGGAGGGGTGTCCTGGCATTTGGCAACACAGCTCTCTGTCCCCCAGGGAAAGAGAGGGCTGAAAACCCCAAATAATAAGAATAATCTATTACAGATTTCAGGTTACCAAAAGTTGGAAAGAAGAATCACAGCCAAACACTTAGCATTGTTGCATGTCAAAGGGAGGCTACTGTAATTTCCCCCCCTTGGGCATGTATTTTTCATATTATTATGCATGATTATGCATATAAATTTAAATATATTTCCATATTCTATTCAAAACTCTCCAATTGTGAATACATAGAATAAAACAATTGATAGCAATTATTGCATTTGGACTTAAATCCTAGTCACTGGAAGCATTGGGCCAGCAGTGGGCGCCTCAAGCAGCCGAAAAGGCTCCCTTGAACATTCTTCTGGATTTAAGAACAATTTTTCTAATAAAGACAATCTGGGATTAAAGAGGCAGAAGGAGGCGCTGACAAAGAAACCAGAAATGATGGTTAAGATGTTCAGATTCCAGCTTTGCTCCGTTTCTTCCTTTGTTGCCTTGGGCAAATGACTTCACAATTGAGTGTCTTTCCTCATCTCAAAAACTAGGGACACTTACACTTGGTTTTCGTAAGTTTTTCCAGATTTAATATTTCATGTTTCAAAGACATCAACCTGAACTATGCCCAGAAAAATGGGTTTTGCTGATGTTTTCAAATACGACAGAAAAACAGAGAGGGAGGAATAGAGACAGGGACAGAGAGACAAAGACATAGGGACAGAGACACAGAGATAGAGTCAGAGAGACAGAGAGAAACAGAGAGAGACACAGAGACAGACAGAGACAGAATCAGAGAGACAGAGAGAGACAGAGAGAAACAGAAAGAGAGAGAGAGGGAGGGAGGGAGAGAGGGAGGGAGGGAGGGAAGGAGGGAATTTGGAAATTTTCTTACAGTTGGCTCATTTTAGAAAATGAGTGAAATAGTTGATGTAACACTTCGGTTAGGAAATCTGAAAGAGTGGGTAACAAAGCAGAGTGCAGTTTGGCTTATGACAGACCTGGTGATCTAAGCTCAGTACAGGACTCTGAGGGGTTTCAAAACAGCCAACAAGCAACCTACACCGGGACGACAGCAAGCGACAAAATGACAGGAGTCTTTCTTGGCGTTTTCTTTGGTTTTGAATTCTCCTTTAGAAATGTATGTTATGAATTATGATTACTGCGCTACAGCCAAGTATTCACCGGGCTCCAGCTAGATCTTTGTTTAGCGAGCATAAGCTCCCTGCCAGCTGCAAACTGCAGCTGTCTGTCAGCATTTGTAAGGACAAACCATGCTGCTATCCCTGATCACTTAGCCGTAGACTACACACTGTGTCCTCAGATATGCTCGGCGCACCCTTCGCATTTTCAATACACTTCCTGTGGGGGTGGGCAGCAGTGCTTTGCACGCACATTCTGGAGCAAATAGCTTGATGCTTATGTCAAAATAATTCTTCAAATAATAGAGGGTTCTGTCCCCAAAACACTACTTTCTGAGAGGCTGTGTCTGGCCTGACATTTTCCCATCTCCTGGTATCAGCAAACGGACATGGGAGGCTGCCACGCTCACAATCCTTGCACAGGCCAGAGAAGGCCTGCAGAGCCAGCCAAGAGTGCAAGCCCAGGCCAGGCGTTGGTCTCAGTGCTGGGGAATGTGGGGGTAAGAAGGCCACCTGGAAGGGTAAAGGGGGCAGGACAGAGCAGCTGCTGCTGCCCTACAACATGGTCTGGAGCTACAGGCAAGACATAAAGAATCCTTCTTAGCCCAAATCCCACCCAGAATGTGCAACTGAGCCGGGAACTTTGTGGCTTTCCAAGAAGCAGCTTTCAAAGATGATGATTTTAGACTAGAATGTGTCGGCCTTCTAGGGCTATGTGTGCTTTCTATACTCTCTGGACACATTCGGCTAGAAGAAAGCTGGCGGCGGCAGCCTAGATTAATTAAAGTGTTTGCTGGGTTAGTGAAAATCCATGCTGTGTTCATCATCCGAGTAAATCACATAGGGATGGCCTTTTTTGAGACTACTCTGAGAATCGCTCTTGGAACTTAGGAGTGGCAGGCTTGCTTTTCCTTGGGCATTTCTTACCTGCAAGACATGGTGTCATCAGACCCTGCTTGTGGGTAGGTCATTTGGGGATTTTGTTTAATGATTATATTCTCTAGTAAAAAGAAAAAAAAATAGGTGAAATTAGTCCCATTCACAGGGATACTGTGAGAATTGTGTTTTGCTACACAACTGTTCTTTTTCCACAAGAAATGTTTCTTCCTGGGGCAAGAGGCAAAATGCAAATTCAAATTCACAGCAAAACTATACAATATGTAGCACATGCCCAAAGTTGGCCTAACTCACTCACTCAGTGAGGAAAAAAAAATCCTAGTTTGAGAACGGACACATTTCTCCTTCTCTCTCTCTCTCTCTCTCTCTCTCTCTCTCTCTCTCTCTCTCTCTCTCTCTCTCTCTCTCTCTCTTTCCTCTTCCCCCTCAAGTATGTGTGTGAGCACGCACGCGAGCACTTGAGTGTTTAGGGTTATGTGTGTTTATCAGCAGGGGAGCACTGACCCCAAGCATAAACACTTTCTTTCCCACAAGTTTAACATATACACAATGCTTGGAATAGTTTCTTTCAGTAGGAGAAGCCATGAGAGCCACAGGGCAGTAAATAACAGCAAAGCACTGTTAGTCTATGATTGTTCCCTATTCACGAGGATTGTAAAATGAAAACAAAGACCGCAAGGAATCAATAATTTCCAAACGAATAGCAACTTGCAGTACACGAATATTTGGATTGCTAAGTGCCTTCACTTCTCTGTGCTGTGTCTGCTGCCTCGCTCGTTGTGAAACCCTTTTGCTGGATGTGCTACATACGATGAGCTTGGGTGTTATAATAAACAGAGAGGAAGGCTGCAATAATGTATTTTGGTTAGAAAGAAGCACTTGAAAGAAATTGGTTTTGCTATACACATGATGTGAGCCAATCAATAGTGGTTTAGTCTGACAAGCACTGTCAATATCCACTGTCACAGTTCAGAAAGTCCTTAATAGATAGTGCTTCAAAACCCAATCGTTTTAACACATGCTCTACGTCTTGAAATAGAGTCTACCTGGCAGATATTAATCACAGGTAACTCTGGGAATTGTATACAAGATTGAGAGGTAAAGATCAGTTAATTTTAAATATATACAAACAAACATGTACATATGCATACATGCTCATATATAAATAAATGTGTGCATAAATATGCAGCAGCCAAGAGTGAGCTCTAGTGATATCAGATAGATAGTAAATGCTTAGTAAAGGTTGAAAATGTTACATGCTGGGTGTTAGGATGAGGAAGGGGAGTTTCATACCTGGTCTGCTTAGTACTAGCCAAGAGTGCAAGGCCAGGCCAGGAGCTGGTACAGTGCTAGCTGTCTAGGACAAACTTTATATACCTGTGTATACCCAAACCTTCAGAGTAACAGCCATTGCGAGTATAGACTGAATGCTTAGCAAACACTTGTATTCTGCTGTTTGCTTTGCCTGTATCAGGGTAGTTCCCTTGCATAGCAGTCTTTGTTATGGATGTTGTTAGCATCATTTAACAACTAAAGACATAGACACACACACACAAACTCTTGAATTAAATATGATGCCATATTAAGTGACTAGTTGAATTATTATAGTATTCAAAAGAGAGGAAAGGACAAAGGAGCACAACTGGTTGCTATTTTTTTTTTTTAAAGGAAGATCATCTACAACTGGGAGGAAACTGGGTCCTTAGTCCTCATGTGCTTTTCCATTAAGTACTATTCCTGAAAGGGAATACTTATCCTGCAAAGCAACCACAAATGAAGCAAGTCACCTCTCCGTGGTTGGACATAGAGAAAAGTGAGATGTCCTGTCAAGAGTTAGAGAAGAATGGAGAGTCTGTAGACAAGGGTGTCAGTTAGCTGGGTAAATATGTCACACTGTTGTAAACATGTTAGTCTTGGGAAAATCACATATGACTTCTGGAGTTGAGCTGAGAAACTGGGAGAGCTAACTAAGCTACTTTTGTTTTAAGGGAGTCCAGTCTTTATCTCCATCCCCCGCTTTGATGCGCAGTCATATTGTCTCACTCCGTACAGCCACCCGGAGAATGGTACATGATTCTCCTGTGAGTGTGAAGCCTTTGTTGCTTCCATTGTCAGAGGGATGATGCCACCAAATGCCACCTTCCATGATTAAAATTGGCAGTCGCAAGACCATTGTTTCGTCGGCTCCTTTACTCATCTCACCTAAGGCTTTCCACAGTTCTTCTCATGTCTGCCGTAATACACACCACTATGCTGTAGTGTCTGGGACAGTTCCCTGTAAAGTGGAGGATTGAAAAGGCTACATTGAAACTACTGAAGAAAGGCAAAGGGGATGTTGACATTTTCTGCGTGTCCCCAGATATTGAATAACATGTCAGAAAAGGAAAAGGCGGGACGTTGGGCTATGACTCAAACATTGCTGTGTTCTGGCTCTGGTGCTCACCTGTTGCAGGATGGAACTCTCCAGGCTTCCGGTTCTTACCATGAAGAATGGGCATGGGACTATTAACAGGACACAACCTACCACATTGGAAAGTTATAATGACTAAATAAGACGTGCCTTGCTTAGAAAGTTCCCTGGCATGCAACAAGTACTCCAAAAGCATTGGTTACTATTAGTAACAAGCGTAATAACCAGAATGGATAATTTGAAACTAAGACTGTTTTAAGTAACTCAATACTGTATATCTACATCTATAGCTAGACCTGCATCTACTTCTATAGCTATGTCTACATCAGCAGCTACATTTATTATTATATATATGTACATCTATATCCATGCCTTCACCTATATCTGCATCGACATCCGTATCATTTCTGTATCTATGCTTGTCTACCATGTGTCATAAATTTTTCTCTTATTCTCTTTTTGATATGCCTGTGTGTTTGTTACTACTATGCCTGTGCACACGCGCGTGGAGTTAGAGGGCATTCTCTACCTTGTATTGGTAAGGCAAACTCTCTCACTTAACCTCATGCTTGGCAGTTGGCTTGGACTGCCTGATGAGTGAGCTTCAAGGATGCACCTATCTCCCCTGGCACCCACGGCTGGAGTTATAGACACATGCTACCAGGCCTAGATGCCCATGTGATACTAGAAATCCAAACTCAGAGCCCAATGTTTGCCCCTAACCCACAGAACCTACTCATCAGCCCCATATTGGTTTTTTTGTATAATTCAAATTAATACTTAAAGGTATAGTGTTTCATCCAACTAATGATTATTTTGAAGTCATTTATAACACTACGCTTGTATACATGAGGGTGGTGGTGGTGGTAATGGTGATGGTGGTAGTGGTGTGGGGTGTGTGTGTGTAGTGTATGTGTGTGTGTGTGTGTGTGTGTGTGTGTGTGTGTGTGTTTCTGTTCTGGCTCAAATTTTATGCTTGAAAATTTATGGAAACATCTTTCCTAATGATATGCTGTAGCATTTACAAGACCAGGAATTCTGAGATGTAAAGGAAAGCTGTACAGTCCTATCCCTCTGCCCCATACCTGTTGTTTTCAAAATGCATCTCTGCACATTTCCAGGAGTGTGTGGAAGCTAGTGTGTTCTCACAGCATATTCTAGTGGCTCTCACTGTGAATATGCAGACTGAGCGAGGAGTTAAATAGCTCCCAATACAGTGGTGTGCATTCTAAGGTTTGGGTCAGATTGGCCTCAAAATAAGCAGTAACTTTCAGCACAAATTTTATTTTATTTTGCAACACTGCTTACTTTTTCACAAGAGTCTAGATGACAATTTTATTGATGGCTGCTATGCTGTTAGTTATCATGCTTACAGCTCCATCAGCCGGAGTGTGCTCTCTATAGAGCCGATGTTCACATTCTCTGTCAGGCTCTGTCTGTTTAATTTGGCTGTGACTGTTTTCCATCATGGAGAGAGTATCCATTGCTGCTTTTAATATACCACCTTTGCTCATAGAAAATGAGTCTTTCTTCTCTCTCTCTCTCTCTCTCCCTCTCCCTCCCCCCCCCCTTCTCTCTCTCTCTCTCTCTCTCTCTCTCTCTCTCTCTCTCTCTCTCTCTCTCTCTCTCATAATTGAAATTTGAAAATAGCTACTGCTTTAGCTCAGTACCCACATACTTTATTAGCAAATTTATCAAAGTTGTGAGTGGTTCTCAGAGCAGTTTACTGGCACTGTGTCAATTCATGAGGAGTTGAGATAAAATATCTACTCGATAGAAGACTGTTTTAATGAGCTGACCACATATCTTACCCTGTTGCCTATCTTATTTTAGGGAACAACCAAATTGTGTTTCCCTACATATCCAATAAATAGATACTTTTATGATATGTTTTTCTTCTTTTCTTTTGTTCTTCTAGAAATGAAGTATGAATTCAACCAGTGGTACAAAGATCTTTTTAAACTCTAGATCATAAAAAGATGCTTGATAAATCTACCATGAAAGGAAGGTTGCATATTACAACACTGAGTAATTTGCAGACAATGAGCTCATTAAAGGTGGAAGACATTGATACACATGTTACTGGGAAAAGGACCCATAGAATTTATAAATGGTTGAATTATAGTAGACCCCAGCTCTTTAATATCATTGATTTTAAAAATGGGTTCAGACATGACTATTTAGCTAGAAAATTTATTCTAAAAGTAAACAAATTCACTTTATGAATCTCACTTCTCCATAAGAGGGTAGTAAATATATGGTGTATGCGAACACTTCCATTATGAAACAAACTGTCTGCCTTGTATTTTTACAATGTCTAGGTGGGAATTAAGTGGTTAAAACGAAGTACTGCTGTTAAAATTCCCTGCATTAACTCTTCTAATTATTTCCAGATTTAATGATTATTTGTACTTTGAATGACTCACTTAAAAATTTAATAACTTAGTTTCTCAGACTGTATATTGGGGGTTGAAATTGTGGCTTCTATTTATATTGAACACATGGAAGAAAGAGATATAAAATGACCAAGATTACATTAAGCCTAAACTTTCCTCTTTTGTCCACTGTAGTGTAGGGGGTAACACATAGATCCTGCATGCTCTAAAACTACATGCCAGATGTCCCATGAAAGTTTTCACTTACCAGGAAAGTGGGACAGAGAGGAAGACTTCTTATTGGGACTCTACGTGAGAGAAACAAGGGAGAATGGGGAAATAGAAGGATCCAGAGGGTCCTAGAAACCTACAAGAACAACATTATGATGGGCAGATCTAGGCCCAGAGGTCCTGCTCAAACTATGGCACCAGCCAAGGACAATACATGCAGTAAACTTCGAACCCCTACCCAAATCTAGGCAATGGACAGGACATTCTCCACAGTTGAGTGGAGGGTGGGGTATGATTTTCACACGAACTCTGGTGCCCCATATTTGACCATGTCCCCTGGATGGGGAGGCCTGGAGGCACTCAGAGGAAGGATAGTAAGCTACCAAGAAGAGACTTGCTTGATACCCTATGAGCATATACAGTGGGAGGAGGTCCCCCTCAGTCACAGTCATAGGGGAGGGGAGTGAGGGGAAAATGGGAGGGAGGGAGGAATGGGAGGATACAATGGATGGGATAACAATTGAGATGTAATATGAATAAATTTTAAAAATATATTTTTAAAAAAACTACGTGCCATAGAGGGCAAAATGGTGTCCATTCCAAATCAAGTGTGTATACCCTGGGGTGAGTGTGGGAGGGAGGAAAAAGACTGAAAAGAAGCTTAATGAATGTTTTTTGTTTGTTTGTTTGTTTTCGTTTTTTGCAGTTTTTTGTTTGGTTGGTTTGGTTTGGTTTGGTTTTTGGTTTTTTGAGACAGGGTTTCTCTGTGTAGCCTTGGCTGTCCTGGAGTCGCTTTCTAGACCAGGCTGGCCACAAACTCACATCGATCCACCTGCCTCTGCCTCCCAAGTTCTGGGACTAAAGGCGTGAGAATATTCTTTTTCTTCTCCATCAGTTATGGGAAAGGTGCTCTTAAAAAGTTTAGGAAAGCATCAATATAGAATAGTCCTAAATACAAGTGTTGGAAAACTTGAGTTAAGACAACACCCCACTTTTCATACAGCCCTTGGGGTGTCTTGGGAAGTACCCCCAGAACCTCTAAGGATAAAGAGCTTGGCTGGGCCTTACTTTAACGTTTCTTTCTGGCTCTCTTGCTGTGGACACCACAGGATGCCTAACTGCTTACACTTGCCATTCCTGCTAGCTTTGCCCTGTTGTCCTCCTGAATGGAAACTAAAGTGCTAGGGGGCCCCTGACTGTTAACGGGACTCTCTTGCCACACCTGAAGTCAGTTTACACAAACTTCATTTGTGATGGACGAGAAAGCAGCTCTGAAAGCTCTTCAAAACTATATTTCTGAAGGGCAACAGCTCTTCTCTCTTTCAGTGACATTTCTGAAGCCTTAACTCTCCTAGAATTTCCAAATACAAAAAATAACAATGAAAACATGTAATTGTGACATGGGAATACTGCGAGAACAGCAGTTTGGCAGGAAAAGGAAATATTTCAAAATAAGTCCCAAGCAAGCAAAGTTCTGGCAGATACACGATCCTGGATTATGCTATCCAAACTGTTAGATTCTGGAAGATTTGGGGTTTTCTTTTGTGGTTCCCATACACTTAATAGAATGGTAGCAGATGACCGTCATCCGCACTGTGTGGCCCTTCCCTCCATCACTACTGTGAGAAGAAGAAAAAAACAAAAAACAAAAAACAAAAAACAAAAAAAAAACATACAAGAGGTACCAGTGAACTGCCGAATGGCTGGCCGGGGTATAAGACCTGTATTGAGTTAATGCCTACTGTCACGCATAATGCTATTAAGTGAAGATCATTTCAGAAAGCCTACTCTCCAAACACCTCCCAAAGCCTGGGATCCTAGTGCCTATCTGCCTTAGCACCAATTAAATCTCTCAACTGGCTACGAATCCTGTTTAAAGGTAGTGCTAACTGCCTGTCTGTACTGGGACTTAAATTGCATACTTTTTTTTTTTTTTTAAGATGCTTCATCTTTGAAAACTGTTCTATTTGAGCTTGAAAGAAAATATCACCATCAGTGTAAAATAGGAGGAAAACGTAAAAGAAATGTATGCTAGTTCCAGAAGCTTGGGAAGCTAGTACAGTCAGGCTAACTTACATGGAGGTGACAATACATAGGAAGAAGAGAAATTCCTGTTTCCCTCTGTAAATCAGATTAACTGCTTTAGAATTCAAACCATATCTCTTTCAGCTCTTTTCATTTTCAAATAAAATGTTTAAATGGGAACGGAAAAAAACTGCTCATTGGCTTAACATAAATCTTCAAACTGCAGGAAGTTTCACCCTCAAAAAGGAGTTAAATCTCTGAGGAAAAAGAAAAAGGCTGAATTCTATTTTTCATAAATGATGGATTATTGTACCACACTGTGTATTTTCCAGTAAAGTGTCCTTTTATTTGCACTGTGTGATTACAAGTTTCTAAAAGTATGTGTGGGGTCACTGGGTGCTGTGGGAAAATGAAAGAAACACTGTTCCGTGGAATCAGTGGTGAGATCAGAAGCGAGCTGTCCTGGTCATCACAGCCATGTGTTTAAACTTTGCTTGCCTTAATTGCTTATGTTGTATTTACTTAAAATGAACAATTTGGCAACTTCTTCTCCCTTGACAACAGAAAAGCATAAACTGTTTTATAAGTTTGGCTGTTAAAATCAGATTTGTAAGCCACAATATTCAAAGGCTTTTCCTGCTGCTTGCACGGCCCCGTGAAGGACCTGTCTTCATAGCCAGGCGTTTCTTACATTTTTTTATTTAGTATTTATAGCACTTTCTTTCAAGTTATTTGGTTAATAAAATGTATGTCATATATTACGGTCTTCTACTGAGTTTAACATCTTCATAACTCCCCTTAGAACAAAAAGAGCAAAGCCATGATGGCAAAGGCCTTGCAATCGGCTTGCTGTCTAAGGAAGATTACTTATGGCTTCAGGAAATGGAAGTTGACACTCAGGAAGGTCACAATTACAGGCACCTTGGGAGAGTTTGCCTCTGTTAAAAACTCTGTAACCCTACCCATGATGCTGGTAGGATATGTAACAAGGAAAGGAGATAAAGCATTAGGAACCTATTTCCATTTCCCTTACAATCCAATACACCTTACAGACATTTCTCACATGTGGAGCCAGATGGTAGTATTGAAAGCAATATAATATACATATATATCTCTCTAATTAAGAACACTATCTCCGGAATACCTAGGGGGTTCCAAAAGGATATAACTCACTACATAATTGTTTTCATAATGTAGCATTTGTAGTGTGTGTGTGTGTGTGTGTGTGTGTGTGTGTGTGTGTGTGTGTGTGTGTTAATTTGCAAGGTACTTTCTAATTGCACCATGTTTATGAGTTCTGCATTGGCAAAAAATAAAAATACCTCACCTGGTCCTATATTTTTGAAAACCTGTCATGGGAATAGCAGGGTTTTGAGGTGAGACAAGAAATGGAAAAGAACATCTTCAGTAATGTGAAAAAAAATTAAGTCATTTATTCCATACAATTATCAAGGTGGCATGAGAATAAAATCTCCTCAAGGCATAGGTCTTTGATGGACACTAAGTGCTCTTTAGCCTCCCACATTAGACTCCAGATGTGGAAGCTTTACCTACAATATTAAATGTTCCTACTCATGTACCAGGGAGGTTCACTGCGATGCCTACGCCAAAACAGAAGTTGTCTTTTCAGTGTGCTGATGAGCCTTCTGCCACCAAGAAAGGAGAGTTTAAGTGTGTCATATAAATATCTCAATTAGTTTAGGCAGTAATTCTCAAATAGGGACAATTTTGCCTCCCTCCAAGGCACAGTGAATATGTCTTGAGGTGGTCTTCATTGGCATGCCTGAGAAAACGATGCTGCTGGCAAGGTGTTGAGTAGGGAATGGGAAAACTGCTAATATCCTGCACAGATTATGTAAAAAAGTCCCTGTAGCTACCACAACAACACTCGCTTGGCCTAAAACAGATACTCAAAAAGTGTTAATTTCAGGCAGAATTAAGTATTGTAGTCTTTTTCCATAGCAAACATTGTTTTCAGTTCTATATAGAACTCAAGCTCAGGTCTCAGTCAAATTTTTACATTTACTTTTAAAAAATACACTCTGTCATTCTCCCCAAGGTAGGCAGGATCTTCAGCTCCTTCTGCCTGCCCAGCTGGGTGCCTCGTCTTGACTTCTACTCTTGCCAGCTGAAGTTTGTTCCTGCCTGGGGTCCAGGCTAGATGAAGGACAGTGCAGACATGCATAACTGATTTCAGGATTTCTCATCCTCAAGACAGGAAAATTAAAACAAAACAAAGAAACAAACAGACTTCACGGTTTTGTCTATAATTGCATTAAAATAGTGATAAAAGAGCTATCTCACAGACACATCAGATTGCCATCAGCAAATGATAATACGCGACTATGGCTGGACTGTAGGCTCAGTGACAACCCAAGGCTTTTGGCCAACATTGGTCATTGAATTCACAGCCCTTAGTATAGTGTGCAGTGATCAGTAGGTGTTCAGCAGGCTTTCGTTCAGGACTGAGCTTGACACTACTTGACTGAAAATAGAACTAATATCTGAGGGCACAGGAATAGGAGAATGGGGAAAATTCTGAGGCAATTATTTTTTCTTAAACCAATTTGAATAAGAAGTGGCTGCATCAGAAAAAGAAACCATGTAAGTTAATATTTTTTTAAAAAGTAACAAAATTACTTAGGCTCACAAAACTTTCAAAACAACACCTTATGTAGAAATAGCATATAATCAGCATAAATTGAAACAAACAGAGCTGAAGTGCTCCTTCAATTTAGAATGTTTTATTTTGACTCAACTTTTGCTCTTAGATATGAGGAAGTGGAATTCTCTAGAGGAAAGTTTCTATGTTAAACATAAAGGAATGGGAACAGTGGTGATTTGTAGCTAGCCCTGCTCTCTTTGAACACAGTGTAACAATAGCATGGTGCTTCCTGAGAGACAAGTATTGCTCCTCTGCCAGACTGAGACAGAAGTGCTCTGGCAGTCATCAGCCAGGTAGATGTTGCCTCTACGTGATGGTAGAATCTATTACTTCTGTCTCCCATTTACTCTTACACAAAGTAATAGTCAGAAACAGAAGTATAAAAAAACAAAAACAAAACAAACAAAAAACCCTCTGACTTTGTTTTTAATTCCCAGTGTTCCGGCTGCATCATAGTGCTTCTGACACAAGTGACAAAAACCATGTGAAAAGCAGACTGAAGAAGTTCATCTCCCGAAGACCTTCTCTGAAAACCTTGCAAGAAAAGGGGATCATTAAAGGTACCAGACAGTGTGTGTGTGTGTGTGTGTGTGTGTGTGTGTGTGTGTGTGTGTGTGTTTGCAGGTTTGCTCTGTAATGCAAGAAAACAGAGTTGTCCAGGAAAATGACCCTTTTAGTAAACAAAGTTGGTGGTGTGAGATTATAGGGAAAAGAAATACTCAGAGTTGGCCTCAGAGGACCCGGCCTCTGCACCAGGAGCAGAGAAGGGACGTCCTGGGGGATGGCCTGTGAGAATGACAGCATGTTCCCATGGGGCCTGCACTGTTCATATATGTTGTTCAACATACTGCCTTTCAGTAACCCCCTCGCTGTTAAATGTTTCCTGGTTTAAATAATGATATCCAGTCACTGAAACCAGAGTATTACCGAATGCTTGGAGTAAAGTCAGAAGCCCCTAGAGGATGACAGCTCAGCATGAAGTAAAAGGAGGAGAAAAAATATAATCCGGAAGTCTGCTAGGAATGAGCGCGGAAAGACAGCTCCCAAGTGCTACAATAATCAGAATTCAGGCTTTCTGTCTACCAGCTAATCCTGTTGACAGCACAAAAGTTCTGAATCTCCTGAACCTCAGATTTACCGAGAATTAAATAGGAATTTATACACACCTGGAGAGGGGCATTTTACATCTTCATTGAATAACCTTCAGCCATTACTACCTCTGAGTCCATCCTATAGAGGATCCAATTTTGGAAAAACTCAGGTACAAGTCCCTGGCTACTTAAGAGATATGAAAAGTGCATTAGCATCTCACACAATGCCAACTTTACCTAAAGCTTAAATACTTTTTGTGACTGCAGAAAAAAATGAGCAGCATCTTAATTCAATGGCAGGATGTGGCTCCAAGCAAGTGAGCAAATTAGCCTCGCCGGCGCCCCCTAGAATACTCGTAGGGTGCAGGCCCGGAACCAATGCTAATGCAGTTACACTGATATTGCTAGCCTGCTTTCCAATCCAGAGCCCCACTGAGTGCTCACCATAGCTCACAGATGAGTCAGTATTCATTAGCCCAGCTATGGAAAATCTATGTGTAATTCTGATTTGATAAGCTTCCATTGTTGTCTTCAGAGGCATCTTTTTTTTTCCAAATACAGATCAAGTTATGCAAATGTAGTCACTTCCTGGCTCATTTCAATTTTTATCTATGAACTTTTCTCAAGACTTTTCACTGGGATTCTTTTTTTCATCTGGATAAATGGCATTAAACCAATTTTTAAAAGTATCTGGCTAGTCAAATTTAGCACCTCAGCACAATTTCTTATCATAGAAAAGACAGGGGTTGGGAGGGGAAGTAAAATCAAAACTTTTAGTAGACTAAAAAAATGATATAAAATAAATGATGAATAGTTAAATGGTCACTTTCACCAGAAAAAAAAAAAAAACTCTTTCAAAAGGGAGGAATAGATATATATTGAGATAGAGATAGGGAGAGAGAGAGAGAGAGAAAGAGAGAGAGAGAGAGAGAGAGAGAGAGAGAGAGAGAGAGAGAGAGAGAGAAGTAATGATCTCTGTAAATGAATCTGCTGTGCATTTAAAGAGTGTTTGCATCACGGTCTCTAAACTGCTCTTCTCGATGTGGACAGTAGTCCCATGGCCTCAGTTGAGTGAGCTGTAGTTTCCCCTTTGTGCTTCCCCAGACTCAGCATTGATTTGTCAAGGGCCTGGTTATTTCCCAGTGTTTTCTTTCCTGTGTACTTGTTCCCCAAGGTGGAAGGGGGTGAGCTCTGAATTATAGCCAAGGCTCACTGAACACCACTGTGAGGAGAGAAAGGCCAGCACCTGTCAGACTGTGGCACTAGGCATGGTAGCCACAAAGCACATGCAGACACAAGCCATTGATGGTTTTGAGCCATGGAGACCTGGCCAAGATGTGCCTGCAGACACTAAAATCTGGACCTTGAGAAGGCACTTGAAGGGGCCGCAATTTATAATTTTTAATATTTTAGTATGACTATTGAGAAAATTACAGTAATACCAAACATGATTAAGTGGCAAGTCACCAAATAACCTCTGAAGTTGCCCAGACATGCTCACATTGCCTAGGAGAGAAGGGAGCTTTTCAGAGGTATGAGTTTATTATGGTGACCTTCTCCCTGGACGCACAGCTTGAATCAGTTTAGTATGTAGACTGTGAGCAAGAAGTACACTTCAGGGTAGTAGAGGTATTTGTACATAAGTGCAACTCTTTTGTGGAATTGAATGGCGCTTTGCATTCACCCCAGCTTCTCTATTGTAATCCTTCAAATAATAGCATTGACGTCCATGAATAGGAAATGCTCTGGTTTACAGCTTTTAGAAAAGGTGACACTTGTTCGATGTCTGGGCTTTTGTTGTTTCATTTAGGAACAACCAATGTTTCCTGGAATATAAATAACAGGACTGTGTGTGCTTAGAAAATAGTTTTTACTCATCTTACCATGGATGGACGCTAAGTGAAAATAATACCATACTACTTCTAGGTTTAAGTATTAGTATGTACATCTACTTAAAGATTTAAGGATAACAGAAAAAAGAAAAACTCAGAATGTGTGTTACTAAGCAATGCTTCTAGCTGTGTTCCCATGTTGCTCTTAAGGGGATACCACATTGACTTCTTTTCACAGGTCTTCTGGAGGTGGGCTCCATATGTGTCATTGTCATATGCATGCAGACTAGTCTACCGACATCTTTCATAGTTTTAACATTGACTAATCTCTCAATATCTTTTTGTATCCTGAGTGCTGTGGTGTCTTCGTCATTCTGAAAGTTCTTAAACAATGCACACGGCTAATGTCCACATACTATACCAGTAGTTCAGCTGGGTATAGAATTTCACTGCTTCAATAAGACAGACTTAAATATTCCACTTTTGTAACTGTTTGCTTTTTACACAGCAATGGTTGCTTTTTTTCCTCTCTCAAATAAAATCATTTAGTGTTTTGTGTTTAAGTTTTCTAAACAAGATAATGTATATAGTTGACAGCACTTGTTAGTTTATTATCTTTATTACTTAATCCTGAGGATAATGATTCTTCTCAATTCTAAAATGCTCTTCTCTTTGTATGTTGACACATCTCTCTCATGTGTGTCCTGTTCTTTTTTTGAAATGTTTATTGTGTCACTATTAGATCATCAGAATGAATTGTTTTTTCAATCTTAATTTTTCTCTTATTCTGAAAGAATTTTCAGCTTTATCCTCAGTTGTTATAAATTGGTAATAATTGTTTATCTGACTCTTTTTTTTCTCTCTCTTCTTTTGGCATATTCCGTTTTCTCTCATGCTAAGAGTAAACTTCACTGCTCTTTTGGCTGTAGTCACAGACAGCACTACCACTTAGTATCTCCTTATTCACTGACTTACAGCTATACACGTGGGTATGTTTTTTCTTTAACTTATATCAAGACATAAATTAGAATTTTTATTGCTTCAGGGTTTAAATATTTTTTATTTTAAAATATTATCTTTCATTTTTAGAATCATTAATATCATTTACTGTCCTTCATTTATTTAATTGTTTAATTTTGCTCAAAGATCTGATGAATCTCTTAGGAAAGCAAGAATAGTGAACACACAGGTTTCAAGAAAAGCATGCTGAAAACTGGGTTTATCCTTTTAGTTATCCTTAGTTTGTATTTATTGATAAGTTGACATGTGCTTGTTTCTTTCCCAACGATATCCACTTGCATCATGACAGCTAACTGCAGGGACATTTAAGTAATTACCCAAACAAGCACAACTAATTGTTTATATCAAAGAAGAAAATGTCTTTGAAAAGTTGTAGTACTTTTGTAAAATATGTCACTTATATTGAAAAATAAAGAAATACTCACTCAAATACAAGTCATTGGTCCTATGCCTCCAAGTTGTGTTTATAAACACTAAAATACTTGAGTTAATGAAAGTATTTTTAAATAATTTGTTAGCAGTTATAGATGACAGAATAACCTTATTATCATGCTGTTAATTTCAGAAAACATCTATCTGAGCATTGGTGCAATGCAGCTTTCAGTAGAGACATACTCAACTTTGCCACCTCTCCCTGCTCGGCTGAGAATAATTGTGTCTGGATTTATACACTAGGGCGTGGGTCTGTCATTACTTGGACATGAAGCACTCTCACAGCTTCCACAATGTGCATTAATGTGCTTAAAAATATCTTATAAATCTTCTTTTCTTCAAACTTCTTTATGGCTCATAATTGAACTGTGATCCTTACATGTGAGCTATGTCATGATTTAATATTAGCCAAAATTAATAGCCAACCTTAAGCTTCTTTATCTTGGCCTACAAGCTTCCTGGTTCCTTTGCATTAATAGATCCTGGGCAGTTCCTGTTATTTGAAGGCCTTAGGAGTAAATGTATTGGTAATAGAGTACCACATAGCTAGCTCTTGTTCAATAATAAAATGCTAGTCACCATGAGAGATGGAGAAATGCTGGAAACGATTCACCTGGGTAGCCTATATCTTGTAATAGCTGGTTAGCCAGGTCTTATGAGATATTAAAACAGATCAAAATTGGGGCAATGAAAGAGTGAGATCCAGAAAGGGAAATATCTACTTAGGTAAGAGAAAAAAGATGAGCCAGTATAACAAGTTGATTGCTTGTTTTTCAAGGGCTTATTTTCTTATGGGAAAAGACCTTTCTTACAGATATTATTCAAAATGCAGTATTACTTGAGAATATAACATATATTTAAATGTATACACATGTTATGTTGTTATAAATGGGCTGGCCTTACATAAACATGTTTGACCAAAGTGGATTGAAACTATTAGAGAAAAGTGGTATTTGGCTTGTCACCAGTGATCTCAAAGCCCTATGCCCTGATAAAACATATATCTAGAATTTTGACCCGTACTCTCTAGGGTTAATGGAATTCAATTAGAAATATCATATTTAAGTTTTACACCTGTGAAGTTTCTGTGAAGTAAGAAGTAAAAAAAAAAAAGTTGAAGAGATGTCTCAGTAGTTATGATAACTGGATGTTCTTCCAGAGGACCCAGGTTCAATCTCCAGCACCCACATGGTGGCTTACAGCCATCTGCAGCTGTTGGATGGTGTCAGAAGGCTGCTGCCCTGTAGACAGATAGGTCATGAATATTTCATGCCTCTCAACCTTCCGTCTCTGAAAAGACACGTGGCCTTTGTCAGTGCTCAGAATCCCATTCTCCAGCTTCCCGTGGCCTCTGTGGACCTGCGAACGATATCCAAAGTCAGTTCTAGATACCGACTTTTCCTCCTATAATTTTCATAAGCCTCCTCTCTTCATTTTAAGTGACTGTTGCTGATTTTATTTTGTTATGAACTAGATAATTCCAGGAGGCTGAAACATGATTTTATTCTCATCTATAGAATGAACAAGTACAGAAATAAATGTTTCATATGCAGTCAGACCAATGGATTTACCGTGTCTCTGAGAATTGGAGTCTACCCTTTCCTTGTGCATGTTGTAAACAGGACTGAGGAATCTATAGCATGTGCATGTTGAATGTACCTCTGAAAAATCACCCACACCAGTGCTCTCACAGCAAGTATCTCATCAGGGACAATGTTCAGCAGATGTGCTAGACTGCTACATGCGAGGAAATATTGATGTCAACATTTCCTCTTGACATATCCTAAGATTAAGGGAGTGTGCTCAGTATCTTTTACCATCACTGACAGTTTGGCTTAGAAACAACCCCAAATTCATACCTATAGTAAATCACCATGTCTATAATAAATCACCAATACCCCATAAATTTCAAAAATAAACATAAAGAATTTACATCAGGGTTTTTGGATATATGTAGCATATCTTTCTTTTCTTTTATTTCACAACCTTATTAGTGATTTAAAATTAACCATCCTCTGCAGGCAGAGTGGACAGGCAAACTCTGCCAAGACGGGGTAAGCAAGTCCTCAATAGTTCCTGTTTCACAAATATGTCTGTCAGATATATTGGGCCAGAAGGCTGAAGATGATGCTCCAGTATTATAGAGAATTTTGGGTAACTGTTCTGGCAGCAAATTGTCTCTGTCATTTTTATTTTTTACCTTGGAAGCTACTAACCTGAACTTCCTGTTTACTCAGGTAATTAATTTTATTCCTTTCTCGAATCTCTGATGGGGTGGAAGACCAGATAGCTTAGTTTTATAATTACGCTTAGTTGTTTAGGGGTTAAGATGCTTTTAGGTTTAGATAGATGTTTTAATTTGACTAAGATGAGATATGATAGATATTGATCTACATTCAGATTTTAGACTCATCAAGATAGGAAAGATATTCTTTTTAAGGTTGCCAAATACAAATAGCCAAAGCACTACGAATGTAACATATATATATATATATAATCCCTGATTGTTTCAAGGTTCTTCTTGCTGTATGTAGTTTATCTTATATTTATGTAATAATATAAATGCATATGTAAAAAATAAAACATATTAAAAGAAAAAATTTTCACAGCTTACTTTTATGTTGATCATATCCTATTACCTTTTGAAATGTATATGCCAACAAGAGCATTAGTGAAGAGGAAATAATCCTCTTGTGATCTTGAGGTACATGATTAAAATTTGATCTAGTTTTGAGTCTTACCATGCTTTTTACATTAAAAATTATGAATTCATAAAATTTTTAAAAAAATAATAGAATTAACCATCCTCAAGCCAGGTGTAATGGTGCTTGCTTTCCATGCCGGATGCTGTTATAGGAGGCTCATTTCAGCTCAGGAGCTCAAGACCAGCCCGGCCAACATGGTGTGAACCAGCCCTAAAAAGAAAATCATCCAGTGTCTGTAAAATTCGTTCATTAGGAGAACAGCTCCAATAGCAAAAGCATTTGCCCTGCATTTTTACTTTAATGTGTGGAAGGAAGGTAATAGATCAGAATTTGAATAATCACAATTAGCTGTCTCTCCATGCCAGCTGAATTGTAGTGTGGAGAGGTATATCTCTCAGACTTTCTTTGAAATGATCTGTGTTGCTCCAAGTATGTTTTATCAAAGCATTTTCTGGGGCAACAGATCGGAAAACATAAACTTTATGTAGTATTGCTCCTCCTCAGTTATGTCTCTTTAATATGTTCTTTCTTTTTGAAGATAAAAGTACATAAAAGAGTTCTGGGAAAGCGGCTAAATGTCATAAACACCCTGCACTCCCTCCCCCAGGGCACCATAGCCCAAAAGTTAGAAATGGTTTGATGGAAGTGGTGACTGCCTTGATCTTGTTGGAATACTCCTCCTTAGTAGTCCTCTTCTGTCTGCGGGAGGCAGATCCTGCCTTGCAGTCACTCCTGGGAGGGAAAGAGGTATTTCTGGCAGCCATGTTTTCCAAACACAACACTGAGACACATGGCCTGACAGTGACATAATATTTGAAGTAGAGGCCGTGCGCAAAGATGCAGAACATATGGCTATTTTCTTAGGAAGAGCGACCATTTAGAACACCTTCTAGATTTTTAGTCACAAAAGGCACAATCCCTCATCCTCTATTCTTGTTTATAAAAACATTACCTACCGATCACAAAAGTAACTGACTTTCCCTTAAATGTGTTTCTTTGGGTGCTTGAAAGGCACCCTGTGGACGACAGAGCCAAACTCTTAGCCATCAAGAAAGAAATGCAAAGCAGACCGCTGAACATAATATGAATATATTGCTCTTCCTAAAGATGCTAGCTGGTTTTTCACACTGGAGTATTGACTAACTGTCTGTGCTTGATGT
This sequence comes from Acomys russatus, assembly GCF_903995435.1. Classification (NCBI taxonomy): domain Eukaryota; kingdom Metazoa; phylum Chordata; class Mammalia; order Rodentia; family Muridae; genus Acomys; species Acomys russatus. Next base: position 40,598,060 of record NC_067160.1, on the reverse strand, counting down.
ATGCTTTACCAGCCTGTGCCGACTTATGGTTAGAGCTTAACTTGTTAGCTCTGCTTTTGCAGCCCATTCAGAATAACTACAGATGCCTGGAGATATTAAAATTGACTGCTCAAATGGACTCAGTGTGGGAGTTTCATTGGTTTTAAATTGATAACAGCTGAAAGAGTACATGATTAAAATGTGCACGGGCATAGGGCATATGAACTCTTAGGAACAGACTCCAGGACTGTGGGAAATGATTTTTTTCCCTTCTTTTTCTACTATGGTTCCTTTTAAACAGTCTTTGTCTAAATTTTGAACTGCAAAACAAAACAAAAAAGTCAGGAGCTTAAAGAAGACATAATTCTTCATAAACTCAGTTATATTTTATACAGTAGGTTTCTAATCTGCGGGGAATGTTCAAGTTAAGTAGCATTCCAGAAGGTGGTAATTGTGGCTATTCCCAGGCATTTGAGCTAAATAACCTGGATAAGAAGCATAAACTGTCATAATAGAAGGGTTGGAGTGTCGTGTATATCTCTTTCTTCAACTCATAAAATCCAGATCCCCAAAGCGCCTTATCATAGACAAGTCAAACAAAGTCTCAGCCTCACTTCCTTATTCCCTTGGGAAATATTATTATTGTTTTCATTATTTAAAAACATGTTCTAACTATGTTTCTTTTCAAATAAGAAAAAAAAAAAGAACAATGTAGAAGAAGAATAGAGAAACTTTTTCTTCTTCCTAAAATATGCCACACCTTGCACAAAGCAAGATCTACTAAATACATTTTCACAATTTAATAGTAGCTGCATAAAAGACCCAGTAAAGGAAAGGATTCAGAAATATTTAAACTTTATAAGAAATATCTGTTTGCAATACATGCCCTCTACAGCTCATATTTCTCCAAGAGTCCAGGCTCTTTCTATACAATTCTCTGCCCTAACTATGCTCTATTTTCAAATATCTCTGCTATAGTACCTTTGATATTCCATTTAAAATGTTACATGCACTTCATAAAGCTAACTGAGAAAGCATTTGGATCTGCCAAGGAACCATAAAGCTTAATAATATATACCAATCTCACTTTACTATTTTGAGATAAAATCTAAATCACTGTGCTCATTAGCATATTCCTAATTTTGCAGCGATTATTTGCTTAGTTTTAAAGAAGAGTTTCAAATGTTATGGGCAATGATATTAGAAGAAAATTATACATAAGTTTAGACATGCAAGAAAACCAAATATAAATGATGTCCTAATTTGGGAAACAAAATAAGTTATGAATGTTTTGGTCAATATCTGTAAGAAAATCTGGTATGTTTTTAATTCTTAAATTTTCTTCAGAAGTATACTTTATACCATTTACATATTAGATTTTGCTCAAATAATAATCTCTACAGCTGAACAAAAATCATAAAGTTGCCTTGCTTGACAGCTTTCTGGGATGCACACAACTGTTGGACTGTGCTGCTGTTATGGTAGATAATTTCTGCAGATCATCACCTTTCATAAGAACCTGCCACCACGACTGATGTTTTCACAGGACATGATGCCCTTAAAAACAGAGCAAAAGACAAATTCCAATCTCGTTCAGAGGTTGGTGAGCTCCAATACTTTAATGATTTTCTTATCTAACCATATTAGACAGGAAGGAAATTTTAGAAGCGATGTCATCCAAGTTAAACACATGTGAAGGCCATTAACTAGAATATATCAGTTCTAACATGCCCCTTGGAACTTATAACTCATATTCATAGGAGAGAAAGAAAAGACAGAGTGGTAGGGGCTTGGCCTTAGCTAACCTCACAATGAAGAAATCTATCACATGACTAGAGACAGAGAAATAAAAAAGTAGATGGTCTGAAAATAATGTCCGGAGGATATCTTAATATCTTGAGATTCCAAATAAGCTAAATGTCAGAAAAGCCATTACGCCAGAACTCCCTCAAACACCGCTTTGTGAAGAGCAAAATACTATGTACCTCCACATTCTAAATGCACTAAGCATTTAACAATGTTCCAATTCTGTATCTTAAAAGGTAATTAGCATACACTATTCAACCTTATGTAAAGGTTTTGACAGGACGTCTTTAGTGTTGTTGTAGAGACAAATATGTTAAAAGTGGGAAAATTCTCCACATTATAGTCAAAGACATCTATCAATTCCCACAGTCAGTAGCTACAATGTGAACTTTATCAAAAGCCTAGATGAAGCCTCTGTTGGTGGCCCAGATGTGAGTCTCCAAGAAGCTACTATATGGACCTTGGAATTCATGTACAGATATGGAACTTTGGCACTCATCTGAGACTTGAAATTAAGAATCTGTACTGGTTAATCTTGCATGCCCTTTAAAGGCTACAAATAACCTCTACAAGAGAGGCCTGAGCCTCCTGTCCCCAATATAATCAGACTTGAGACCCAGACTCAAAGATGAAAATATTCAACTTTTTTTTTAAAGAGAGTAGTACTTGGTCACCAAAGTTATACTTAGTTTTTCAGCATTAGACACACTTGAAATGCTTACATATTTAAACATTGATTTCCCATCTTGATGTGAGAATTGACGAGGTGCTAGGTAATGGTGAAATACAAGTTAGCCAATACTCTTGCTATGTTAGTCAGGAGACAATCCTGTATTTACTGAGGAAAACAATACATTATGAACCAACAAGAATAGTAAGTTTTAAAGCAGATTTGAAGGTTAGTTCTGTTCTTACCTCTTACATATTTCGTAAATTGGGAAAGGTGGTAAAATTACCTGTCTTCACACATTCCTATCCCTCTTATGATTGTTGACATTTCATAAGGAGCAATTACTGTAACAAATACGGATTGCTAATTTTGTGCTCAATTTCTAAGTCTCATCTTGCCAGTGTATAGTGTCTCCTCATCATAGAGAACACGCTCTGAGTTTGTCAAAACAGATTGGTCCTGGCACAAGCTTTGTGACATCACACCAATAAAATCCGCTTCTAGAGCATTCTGTGCACTTAGTTCCATGGTGAATCAAGGAATGTGCTTGGATTTCTTTCTCATTTAGTTTTTGTTTTTATTCATATTGCCTAATGACGTTATGTTACTAGAGGGTACAAACTTCCATAATGCTCCCCAAATGTGAGCTAGATGATAAATGTGCAAAAACGTGGTGTAAAGAATCAAACGCCATGTGCTTTATGGAGCATCCTTAATTTGGGGGAAATTTAAGCAGAAAGTGTGGGGAAGATTAATGTTTTATTTTGTGGTCTTTAGGCTGAGGCCCTGTGTTAAAGTATCTGGACTTTGGAGAAGAGAATGCAGAAGTCATTCAAGTTGTTCAGTTTTAAGAAAAGCAAGGAGAATACAGTGATTGGTTAGGATAAGATTCTGAGGATTTGATGATAACAAGGGTTTGTTATAGATGTTTAGACCACTCTAAGCTATGCAATTAGTACAAAAAGTTTACTTCTGCCATTTCGCTATTCGTTGACATTTTTAACATTTTATTTACTTAACAACATTTACTGAGGACCCATCAAGTACCAAACAGTATATAAATACTGAGGTCACAAAAATAAGAAAGTTGTGCAAAATGAGCCTCTTCAGTCCTGCTACAGAGGAATATACTAAGGCAGAAATTGCATGTGCATAGCCATGGCAACCAAATCCACTAGAAGGCTGATGGAAAGATAGTGGGAAGAGGTATGCTTGGGCTGTTTGCATTATTAGGTGGTGTGATCTAGTTCTTCTTGGTCCTTCTACAATCCTAACAGAACTGTGTGAATGACTCTCTCCGGTAGAAACAGCACTCCCCAGTGCCCAATAACAGTGCTGAAGTACATTGCATGGAAAGAGGACTACCGTATGGTCCTCCCGTCCTTTGTCCCTTGTCCTTTCTTCCTCTTTTAGACACTGTTGTCCACACACTGCCCGAAGAAAGCGTATCATTGCAGTTGGACAAACAGCAACCTATAGAGTTAGCAGTTTCCCTGCCTGGAGCAGCCAAGCCTGTAGAAGCTCCCAGGTGCTCACACACTCTGCATCCCTCTTGGTGCTCCTGTGCTCAACAGAGGATGCAAGAAGACTGCTTTTTGCTTTTCCTCATGTCCGTATATAGATGGTCTTCAAAGACCTAAAGCCTCATTCTGAGGCTTTAAATCCCACAAGGTAAGGAAACTGCTCCATTCCTTTGTGTCTGAAGCTCTTTCCTTAACAGACTTCATTTTTAGCCCCCGGATGTTGCTGTAGTACCATGTATCTTTTGTCCTTTCTTAGAACTTTCCTTGACTTCAGCAAGTTCACAGACAGTACCTGCGCTTACCGGAAAAAAATAAAGACATCATTTTGTCAGTTCAGTAGATACTTCCAACTGAGACCTCCATCTTTATAACCCTTTCATATCCCAAGAAGCCCCACTCACTGCCTGAATAATCGCTGGGTCTCAAGAGTAGCCTTGATGCAGAAAATGTGCAAGATACAAAATGGCCTCTCACAATAGGATGTTCAGTCACCAAACTTTATGAGTAAAGTTGGGGTAGAATAAAGTGTTTTAGAAATGCCTTTCATTTGTACCTTTCTTCAGTAAGAGTCAAAAACAGTATTTGACTAGAAACTCAAAAAAGACAGCTTGTTTTCCGAATGTGTGCATCCTGGGCTTCTAATTTGGGCTCATAATCCTATCTCTCCAATTACACCACTGGAACTGGGTGTCTCTTTCTTTACACAGAATAACTAGTGAGCCACATTGCTTCAAACGACCTACAGAGAAGGGGAATCGCAAAGCACAGCGTACACACAACCCCACAAGCTACCCACTGCTCCACAGAGCCCCACGACTCTCAGGCTCTTAATATGGTTTATTATAAAAATCCTTTACCTGCCTCAAAGCACTTCTCATCAAAGCCACTTCTAAGCCAAAGCTGAGGACTAAAGAATGCCGTTAACGGAATCCTGAAATAGCTTTTAACCCGAGGCTGAGAGAGAAAGTGCTTTTAACCTAAAGTGCTTTCCTCTTAGGTGCTTCAGCTTATACCTACTGCTCAGCTTTAGTGGCTTGAAGAACACCCTTAAGACCCAAATGAAAGAGACTCCATTATAGATATTCAAACCTGTTATATTAATACATTACAAGCAATATTTGAAATCATTAAGCAGTTTTACGCCTACTGAATTTGAGTCTTTTCTTATTGAACTCTGCATTCATGCAAATAAATTGAAGTCTTCACCACTCGGGATTCGAACAAATCTATGCTGATATTAGAGAAAATATAGTCTTCTTACCTAGATTTTGCTTAATTCTGGAGTAAAATTCTTTGCTTTCTCTACCCAAAAAGAATCTTTCAATTTTTAATCACGGCATGATATTTTCATCTTTGGTCTCTAATTGTTGGCCTGAAAAGGTAAATTAAAACATTTAGAATTAGTTCACTTAATAGCCCCAAATTTTATGCATCAGATTCTCTCCTCATAAACACAATTCAAATACAAAATAAAATGACATATTTCATAGAAGTGTCCACCCTCAGCAGAGTAGGCCTTCCTGGATAAATAACATCATGCTTGATGATATTTTAACTGTAGATGAGGTAGTCTAACCTTTGTGAATAAATGAGTTAATTCCAGAAGCAATTTTGTACTGAAAGTGTAGAAAGAGTTTGTAAACAAATGCTGGAGAAGCTAGGAAAATTTGGTCCACTTGAATTTTGTAAGCAACCCTCTTTCTTCCGTTGACCCTTCCCATAATTCCATGGGTGAGAAAAGGCAAATGAAAAGCAAAACACTGTCAACTCCCTCTGCTAGTAAACACTCTCTGCTGAGCAAGTGTCTACCCTTATCAATCATTTAAAACTCGAGAAGTGAACTAAGGTTTATTTCCTCCAATGTCAACTGACCATGTCACTTTATATTTAAATCAATTACTTTTGTAAAAATATTTCCTCTTGCTCACTTTTAGCTCTGATTCACTAATGTGTGGATTAGGTGACTAGAAGTGTGTAATGCATAAGTATAGTAATGAAATATATGCAAATAGACACAAGAGGAAGAGGCTGCACTTATCCTGCTATGCAAAGCCTCTTTTACCTTGAATCTTATTTTTTCCCACTCTGATTCTCTTTTACACCTTGACCATAAAACTATCCTTGTTTTCCTCCCTCCCATGAATTCCTACTTCTGTTCCCAAAGCTATTATGTCACGCCTCATCCTTTTAAACTATGGGCTGTGAATTTTCAGACACCATCTTATCATCTCTGTCCATCATGAATAGTTAATACCTAGAATGACACTAGGAAAGGATGAGGCCAGACATGGGCTCCTGTGCTTAGAGTCATGGTTTTCTAAAGGTTCTTATTCCCTCACGGTAAAACTCAGGTCAATGGGCACCTCTTTGGTAGCTCTTGCTCTTTGCTTCATCCTCGATTCTTGGCTTTCTTTTCTCTATTCTTCATATTCTCCAACTACTGGACACTGTTCAAACACTCTGGGGCTGAAATGTTCCATCCCTGTGGCTTCTAATTCCATCTATAGGTTGATATTCTCCAAACCTAAAACGTCAGCCTCACACTCCAGACTTGCATATTCAAATGTCTATTTGACATCTTCTTGGGTGCCTGGTAGACATCTCAAATTTATCCAGAGCAACCCTTGATTCCCTGGCTCCCACGTGTTCTCTATTTCAGGAAATACCACAGCCATGTGCCAGCTGGAGTCACCCTCCACTCTAACTTTGTCTCTTTCACTTCCATCAGCAAATCCTGCCTAAAAATATATTCTAAATTAAACCACTTTTAGTCACTTCCGTTATTACCATCCTTATCCAAGTCCTGTCCTTTCCCTGGGAAATATTTCACCAGCCCCCTTCCTGGCCTCACTGCTTCTCTTCTTGACCCTCTTAAATTTAGTCTCTACAGAACAACTGCTCCAAGGAATCATTTAGGGATATAAATTGTACCATGTTACCCTCTGCTCAACAGTCTCCAATTCCTTAGCATAAAACCATATTTAAAGTTCTGTTCAGTGCCCTTCTGTGATCTGTGTGTTTCCACGTGCTTTGACTTCCAGGCTGTCTTTTCAGTTTTATCAGCACTGCACTGCTTACTGGTCACCCTCTGCCAGCCACTCAACCCTCTAAACCCACAGCCTTCTCCAGCAACCCTGTGTATTTTCTGTGTCCCTGTGTGTTCATGCTCCTCAGTCCTCTCAAAGGACATTGGTTCTGAGATATCTCCCCTGGCTACACCAACTCTGCCTTTGCTTATCTGTTTCTCACTTCATCTGATGTTTTAATGAGCTTGTTTTCCTTTTTCCATTTATGTTTATAAGCTGTGTGATGGTGGAGCCTTTTTACTATTCCAATCGTAAAGACATTGAAAAAAGCTTGAGTGGGCTTTTGAATGGATGAAATGATATACTGTATGAAAAAATTTTCAATACAAACGTACCATTCTCTCTGCTATTGTGATTCAGGGTTTGCGCATGTGCAAAGGGGGAAATATTTTGTACAAGCAGAAGGAGAGAAGTTTAAGACAAAGTCGCTGTCTAACGAAAACAAATACAGAATTCCATGCTCACTGTCCTATTGGGTTGGTGGGTTGAAGATACTAATTTCCTCCCTGGCTCCTGAACTCTCTCAGAAGGGCTCATTTCACCAGTCAGAGAAAAGCACAGTTGGGATCTCTTCCATGCAAGCTTCAGTGAACAGAGGCCTCATATAAGGACACCCACCATGGACCTGTGGGAAGCAGACACTGCTTAGAAGCCAAAAAATGGAAGAAGGAAAACATAGCAGGCAAGAACACTACAGTTCCATCTGGGTGGCCACTAGCTCTCACTGAACCTCACCCTTAGTCTGCTCCTGTCAAAGGATGCTACTGCCACTACAGCCAGCTGTCCATCTTCCAATGGAATCTGCAGACTCTAGTCTATGCACCAGACTGGAGATCTCTGAATTGTCTAGGCAAACCTCCAGGCCAATCCTCCCACCGTGGGGGTTGTGATTGTCTACCCTAGCTTGTTGAACTATTAGATTTAATGAAGCAAAAAGAACATGAGTGAACAAGTGGAAGCATGCATACATACCCTTGGAAATGCTTACTTGTTTACAATCTAAAACACTTGAAAGTTGAAAGCATCAGGTTTTTTTTTTCTTATGCTTGTCTCTTATGTAAAAATGTCATAAGGCAATTAGAGGTTTACTGTACACTAGAGGTTCGGCAGAAATTCAGCTCAATGTTTTTATATTTATATACCAAAAAGCAGTAGCTTGGATTTTTAATCAAAGGCATGAAGCCTCACAGGAAACTTAAGCACTGAGAAGATATATGATATATGATAGGACAGTCATCTTTCAGCACTAGGCAGATGTCTGCATTCCAAACAGACATACACTCCAGTCAAGTGCTCACTCAAATCACCCACGTCTCCATACAGACTCAGTAAGGATTAGAGACAGTTCTGAGTGCTGAGTTAACATGTCATATTGTGTCTGAAGAGAAGAACATGAGGCAGATGTAAGAACTGAGCTGAAAGAGAGACACAAAATGAACAGTGACATGGTCTAAACATGAGCTGAACAAGGATGACACCAATAGACATGTCAACGTACATAGAGGCCGGTCCACAAGGTCTCAACACTACATGGAGACCTGTAGGCAGCTAAGGAATGCTGAATGTGGGAAGAATTATGTTCCGCAGAGAAGAGCACACTGATTGGTTATCCAGTACCCAGTGGTCAGCCCCAAGACACACATACAAGAAGCATTATACCAACTATGTAGGTTATATTTAGAAATACATATACATATACATATATGGATATCATGACAATTAATGAAAAGGGAGGCCATGGATTTGAAAAATAGCAAGGATGAGTATTTGAGAAGGTTTAGAGGGGGACGGGAAAGATAAAGTAAATAAAAGGAAAAGAAAAAGAAATTAAAGAATTCATCTAAACTGTTAAAATTACATAAGAATATTATTTGCACTTTCTTTTGTCCCCTCATCTACCTTATATCAGCATATTGAAAATTATCTGCCTGTATGCGACATTTTGGTGGGAGAAAAATTCAGAGTGAATGTAACCTTCTATGAAAGTAAAGAGAGCTACATGTTTTCTTTCTTGGTATATATTGTATTGCATGATCTCAGTCACTGAAGCATCCTTTGCTGAAACTAATGTAATTAATAATTTGAAGTTTCTATATTAAGGGTAGTGTTGGTGATGGTACATAAACATGGGGTTTCTCTGGCTTCATGTTTCGTGATATCTCGAGAATTTTGATCTCAATGTCTAGTCCCTAGACTCTGTTCATTGTGTTCGTTCTACCTCTAATCCTCAATCTTTTAGATAAACATCCCTTTTCTTAATATAAACACAGTGTGTATGTTCTCAATTGCTGGCATCTGATCACCTCAACAACTACACCAAATTTCCATGGTCATCATCTCCTTTGCTTCTGAGCTGGGCAGTCTGGCTTGCTGTTATTACTTCCTGCCCGCCCCCCTATTCCTCACAAAGTGTCATTCTCTGTGGGGTGGCTTACCCTCCTGAGAACAGAACATCATTTTGAAAAGTGTGTGGAGACTGTCTTCTAGGTAAAGGATGGTAACACTGTCACATTATTTGAACATTTAACTGCACGTATTGAGTAGTTCTCCTCATAGGTTTGATTCATTTGGAATCTAACTGACAAAGATCCCATTACTCGGTGTTCTTTCCATAATTTGTCAAAAAAAAAAAATATATATATATATATATATATATATATATATATATACAGCAGTGAGCAGGGAGAATGGAGCTAATTTGTAGTCGGGGAGACTTAACCTGGTTACGCTGGTGAACTAACTAAGTGGGTCAAAAGCTTGAGAGCTTAAAGATTAAAACCCACCATTCCCTAGTTAAACTCTAATTCATTATGTAAACAACATGATTTATAAATGCAGTCATGTGGAAGGTCTATTTATTTTTCTCACCAAAAGATGCTTTCAATGAAAAAAAAAAATCACAGAAAATGGATTTTCTCCAAACAATGTGTTGCCTGCCACCCTTGGTATAAATGCCGCAGCAGTGGGGTGGAGATATAATGATCACACTTGCCAAGGCCAGAGACGTTTGCAGAGGATTCCAAAAATATTGACACCTCGGGCAAGAGGCCTTTTCTAAATACAAAACAAAAGTTGTTAAGACAGGAAGCAAAGATTAGCAGTGAGCCCACAGATGGGAATGTAGGTGGGGAGTTAGGATCTCGGGGTGCTGGGAAGTCTCCCATGTTTGACTATCCATAAGGAGGAGGAAAGCAGAAATAATCCTTAATGGTGTGCCAGGCAACAAGCACGGGGTTTAGGGGCAAAGCTGGTCATGTAAGCTCGCCAAGAGAACACAAGTTCTCCTCTTTTCCTTCCCTTGTCTACATTATTTTAAGACCGAAAGTCAAATACTTTCCTATAATGTAAAGGTCCTCCTTGCTATGTCCAAACTCTGGACTTGGTCAGATCTGCAGATGGGAGGCAAGTCTAAATTTTACCCTTAAACTTGGTGATATTATTTTATATCACTCTATGTGATATTGTTTTGATATGATTTTTCACTTTGCAAAGTTGTTTCATCAACCATCTGAGATAAGTAATTAATTATTTATGTCGAAGGCTAGTGTCATGCTGAATATTTTTTTAAGTTGCAATTCATAGAAACTTGAACAAGCTATATATGTAAGACTGCAAATTTTCTGATTATTTAACTGACTAGTTCGAGGTGTGTGGGGTATGATAGAGTCTAGGAGCACAAGGTGTTGTATAGTTTCATATTGCTCATTCAGCTCCATTTTTCACTTATGCCCTAATTATTCTGGGTGTCTTTTCACAGAGACTTGATGTATACAATTTGCTTCCTGACCAGTGCTTTCTGGAATGGTGGATCCCCCTGAGCTGTTTTGTGTATCGTGGCCTTTTATATTGTAATTCTATCTTCTCTCTTGCAAGCTCATGGGAAGTGCTATATCTATGCTGTAGTCACATGTATAATAGTAACAAAGAAACAAACACACACACACACAAACACACACACAAACAAACAACTTGAAGAAATGCCATCAAGAAGGGTAGGAGTGAACCTTTGTAATGTAGGACTTGGGTCGTCTGAGTGCCATGGAAAGGATGCAGTTGCTGGGACTGGCATTTGTAAAGTCCTGGGGTGCATATGTTCCACTCACCAGTTTCTTCAAAGTAGAGTTGCTCTGGTCACCCATTCATCCCATATAACCAATTCAGAAGGGGTTGTGAGGTACTCAGCGCCTACCTCTAGGCAAACTCAAATCTATAGAGATGCTACTGTCCTCAATCCCTCAACATCTGGATTTTAACTTTCTTGAAGGAGGCCCCAGTTTGAGCCATAGGAATGCCTTGGACATTGTTGGATCATGTACACACTGAGATCCTGTACTTCAGAGACACACATTCTTGAGTGAAGACTGTAAATCTTAAGGACAATATGAGCAATATGAGAAATATTAGTTTTGCTAATGACTGCTGGACTCAAACACTATCTTGTGAAATGTAAAACATTTAGGTTTGGGGATGTTGTTTTGCTTTGTTTTGGTTTACTTCTGAGGGAGTATTTGCAATGGGAGAAGGATAGATTTTTCTATGGGAAACCCATTTTCCTGCACATCTAAGAGAGTGGTGATAGTATACTTCCTTTACTCCCAGATGACTACCCAGGATAGCCAGTAGCGTGCATCCTCTCCCATTCAGCAGTCAAAAAATGCCTGCAGAGAGTTTTCTCTTATCTACCCAGACTAAATGCCATGTCCTATATTCTCATCTGTCTAAGCCATCTCTTCATCATCTTTACAAAGCTTGACCACAACCATCTGTTTTTTCATTGTTAAATTTCTCTTAAGGTTGCTTTACTTTACAATTGCCTGTGTCTTAGAAGTTGTCAAAACCCAAGGAAGGCTTATCATGGTGTCTGTACCACCATTCTGCTGCACCTAAAAACCTTAATTTCACTTCCACGTTCCTATCCCTGTTCTCCAACCTCTCATGCTTTCTCAACAAGAACAACAAAGCAAAGGCAGAGGTTGCCACTGCCTGGTGGATTTTGTTACACTCCATATCTGTTTCTCATACCCACTGGGTCATGAGTCTTCTTCTGATTCGTTTTCATCTTCTGCTGCTCAGAGCCCAATTTCTTGTGACCATGAACAACAGTTCAGTCCCTATGACTCAGGTTTCCTTTTAATTACTATGATAATAGTAACTACTGTCAGTGCAATGAAGATTGATCATCAGGATAAATATGTAAAATATTCAAATGATCCACAAGTTGTAATGTTTCCTCTTCTACTTCCACCTTTACAATAGAGAAAAAAACAACTTATAGTCAACAGGAACTACTCAAAACATGACTTTTGATCTGTTCCTGACCTGGGTAGGTCAACGCTCTCTTACAGGGCTAGGCGGCAATCTTGGGTCATGGTGCACAGTCAAAACAGTAGCAGGAAAGCAAATGGATTCTGTTAAGAACTGCATTGGCAAGTTCTGGTGCTTAAGGGTTCACAAAACACACTCTTTAACATGAGATGTTTTCTTTTTTAATTTTTGGAATTTTTTTTTTTCATTTAAAATACAAGCACTCTGTCTGCATCACCGCCATCCTGCCCTTTCCCTCACCAACCCTCCCAAATTCAGAATCCACTTTTAAGTTGTTATTATCGTGGTGTGGTACTGTTGTGGTGATTTGAATGGGGATCACCCCATAGGCTCATCTATTTGAACACTCAGCCCCAAATGGTGGTACTATCCGGGGAACCTTAGGAGAGGCAGCTTTGTTGGCCTGAGTGTGTCATTGGAAGAGGACTTGGAGAGCTTGAGAGTCTTGCCATCCCTGTTGTTCTCTCTGCTTTATTCTCGAGATTTGAGCTGTGAGTTCTCAGTTCCCTGCTCGTGCTGCCATGCCTGCTGACCTGTGGCTGTTGCCATGTGTCCATGTCTTCATGGACATGAACCCTCTGGAACTGAAACCCCAAACCAATTCATTCTTCTGTGATTTGCTTTGTTCATAGGGTTTTATCACAATAACAGAAAAGTAACTCACAGGGAAGTATATACATATATTGTATATACACACATAGACATATTTAACCAACCGAGTCTGTTTGCTGTCTATATGTGCTCATTGCTCATGTGTCCAGCACTCACAACTTGGGATAGACAGCCTAGCATAAAAGATTTTGAACTTAGAATGTATTTGTCAGACTGCCATGCAGTATCTGTATGAACCAGGCCTGGCTTAGTATAAGTACATAGTAAATAACCCTGAGTGTTTACTGTATTTGCACAAATCACATTTTGCTGTAACTGCTGTGAAAGTCCTGTAGGAAGTATACATTAAGGCTAAAGCTAGTTCCAGGCTAGTTCTGGCATGTTTTAGATACTGAGTAAGTGAGTGAGTGAGTGAGTGAGTGAGTGAGTGAGTGAGTGAGTAAGCGAATGAAACTTTGCATTCTCTACACTACTCAAAATATGCTAGGTGTTTGCTAATATTTACTGAATTGCTTTGGGTAAACTTGAAAACACAGAATAAGAAATGTCATAGTGTTTTGTAAGGCTTAGCAAGCATAAATGCTAAGGTGTAAACAACTTCCTTTGTGATCTCTCCATACACTAAATTAAAGCTGAGCATATACTTCCTTACTTGTGGCTAATTTTTTGTCTTTCTCAGTTTTCATGTCCTGCCAGTAGGACAGGCTAAGCCATGTTTCACCATAAACTTGAACTCCAGCTGAAGTTGAATCAATGAGCTATTGCTGAATAACAAACAAAACTTTGCAACATGTAAGGCTTCTAACAGTGAGGGTGTGGCACATGTGACCAAGAACAGGCTTGTCTGGGCAGGTCTGCTTTATATGCAGGGATGTAGATTTTGGTCATGATCAGTCTTGTGTTATGCCTTATGAATTCGATTACATTTCTATTGATTGATTTTGTATGCACATGAACGCATATGTATGTGGGTCTCTGCATGCTACTTTTTTGGTGTGTAGAGGTCAGAGGAAATTTTTCAGGAGTTGCTCTCTACTTCCAGCATGTGGGCCAGAGGATTTTGCTTAGGTGGCTTGGCACTGAGTGCTATTGCCTGTTGAGCCATTTGGCTGGCCTGAGTGAATTCTAAGAGCAAGAAAGGACTTATTAAGGAAGGACTTATAGGAGATCATTAGTGTCTGTCAAATAAATGATGCTAGTTGACAAAACACAAAACACTTCAAAATACAATCTTCAACTCCTTTTCAAGCTCAATTCATCAAGATTTCAATAAGCCACGAATTTTTTCCTGAGTGAGGCACCTTGGTCATATTGTCATTCTCCCAAGTATTGGTACATTGTGTTCTCCATCTCTCCAAATGTACCTAGTGTCCCTCTCTTGTCTTTTTACTCAAGTCCTACTTACATCTGAGGACTTAGCCATTCTCTGGGAAGTCTTTCATGGATAAAGCTGGTTACCACGCAACACCTCTCATGACACCTGGCACATCAACCCTACAATATTAAAGAAATCCCAGTTTTAAGTTTTGCAACTTGAAGTACCTGCTTCGTTGCTGTGTGGATAAAAAAGCCGATCAACATTTGTGCAAGAGGTGTAAATGGCCCAGTCTACTAATAGGTTTACATGTTGTAGTAATGTTTCGTGGCTGTGACCTCTAGCCAACTTAAAATGTTTGATCTGAAGTCATAGACAGTTTTTCTTAGGTAATAGTTATGTCACTCTTTATTATAGGGATGCTCACCTTTTGGAACAAGTCTCTGTTACTTCATCAAGTGTTCAAGCAGATACAATTGTTTGCCATTTCTTCATATTATCTGGGTTTTGAGTTTATCTTCTTCCTGTCTCTTATGTAAACAGACATATTTCCACATTTGAGTTTGTTATTAGTAGTGAATTATCCTAACTTGATTCCCTCCATGTTAGTTTTGCCAGCATACCCACTACATTTTCCTAAGTAATAGATGACAATCCAACTTCTTTGAGAACTCAGTTTCTTCATCTTCAAAATACTTTGTCACTTAGCATCTTGCTTTGTACAACTATATATTTTCTCCACATTTCTTTATATGTAAATTTTTCTACAATACCTCCATTAACAATTCAAAACTCTTTTAGTGAACTTTTGTTACGTATTAAACATTGTCTGGGTCTTGGAGATCCATAGCAATTGCATCACTCTGACTCTGCTGGATTTGAATTCTAAACAAATTTAAAAAACAAACAAACTACATAGTCAACATGGGTCCAAAATGTCAAATGAAGATAAGCCCTATCCTCAAATAAAGTAGAGATATTAGTATAGAAAATGGGATTGAATGGCACCAATGTTTGAGAGGTAGCTGGAAAGAACTATAGTAAGTATCTGGTAATGAATTCATCCTTTGATCAAATCAGAGGCCTCCTGATCCAATCACCTCTCAATAGCACCCCCATCTGGGGAACAGCACTTTCAATAAATGAATCTTCAGAAGGAAGCTTAGATCCAAGCCACAATTCCATTACTCATAAGTGCAAAAATGCTGCTCGAGGAAGCATCTGTCTTATTCTAAATGAAAGGGAAGGGCTAGGATCTCAGAGGCCACTCTGAACACCATGAGTTCAGAGAGATGCCCTCTGAAACAAAAGGTTGTTAACAAAATGCATTGGAAGAATATTATCTCTTCCACCCTCTTATAGAAACTCACATGTCACGGCTCTAACAAATAAAAGCACTTTAAATCACTTTAATATGTGTCTTAAAGTCTGTTTAACTTTGTTTAAGTTGTTGTTGCTGAGCCGCTTTGACCATGAGGAATAGTCTGGGGAACTGCTGTTCAGGGAGCCTGTTTTGATAGAGATGCCAAGCTTGACACTGGCAAGAACTGAGCAGAGACTTGTCAGAAAGGTGTTGCTTAAATCTGACAGAAGGGTGAGCATTCGAGGCAGGAGAAAAGCTAAGCCATTTGCTTTACCGAACTTCCCTTGCTAGTATCTATCTGCCTTATAAAATGCCTCTGTAGAATGAATGCCTTCAATACACAGACCAAACTGTATTCCTGAAACTGCTGATAAATTTCTAAAACATGCAGGATTCCAAACACTGGAAGCTTCATTGTTTCATGGGAGCTACTTCAGTTCCTTTGCACTATTTCATAGGCAGCAGTGTTCAGTCCCTTAGAAACTGTAACTCCTAATCAATGACCATGTTAGTTTTCTTGCCCTGAGATCAAGATTCTGTTCCATAAAAAAGGGATGCACGGACTATATACATCTGCCATAGACACTTTGAAATTAAAGTAAAAATCAATTCCTATGCAAGATGAAGATCTCAGTATTGGCTATGGAAGCAGAATCAAATTAAAGAACAACGCAGGCTTGGATTTTAATGAAGCTCATCTTTGTTTCGTTTGCAGATCAAATTTTTGGCTCTCATCTGCACACAGTGTGTGAACGAGAACATTCCACAGTTCCATGGTTTGTAAAGCAGTGCATTGAAGCTGTTGAAAAAAGAGGTGGGTGACTAAATATGCAGCATTGCTGACTCCTTTGAGCAGTTAGAGCCCAAGTCCACAATACCAGTTGATTTCTCTGGGAAGCCATGCAATTAGAACTTGACTTGTGTTAAATTGGTTAAGAGGATCAGCTTTCTTATTAACTTCAGTTTGTTTTTACAATAGGGACATTAACAATTCTCACTAATGTTCTTGGTTTTTTATTTTTTTTAATATTTTGTCTGTCTGACATTACTGTTGAATCAATTGCAAACTTCTTGTTTCCAAGCCAGTGATAAAACATTCATAAAATATCAGCACTCACAGTGTTAGAACCCTCTAACATTCATGCGGGCACAAGTGCCAGAACAGTTTTTGGTAAGCCCCCAGCATTACCCAAGTGAAGTAAACAGCATTTCTATTCGCAGATAGTGATGCGCCATCTTCCACACGATTCTCTTCAGTAAGGATTACAGCTAACTGGGTTTCCTTGAACAATTAACAGATACACCTCCAGTGTTAAGATGACCTTTGACTCCTCTGTTTCAACATTCTGTTTTTCATCTGAAATTATTTTATCTCGCTGAACAGCACAGAACAAACCCCAATTGACTCATCATGTCCATGCTGGTTTATCTGTGGAGTGTTTTTCCTTCGAACTATGACTTCATTCATTCAAGGTCATTTTTCCTGGAAGATACACACTGTAAATGCAGGATCTTTTTTTTTTTTAATGTATTAAATAAAAATGTGAAGCTTCATCACCATCTGTTACAAGTTTACAACATATTTCCAGGATCTAGGGGGATATATATCAAGTGAAAGAGAGGTGTTTGCAGAGAATAGGAATAACTGAACCTATTCTCACTCTTAACACCTATTCTCTTAAAACAATACAACCAAAGGGGAAAAATGTTCAAGCATTCTGCTGAGAAAAGGCCATTTTAATTCTCTCAGTGTTACCTGGCTTTATTATAGAAGCATAATAAAAACGGCAGGCAATTTCTGACTCCCAGAAATTCATACTTTAATTATACTGTAAGGACAGTCTTGGGAACCTATTATTCCCATATCGGTAGGGAATGAGAGAGTAACAAGAGGGGAACGGGTGGGCCAAGACACAGATAAAGACAGGGACTGTGGGAAAAGCACAGCAACAACAAGAGGAAGAACTGAGGGGCCAGAAAACTGGAAACACTCACTGTAGAGTAAGCACGTGAGAAGTGCCTGTGAGGACTGACGCCGATTGGAATTTAGAGAGAAATGTGTTTTTAGTGTATGCTGCAATTTTACTTAATTTATAGATACCTATCCTAGGAGTAAATATTGTTTAATAAATACTTAAAGCCAAAATGGGTTACGGAGAATACTGTTATTACTTCCAGGAGTTAAACTACCATCATTTCCAAGAAATCTTCATTCATGTCTAAATATCGAGTGCCAACGGTGTGAGCATTATTATATTAGACCAAAAATCCAAATAGGCCATTGGGGGAGGCCATGCATAGTAAGATGTATGCACACAGGAAGAAGAGCTTATATCTCCTGATTTGTGAGTCTACCTAAGGCAAAATGAAAATCTCTGCTAAATGTAGCCTTGCAGTGCGCAGATACCTTAATGTCATAGAATAGAAAATGTCTATAAATAGGAGTTGTATCTACGCCTGGCATTTTCATGATGATTTTTAATAAAGTAAGACGGTGTTTCTGCTGACAGGAGCAATCATGACAGCATTATATTTTATTGTCTCAATGTTTACTCTCAAAATGAATTTGTAGATCCAGCACTAAACAGACGCTAATCGCACATATGATTATTAAAATAATTCCCGAGCACGCTAATGAAACCCAAAGACATTTTATAATTCTGCGAAGCAACTGATAATTCAAAGCACTTTGGCAGTGTTAGCTTAAAGGAACTCCATGGAAATGTTCAATAAAAACTCAAAGACACAAGATAAATATCTCACATCATTGCAAGATTTATAAGTGTGTACTTTTGATTATATTTTCTATGACCGTTTTGTTGGATTAATATTCTTACATTTATACGCCAATTCTGTTTACTCAAAATGTTGTTTTTACTAAAATTTGGCATATTGCACCTCAGGACAGAAATAATTTATGTGAATCTAAGTCCAATATTTTCACAGGCTTCTGATGACATTTGATGTAGGCTTGGTACTAGGAAGTAGCAGAGAAAAGTGCCAAGGCTCTCGGCATGGCTTGTCTGGAGTACTCCTTCCAATGGCCAGATGCTCCTCCAGCCAAGAAAGTCCACTGCACAGTCATCAGAAACGCTGCTGGGCTTGTTCTAGGAAAGGCCCACTTAATGAAAGCTGTGTTCACTCTCCCAGTCTTGGGGAAATGGCCTCTGTCCTCATGACATGGGCACACTGGCTGTTAGAAGAGGGTTTGGCTCATTCCTCATTTCCCCTTTGTGATTCTTTTCTTTCTTTCTTTCTTTTTTTCAAGACACTGATACAACTCAAGCTGTACTTTTAAAAATACCTCTCATATATTTGATATAAAACAAAGCATGACAGCCGAGGGCAGACAGCCACAGCATTGCTTCAGCGATCCTCTCAGTTTTCCTGCTGCTTGAATCTGACAGAACCATGCTTAGGCATCTGCAGTCTCATGAGAAGTCCTACCCAGTGATAAGCATTAAGAGTGTTCTTCTTTCACCTTCACCTAAGTGGCATTAGTTACATTAAAAATGTTGGCACCTTTGTACATAACCTACAAAAATTTGCTAAGTAAGCCTTGTAAATCAATGGACAAATGACTTATTTTGTAGATTCCCTTGTCTCAATTTGTTTCCCTATGCTCTTGACCACCTGACCATGTTGTCCTCCTCAGCCACTTGGAATATAGTGAGTTCTGCCATTTCTGGCATTGTCTGTGTAGACTTAAATACACTTTTGTACAAAGAATCTTATTGACTTGCAGACTGCAGCCCCTTCTCTCTGCCTTACTTTTATAGTTGAGGACCCTAATAGTCCAATGGGATTCTCAAGTTGAGTTTCTTCTTGGAAAGGCAGAATGAATATTGATGCATGAGGAAACAATAGATGTGTATTGTTCTTCGTGTTATAAACAATAATCATAGAAGAAATAGACAATAAGCAACTGGACAAACCACAAACTATGATAAGTGCTTTGAGGGTAAAGATTGGGTGTAACAAGACAGAAAACCATTATGAAAGCTGACAAAAAAAGAAAGATGTATGCCTTAAACTGATATATTAAACCCTGAATCATAAACAGATGCTCGTCTGCTTTCATCCCCTCATAGGACCAGGAGAAGTTTAGTTTTGTTTCAGTCACAAAGCTGTATGATACCTGGGAAGACATGTTTTCAATAGGAAACCCAACGTAGACCTTGCCAGAGAGATATAGAGAGAGATAGTTTTGTAGGGTCAGGAGCTCCACAGGCAGATCAATGGCGCCAACAAAGCAGAGCAGAGGAGGCGGTTGCTGCAGAGACTGATGCACCTACTAAGGATGATGCATGGTGAGGACCTAGACCCTCTGCTCAGATGTAGTAGATAGGCAGCACAGTCCCATAATATGCGGAGTAGGGACTAGTTCTGACATGAACTCTGGCCCCCACATGTTGACCACTTCCTCCTGTAGAGGCAGCCTTGCTAGACCACAGAGGAAGGAGATACAGACAGTCCAGATGAGACTTGATAGGCTCTCAGATGTTAGAGTAGGAATGTTCCCCTTTCTGAGGACTAGAGGAGGGATGGAGGGGCATGAGGGAGGGAACCTGGGACCCAGAGGAGACTAGGGAAGGGGCTACAATTGGGATAAAAAGTGAACAAATTGGAAATAAAAAAATTAAAAAGAGCATAATCCTACCCTAAATATGTTTTTGTACATCAAGTACAGCTTTTGAGTGTAAGTGAATACAACTGAAATTTTGAAAATTACATAAATGAGATCGGTATTCACCATTCATAATAAACTGTGATACTTCATTGCTTCTTTAAGAGTTCCAGTTCTGGTACTGTGCCCCAACAGCTTAGCACAGGAGGGTACCAAGAGATCAGTAACCCAGAAATCTGAATATACTTGACACGACTGAAATGTGCACTTGAAATAATTATTTTATATTATGTGCTTTTTACCATAATTTTTACAAATTATCCAGTATATGTGTCTGTGTATTCCTGAATGCATATGCTACAGCATGACTGTAGAAATGAGAAGATAACTTACAGGAAGCAGCTCTCTCCATCTATTGTGCTTCCTAGGGATCTAACTCAAATGGTCAAGCTTGAAGGCACATACCCATGAGCCTGTGTGTGTGTGTGTGTGTGTGTGTGTTGTGTGCTTGTGACCTTATGTCTTCCACACTGGACGTTGAGATACAAGCTGGCTTTCAGAATGTCTCAAGCAGTTGCTAATGAACAAAAAGGTTGCCCTTTCTGTATTTTTTCTCAAACACCACACACACACACACACACACACACACACACACACACACAAATGCTATGACAGGAATGAAACACAAATTACATACTTGACTTAATGCCCAGAAGATACCCTGGGATCCATAACATCGCTTAAAGATTTAAGAAAGACCTTTAGTCCACTTCTGAGAAGGTCTTTAGCCTCAAAAGCTTTATCTCTCAACTTGACTTCATGGCAGCTGTTATATTTTTTTGCTGTCGTTTGTTTGACAGGATCCAGTTATAGGTTCCGATGTCTGTTTAAAGAAACAAGGAGGCTGTTGGCTCTAAAATCCCCTCATTGCTTGTGTGATCAGCATTTTCCCAGGCTTTTCTACATAGTTTGCCAAGCAAAGGGACTGACCTTTTGTAGCAAACACTTTTTCATTTCAAAATGCTCACTTTGATTTTTGTCCCATTTTATACTCATTCCAAACTGTTTACAACCCACTAAAAATGACTGTGAATTATATGTTTGTATAATGGATTCCTTTTGTGGTCTGAGTGGAATGTTTACTTTGAACAATTAGTTATCTTAGGGTACATTGCAACGAGTTGAAAAAAAGAGAATGGATAAAATTATTATTATACCTTAACTGTTTTTTAATTCCTTGTGATTATGTGAAATTTGAGAAACTGCCACCTTTCCTTGAAGTTTTAGATGGTCGTATTTACTAGCATTCGCGATACCCCAAGAAGCAGGAGTGCATGTCTACAATTTAGAGAACTTGACAGCATGGAGTAGGAACAAATGTACGAGTATTTGCTATCAACATGTCCCCATGCATATTAGGGGGTGTGTATGTCCAAGAAATTATTGGGTAAGAAACAGGAATGATGATCGTCTAGATATTCTGCTGAGCTATATGAAGCTTGTCCTTGTTAATATTCCATTGTTTCACTCAGCGAACCCTCAGGTCCGTTGAGATCCTACTGAGCCCTTTGGTATAAAAATAAAACCTGCCATTGCCGTTTCCCATTGCTTACACACAATCCAGGCCCCTAACGTGCAGATTGTACGGCCGTAACTAGACAGCTCTGCTCCCAGCCCCTGCTAACTTTATACTGTTCATTCTTTCCCCGCTTTGGAATAATCTATAGTAGCTGGATCCAGGCATGCACTAAAGGCTGATCCGCGTATGAAGAATGTGCAATTTGTACTGTTTAGTTTCTGATGAGAGTCTTGAAAACTTTTATGACTCCATCCTCTTCCAGAGAGACTTCTGCTTCCTAGTTTTATAAGCAGTGAGCGAAAAAAAAAAAGTAATAAAAACAAAACAAACTGATAAAAATTACATGCTTTAAAAAAAAATCTCAAGTACAAGATAAGCAGTTTTTCTTTTTCTCTCGAGAATATTTGTGGACTTGACAAAAAAAAAATGTTCCTAAGGGAGTGAGCTATGTTGGTGTTTGTTGTTTGGTTGGTTGGTTCTTTTTCTCCCCTCCTCTCACTTTTATGTGTAGCGCAGGATGTCCACAGTGCACTCTCAATGGATGTATGAGATCTTCAATGAAGCTCTTGAGAGTATGCTGCAAATTAACTTAGTTTTTCTTTCTGAGTTAAAATTAAGACCAGTTTTTTTTTCTCTCTCTCTCTCTCTTGGTGTTTTGTTTTGCTTTTTTGTTTTAATGCAACCACAGAGACAGCCACCTTCCTGACAGCCGTGCTGTTGTGCTAGATCCAAGTTGGAACTGGTTCTTTAGGGTAGTCATTCTGGGGCCTCTGTGTCTGCGAGAAAGCCACATTGAGGGCTACGAGGGAAGACAATTCCAAACAGAGTCAACAGGAAACAGCCAGCAGGAGTATAAAAGAGAAACCAGAAAAGACAACCGAAAGAAATCAGAGATGGCGAGGTGGAGAGTTGGGGGTGGGTGTAGGTTTTGCAAAGAGGAAAGCAGAGGCCTGTGAAAGGGCAGGCCTGTGAGTTCTGTAAAGGGAGCACAGGGTTTTGCCAGATCTACAAAGTTATCGGAAAGTTTTTTTTTCTGTCTCAGTAAACATATTCCTGCTTTAAAATGATGGAAAGTTAACTCTTGCAATAAGCAGTATGTCCAGAATCCTCACAAACTCTGCATGCAATGCCGTTATTAATTCGCTGTGCTTATTGGTGGCATTTAATTAAGTTTATCTCCACCTAGCAATGTATAACAGTCTTGTTATCAGAAATAGCTTAACCGTAACAGAAGTTAACATAGAGTGGACGTGCAGTTCACTCATAGGAGTGGACGTGCCGAGAGGCTAGCTGAGGAATGCAGCAGTGTGCCACGCCGCTCACATCACGTCAGCTGTGGAGATTCCCACACTTTGGATCCAGCCTGCAAAAGAACAGTGTCTCTTCTCAGATAAAGCGTGGGTCTAATTTCTAACATTTACCACAACTCTTAATCCCCATTCTGGAATTTAGGATTTTAAAATACTTTCCACTGGAGTCACTTGGTTTTAAGCCAAAATTAAGAGCTTGCACAATTAGCCTTTTATTGTGCATGGAGGGTTTAAAGAGAATCAGCATATTCCGATGCAATACTCTAACATGTCTTATAGTGGTGTCATTTTATAAAGTAAATTCTTGGTCTGGGGAGTTTCTATTTATAAGGACCTATATTCACAAGTTAATAGTTCAGCCATTAAAAGTGATTGAGCTGGGAGGTGGCCGGATGTTTGAGCCTGGAAACAAATGTTTATGAAATTTGAAAAAGAAAGTATATTTGTTTGGAACACTTTTAGTTTTTCAATAATCAGGAACAAAAATTATTAAAAGGCAGTCAATTTTTTTTCAGATACTTGTTTCCCTGGAATAAAAAAAAAAAAAAGGAACATTTAGTTTTTATTTTTAATTCTTGTTACATAATGAAAACTGACTGGATAAAAAAAAATATGAAAAACTTTCACAACATTGTCACTATGCTTTGGACAAAAAAACAATCATTTGTTAGAACAAGAATATATAGACTATATTTAGATAAACAATCCTTGGGCTTAGCATATTACAATTAAGAAGTCTTAAGTTGGTTAGGGAAGCAGGTAATAAAACTAAAACTGATAATTTTTGAGTTTCCTAGTGACTCATGCTTTCTTTAAAGTTAGTAGGAAAAGATGGCCTATTTCTATTTGCTAGTAAAATGTGTCCAACGTAAACATCACTATGCCTATACATAGCAAGCTAAACGCATATCTGGATAGCATTGCTGCACTGGCCTGTAGCACTGAGCATTGTATGCTTCCCACTAGTGCTGTATAATTTCTTTAGTGCTGTGCTTTTCCTAATTTTCCTGTCTCCTTGAAAGACTGATGTCTCAATGATTCCCTGATTCCTTTAAACTCTTTGGAAAGTTATTTTAAAGTTTAACAGTCTATGGAGTTAGTAATATTTTTTTTTCTTGGATTAAAAATAATCTCTTCTTTTCTAGCTTAATCTCTTTGCCTAATTTTATACTCTTCAGACCACTTCCTATTTTCAGTTCAGAAAAAGAAAAACAATCAAGGAGGGAAGAAAATCAAGGGCAAGGCACTTTGAGAAGAAAAACAAACTACAAAAACCAAAATAGCTCTTTAAATGATAATGTTGGGAGAGCTCTCGAGGCTACTGAAGACTATAGGAATGCTCTTTTTAAGCACACACACAAAAACCTTGACTGCCTGAGTGTTAAGGTAACAGCATAATATACAGTAGAAAGTGTTGCACACACCCGTGTCAATGCACTGCGTGTTCCTTCCTGGGTACACTGACTCCTCACACAGTGCCTGACATTGTTGGGCTCCCAGTGAACGCTGTTGATGAGCCGGACTAAACACTGCTTTCATGCTCACACTAGAAAACAACTCATGGCCAACAGTTGCTGAATGAAAGAAGCTACATAATATGTGAGGAGATAATGTAATTTGTGGTTTGTCTTTTAAATATGTAAGTAAAGAGCACTTGCCGAACATGGTACATTGTTCAGCTGAGTGCCATCTTTCCCTCAGGACCCAGCTGTGTTAAACAGTTGACAGTAGGTTCCCTTAAAGATGTCATATTCTTTAACTTGGCGATATTCCATTTAAGTGAACAGTCCCACAACTTCTAGAATATCCATTCTATACTTCTTTTAATTAGAGGAATAATGTACCATTGTTTCATCATCTGTATTTCGTCAGATGATTGAATGCTAACTGTGACTTCTAGGTGACATGCCCGGTGATGGCCAGGCACAGGCTCAGTTCCCACAACCACATAGGAAGCTGAGTTCTACAGAGATGCTCTTTCTCAGGACCCAGCTTCACTTCCCAGTGCCCCATCAGGAAGCTCACATCCACCCGTTACTCCAGCTCCAGGAGACTCAACACTCTTCTTGACTGCAAGGGGACATGTACACATGATGTTCACATACATATATGGAGGCACACACATACACACAGAAAATAAAGATAAATAAGTCTTTTTTTTTTTTTTTTTTTTTTTTTTTTAAGAAATACATGCTCAAACCAGAAATATCAACGTGAAGCTAATGAAGGGCGATGGTAAAAATCCTAAATTCTGACATGGATTTGGATTTAATTTTATTCAAATGTACTTTACCCAGGACAAACTGTAAACCCTGCTGATGCTGCAAAGAACAAATCACAACAAAAAAAACCTATAAAACTAGGAAAAACTATGTCATTAAAATCAGAATTTTAATATGTAATTAAAATTTGTTCTTTTATTCTAAAAGTTTTCTTTTCTAATTCTGTTTTGAATGTTGGCATTTTGGGGAGAATTAACTCTTGAGTTACCTGGAGAGCTATGGAGTACTAACAGACAACATTGTAATAAGTAATGTGAGGTCGTGTGTGTGTGTGTGTGTGTGTGTGTGTGTGTGTGTGTGTGTGTGTGTGTCTGTGTGTGCGTGCGTGCATGCTCGCGCGTGCTCACGCACGCATGCACATGCATGTGTGCACATGGTGGTGAGGGTCAGGGATTGGGGAGATGGTAAGCATTTGGCCCTGCATTTGAAATGGCAGAGTCTAGTACTAAATCCCTTGTTTGACTTAGAGTGTGTTAGCATAAAAAATATTCACTTCCTCTGGATTCACCTTTCAACTCTAGCACTTCCCACTACAGGCTCTCCCAGTAAATTCTCAGTTACAGGTCTCACTGATTCTTGTCCTTATTGATGGGTGGCAGAATTCTCATATGTAACTCTTCAAACTGTGACTTCCCTTTAAAACAAAAAGCCCTGAAACTACTCTTCTGGGATCATCTTCTGGCACCTCAACCTCTACTTTTCCAGCCTGGGGTTATCCCTTTCAACCATGTACCCCTCTCTATTTACTTAACTCTGTCCGTGGTGTAGTTCTAAAAAGAAGCACACTGGGCATTAACAGCTCTTCTCTTGTTATGTACATGATCTATTTCCTTACTAGCTCTTGAGCATGCATCTGCTCTGTGCTCTCTGTGCCTTTCATAAGGCCTCTCTAATTCTTCTTGAGGCAAATATGCTGATGAAGCCATTGCCTGGTTCTCTCTCGCGCTCTCTCTCTCTCTCTTTTTTTTTTTTTTTTTTTCTAGAGCCAGTGTTCTTAAAGTTGTCAAAATTATTCCTCATTACTCAGTATAGGATTATGTTATCTCTTCTTAGAACAGAGGAGTGGTTCTTCTTCCTCGTCAGGATAAACAAAACGCCTGTTGAAATGATAATCAGATGGTACCCTGCCCGCTGTCCACCCCAAGTCCTCATAAACTCCTTCCTGTGTCCTAGGAACACAGCAGAATACCAACAGAATTCTTGCCTTCAAAGACCTCTGTTTATTCCACATGCTACATCTTCCCACTAGAAAACCTTCCCCCAAATGGTCCACTTGCCATGGTCATATTCGTTCCCTTGTGAACAACACAAGAGTCACCTTCCCCCAAAGAAAAGGCTCTGACTCATTCCTCAACCTCCTCCATGGCCACCTGAATCCATCATGAGGGCTTTCATTCGTCACACTAACAATGGCTTTGCTTTTCCCAACACAGCCCCAATTGCCTGAGATTGTAGTAGCTGTTTCCACTGTACTTTTCCATCTAGCCCTTGTGTTTACCACCATCTTCACGATGCTTAGCATCCCATAATCAGGAAGAGCAAGGGGCTCCTTTCAGAGTGGATGAAGAAGTGGATGTTATCCAAAATTCCTGCCTCAAACCCATCCTTAGAGAGTCAGATCCTGTGAACTGAAGATTCACTGACCAGGACAAGGCACAGTGACTCTGAACTCCATGTGCAGTCATACTAAACACAGGCAGTGAAGCTATGTCTAAAGTGAAGGAAGGAGTTTATGTCTTCTACAATGTCAATAGTTGTCAGTGGATAGACAGTGCCGTATCAGCAATCGTCCACAGTAGAAAATTACAGAAATCAAACAATGGTTGTGATGTCCAGTGTGGGTCTTAGACAATGGAGACTTTGTCATTTTTAACGGAGTGACCAGTGTTAAATTGTCCCACAGACCTGAATGATTCAACAACCAAGGCAAATTTGATATTTAATGCTTGAGAACATACCAGTGTCCTAAGAAGGGTATTATGCCTTTTTATATATAAACCCCCAGGCATAGCAACTACTTCCCTGTAAGTTTATGCATAATTTTTCCCATTATCACCCCTTAGGTCTCCTTCACCATTGCCATTTTCCAGGCCTGCACCATCCACTGAATAGCCATGTTTCTGATTATCTTTTCCCAAATGTATTAGCCTGCATTATTTAAGACCGAATCTCGTTTTATTATTTCCTGCTCGTATTTCTAAACTCCTTAAGTCCATTTGTATGATTCTTTTGTCCTCACAGATGTCCACAGTTCCTCCCAATTTAGTATCATCAGCAAATTTAATTAATGTTCTGTTTACCTCTCCTTCTAATGAAACCAGTCCCTTGCTTCATTTCATCATACGAAGTAGAAATGTATTGGCAATAAAACAGTCCAAAGCGATGTTTTCTCACTGTAGGAGGGGAAGCTAGGGACACAGCAAAGAGCCATGTGGACAACAGTAGACAACGCAGCAAGGAGAGGAGTTGGTTTTCTATTGCTCTGAAGCAAAGGCTTTCTCATACTTGGGGACATTATCTGAGTTGCGGTCAATGTATATGTTCATACCCATGAAGAGTTCTCTATCCTATAAGTAGTTTACTACCCTCAGTGAGGACTTGTTGATAAAAATATGTTTATGGATACATGAAAAAAGTGTCTACAGCTTGGTTCAAAATCATGCTTAAAGATTACTATAAAACCATCAACTCAACTGGGAAAAATAGAATTATTTATATAGTAAAATACATATTAGTAATATTTTATTGTATTTAATATACAAGGTAACTACAAAGCTAGAGCCATACATATGCATTTGGACCATACTGTCTCTTAATTCTATTCAGTGGCCTTTTCCCCCAGCATTTGTTGTGACACATACTTTTTTAGACCTTAATTTAATGAATCCAAGTTAACCCTTTTATTTATGTGAATGTATTTATAAATAATAAATTTATAAGATAAAGTATAAAATTTTCCTCACTTGTGTTCAACATGCAAAATAACATATGGTTTGTATATTTAGTAATCTGGAAAATTGAGATGGAACAGGAAAAAAGGCTTTACTTATTTAAGGTAATGAAGTTTATGTTTTTTTAAAAAAGAATCACATCATTAGACCTTAAAGATATAATCCTATCAACATAGAAAATTAATGTAAAGAAAAAGCAGTGCGACTTATTAATCTCCCACTATATATCAGGCATAATGCTAGTCCTTTCCAAGATAACGTGTGAACCAAGCTTACACTGATTACTGCCAAGCCCTCAATAGAATCCATTCTCACCTTCTCTGAAAACCCAGAAAGTATCTTTTAAAGTTCATGTGAAGAGTCAATCTTCAGAATGTGGATACATTTATGTAAACCATGGACTGCACTGAAAAAAAAATATTTTCAAGTTTATACTTTAAATAGGACAAGCAGATGGTAGACCAATGTTTCTATTGTCTACACAGAAGACAATGGACGTTCACTGTGTTGAAATGAAAGCCGATACACACTTCATATGTAACACAAGGCCAGCAAAGATGTCATCACCAAAGGATAGTGTTAACAAAATAGTGACTGGGAATATTGTTAAGCAGTCACAGTCTCACATTGTTTTCCTAGTGAGAAAAGTCTGATGCATAATGCATTCTTATGAGAGAGTGTTTTCAGATGCCAAAACTTTACAGGCATAACTTCAATAGCTTTAATGGGAGTTTCTTGCCAGCACCTGTTACAGTAGAAGGTTCTTACTTTTCACACATAATCC
The DNA here is from genome assembly GCF_903995435.1 of Acomys russatus. NCBI lineage: Eukaryota > Metazoa > Chordata > Mammalia > Rodentia > Muridae > Acomys > Acomys russatus. Next base: position 40,568,848 of record NC_067160.1, on the reverse strand, counting down.
AAGACTGATTTGGAATAAAGTTTGGAAAGCCTAACAGGGTGAAACTGCGTTATAGTGTTTCCTCACGTATAATATTCATCATATAATCCTTGGTCTGGTGTATGTATGTCCATATTCCCCACTCAGATTCTTTTCCCACCAGAAAGGCTTTCTCCAACCAGCTTTCTGTGGAAAGCAGCAGATAAAGCAACTTGTTTTTCTAGGGAAACTAGTTGAGCTTATGTAGAAGAAAGTACATTAATACTAGACATCAACTGCTCTTCCAAAAACAGAGTTCTACAGGTCAGCGGTGGGCTCCAGAAGAGCCAGGAAAAAAACAACTTGAGCACTGTTTACCAAATAATGAGGAGGAACTCTAAAATAAGACAACAGATTAATAGAAAAGACATTGACCATATCTTCTCATGTCTTTACAGAGCTAAATATGTTACATTTAATTATTTAACAGATAGTACATTAAAAGTGCAAGGATAAATCAGCACTTTTCCATAGAGAAGTCAGTAAAAGAATTGTTTAGATTCCATATTTTTAAATCAGCTATCAAGTACTCTATACCCCCCCCCCAGAAAAAAAAAACCTGAAAAGAAAGAAAAACAGCCACGATGTTTCTGCTTCGCAAAAATTGTTGGAGGTCACGCAGAAATAATAGCTTATGGATACCACCCCGCCCCTCGTTTTCAAAGTCTTTGTCCAGAAGTCCACATATACTTGGCACTAAGAATAAAAACAGGTTTTTGTAGCAAAACAAAACAACAACAACAACAACAACAACAAAAAAACCACACAGCCTCGTTGTACTTAGAGTGTTTTCTCTCGTAGGATGAGGGTCAGACAAACACTTCACTTGTTGAATATTGCTGAATGATAAAACTTCGGTTCAATTTTTAGAACAAGATTTTTAGACCGAATACTGATCAGCGACAGAGTTAGCTGAGTCAAAAGCCCTGAAGCTATGAGCCGAGACCTGAGCATGCTCAGAGGGGCACACTAAGGGATCCAGAAAAACAAGAGTAAATTTGTCTCCTCCCTTCTTTCTCTTTGCTAGATGGATCCCTTACTCTGTGACGTCCCGTTGTGCCCCTAACTGACTTCTAATATTGTTCTTCTGGCAAACCCACCTCAAGAACAGCATGTATATAGAAGGTTCAGACACCAGTGTTACTCCGCTGTGTGTTACCTGGAGCACAGATGGTCTTAAAGGTTTCACTCATCTTGGAAAATCTCCTTTTACAATATTTCCAGCACTAGAAAGGAGAAAGCTTGTTGTTTGTTTTGATAAGTCAAAGAGGAAAAAGGGAGTCTCACAAATGCTTCTGAAGCGTATGATGTTCCCAAGCTTAGAACTCTCCTCCTTCCAAGGAGTTCTGTTCACAGAGCACTTTGCTCTGAAGTTGGGTGAAGTAAGGTCAGTCTTTTTGTTTGATACTCTGGCCAGTAAATTAATAGAAATCCATTTGATTTTGGGTCCAAGAGGCTTTATTAAGATTTGTTGTAAACGTGAAAAGCAAGTTGGAAGGCTCTCTGACTTCATAAGTCAGCCTGTGTTCCAGGCAACGTGTCTACTTAGGTTGAGTCATTGTGGAAAGACTAGAGGTGCCGAAGAAGCAAAGTGGAGAGAGCTTCACTCATGGTTAAGGTGCAAGAGAGTTCCACAATGAGAGAAGTTATGATACTGTATTCTGTGCTGTCCAAAACAGAGAGGGGAAAGGCCTTGATGTCAGATTCTCTTCATTCCAAGAGAATGAAGCATTTTTTAGTGATGTTTGAGTGTGTAGGGACCCTGTATAGGTCAGTGAGGATTTAGCACTCAGTGTAGACCATTGCACTCACCTGTGCCTGCAGAACCATAGGTGATTCTTTTACAATTCATTATTGATAGAAAAATGTTGTGATAAAAAGAGTAAATCATTATTAAAAATTAATTGCATCACCTTTTAAAAATACCCTTCGCTCCCCAAATTTATACATATATTGAGAAAACTTATTTACTTTATTTTCATTCATGAGGAAATAGTAAATAAATATTCATAAAATGGAAATCATTCTATTTTATCACCTTACAGCCAATATGGCGTGCCAATTCTCTTACTCTGCTCCTCTTTCAATGTATCGCCCTTGGTCCTTTATTGTGTACTTTCCCCTCTCATATCACACCCAGATTAACAGCTCTTGTTGTATTTTGCCTTCCCATTAGTCACACTTCTCTCACGTGGGATGATTTCAAAACAAGAGAATAGCATTATTTCTTCTTGCAGAATTTACACATAACAAATCTCGTCTGAAAGAAATGTTTTAAGAAAGAATTATTTCCTCAAAATTCTGAAAATATAAACAAGTCCTCCATAATTAATCTTAAGATTTATTGTGATGGCTGGGTACATAAAATTTAAGTTTTTTAAACCTGTGGTCTTTAATTTCTACTTTCTAATATCACTTCAAGAGTCACCTAGAGGGACTCATGGATTTTCAAATATTGTCCCCAAGCCTGAGATTTTGATAGTCCTTCAAGAAATGGGGATGTGATACTATTCTTTAAATTTCATATGAAAAAAAAAAAAAACATGAAATATATGTGAAACTTTATTTCCTACCATTGGGAAATAACATACATGATTAATCACTCCATAAATATTATAGTAATATGAAACATAATAGTTTGCATACCTTCCTTCCATAATGATATATTAGAAAATATGTTACCTGTTAAACGTATTAAATGTATGACATGTATTTGAGTATCTGTGTGTGTGTGTGTGTGTGTGTGTGTGTGTGTACGCACATGCATTTTGATGAACTTTTCAATGTACACCTGTGTGACAAGAATCATTCAGAAGCAGGAAATTTCACATTACATTAGCATTGGATGAGTTTACATGAAGGAACAATTGGTATTGAAACGCCCTTTTTCTAGGCACACGTATGTGTCCTGATTAGCCAGAGGGTAGACCATTCTTGCTACATGGTTAACAACTCTTTCACAGTTGGGAATAAAGCTAAGAAATCTCTCTTCTGGTCCACCAAAAGAAGCCTGTGTGATTTTAGCAGCAAATAAAGCAAACCTCAATGCTTTTTGTTTGACTCCTAAAATCATGAACATGAATGATTGTGATCATTCCTAGAGAGTTAGAGTGTCTAGGTAGCAGGGAAATTATGTCTTTTCTGTCCCAGATACTGTATATTTGTATCTGTAAACCATTCCATAATAAACTTAATGGGAGAATAGTTCATCAATCAGTTAAAATTTTAGATTTCTTATGTGTATCCACTAAGAATTTTAATTTAATTTCCTAAGTTTTATAAGATATTTAAGCTAAATTAAGATAAATAACAGAACTCAAAGACAATGGACACACTGATGATACTAACCAAATATTTTTGATATAGATCTGTAGAAGTAAAAATGTAATATATGGGGTTGGAGAGATGACTCAATGGTTAAGAGTGCTGGCTGCTTTTCCAGAGAACTTGGGTTCAATTCCCAGCACCCACATAGCTTGTATTCCTAATTCCAGGGGATCCGATGACCTCTTCTGGCTTCTGAGGACACTAGGCACATGTCGTACATATATGCAGGCAAAACTTACAGAGAAAAATAGAACTTATATATTGAGAAAACAACTCAGAATATTTGTAAAAGCATACATGGGCTGGACCTAGACCCCCTACACATATGTAGAAGATGTGCAGTTTGGTCAACATGTGGGTCCCCTAACAATGGGAGTAGGGGCTCTCACTGGTTCTGTTGCCTGCCTTTGGCTCCTTTTCCCCTGGTTGGGCTGCCTTGTGTGGCCCCCGTGGAAGAGAATGTGCTTAGTCCTGCTGGGACTTCAGGTGCCAGGGTGGGCTAGTACCCCTTGGGGGCCTCCCTTTCTTTGAGAAGAGGAAAGAGGGCAATCATGGGAGGGGGCATGAAGGTGGGACTGGAAGGAGAGGAGGGAGGGCGTAGGATCAGGCTGTAAAGTTAATTAATTAACTAACTAATTAAAGAAATATAATCTATGGGATAGACTTAAAGTAACAAAATAGGATTTGTTAAAAAAAACAATGTGTATATATACATGCATATATGTTAAAACATTTGTGTATTGGTAATATATTTTAATATTTATTGTCATTTTTATTTATGTGTGTTTGTATATCTCTATGAATGAATGCTGAATTTGTACAGGCAACTACAGAGGCCAAAAAAATGTATCAGGTGCCTGGAGCTGGAGTTACAGGTGCTTGTGGGCTGCTTCCTGTTCTCTAGAAAAGGAGCAATTGCTCTTAAATGATACCCATCTCTCAAACACTTCAAATGAACATGTTTATGTGGCACATACCTATACTCCTAAGTCCTCCAGAATCTAAGGCAAGAGAGTAGCAACTGTAAGTCCTACCTCAGCTGTAGTGAGTTCAAGGCCAGTCAGGACAACTTAGTAAGGCCTTGTCTCCGAGTATAAAGTAAAGGAAGAAAAAAAATACTAATGTCATCTCGAGATATGTTAACTAGTATTCACTAGGCCCTAGTTTCAAACCCTAGTAGTGCAAATGAATGAACATGTGTGTGTGTGTGTGTGTGTGTGTGTGTGTGTGTGTGTGTGTAATATGGCTGCATACAAGCATACAACAGAGATCTGTGTGCACACTGTTCTACACCAAATCTCCAATGCCTAGCTTCTATTCCTATAAACAAGTGCTTAATCAATGTCAAATCACATGGAGAACTGGAGTACACCAATTCCAGGGTGTCCTTTCTTATATAGTTCAGCTTGTCAATCCTTCCATGTAACCACAATTGACACTGTTCCATCTGCCAAAAAGGAGGCATGTACCCCAATCTCATGCTTCTGTTTAGCAGAAGTACATCCAAAATTGAAGGTGTAGACTCTCCTGTAATCTTAAAAAAGTAATCCCGCTTATATCTTCCAAGACTCAGAGGATCAACACTGGCACTGCTGTGGGCAGGAGCTCTGTCTTCACTGGGTGAAGTGTCTACTGGTATTAGAATGCCTCAGAAGTCTGAGGTCACCAGGCTGAAAAGAACCATCTTGTCTGTGGCTGCAGTGTGCTTATGCTGATGGCTGGTGTGCTCAGCCAGCTTTGAGGATGTGTCCTTATGTACATAGAATTGTCTTTGGTAATCCAGGGAAGAGATTCTAGAATAGCAGGGCTGTCTCTCACCTGAATGCTCAGCAGGGGCGAACCACGAAAACCCTCCAGGAAGTGGCTAGCCCAAGGCTCTGAATTACAGGCGCCTCCCCAAAGAAGATCAAAAGTCATGCCCCACCAGCACAGAGACACCAGGAATGGTTGAATGTGTTCTAAATTAAACTGCCCTGGTGGTGAGCGGAGATCTGCCAAAATCTTTCAATTAATCACTTTTACCTTCAGGGCAGAGTTAGGCCTGAGAGTATTTCAATAGGTTTTTATTGGAACAGGGTTATTTCAGATATTAAACTATGTTGCACAAAGTAAAAATAATGTTATTTTTAAGTTGCTACTCTTGTTAAATAAAAGTTGGCAACCATTCCTAGGGACTGTATTGTGTCTGTGTGTTTGTGTATGTGTGTGGCTTTTTCTTGTTTCATAAACCTCATTGGTTTTGTTTGTTTGTTTTAACAAAAACTGAACAACAAAGAATTAAGAGGTAAATGTATGCATACGGTCATCTTCATTAATAACGTGTTATAAATAATAGAAGACAGGTTCGAAGTGTATAATTCTGTACAAAGGAACTAAGGTTTTGGTTTTGTTTTTTTTTTTTGTTTTTTTTTTTTTCCCAACATCTTTAGCAGTAAGTTAATTAGAATCACCTGCATTTCCTTGGGTGGACACCAAATGGATTGCAAACAAAAACAGATTAAAATAGCTGCTGGAGCTCACGGCATACAGATGACAAGATTCACAGCGGACAGCAATGCTCTGAAAATGTGCGCTTTTTAAACGATTTTTTGGATGAAATTTAGCTCTTGTGACTTCTCCGTAAAAGCCCCTTATAAGTGTTTTGCTGAAAGGCTAGCATGGCTTTGCTTCTGATCCCTTGATGAGTGAGAGAAATGTTTAAGAAAGATCACTTTACAGAGAGATTCAGGCCGAAATGTGATGACTGTGAGTCAAGCCAAGCCAAAAATTACAGTTCAGAATGAAAGGGGAGGGACGTGGTTTGGGAATCCATTTTCCCACATTCCTGAATCTCAATCATCCCTGCCAATGTTTTAAAAAAGAAGCCCAATGGAAAACAATGAGGTCACTTTGTTTAGATGTTTAAAGGAAAATAGGAGTGGAGGGATTGAAAGAATGACAGCAAATATATGAATTTTACATCAATATCTATTTCAAGTATAATGGGATCAGAGACCAGACTTTATATAACTGTTATGACTTCATCACAAAAGGAGCCATTTTTAGTGCTTTCTTCATGTTTGTGTTGGTCAGCCTTTTACTGTATGTCTTTAATTTATGAAATAGTCTGTTGTTAAAGTATTTTAAAGGAGTTAAGTGTACATAGAAAGAATACAGATCACTCCTTCCCAGACTTCGGGTTTCTTTAGCAATGGCATCCATGTGAAGCTTTGTTTCTCTCTGGACTCTGCTGGAACACCCTCTACACACTAAGCCTCGGGTTTTCCTAGTGTATGTGCCAGCGAACTACCAGATGATAGTGGCAGACCCAAAGAGATCCTTCATTTCTCTTTCCCCTATTTCTTTTAATGCAACTCATTAAGCAAGTCCCAATAACAAAAGAATGGTGTGTTTACTTGAGCATGACCACAGCAGAACTGTACAGCGAAGCTGAGAGAAAAGAGAGGCAACACAGAGAATGATCTGAGTTGAACTGGATGCAACCTCCGATGTCAGTATCTTTCAACTATGTGAAAGTTTCCATGAGGGCAACAACTTCTGCATAATGGCAACCAGAGTCACTAGCCAATATTCATCTTCAAGACTGAGATGCCCATAAAAGCAAAAAACATTCTAAAATTGATCAGAAACTATGGGCAATGTTTTCTGTTCTCTGGAAATCACTTCAGTCTGTCAACTTTACTCTGATTGCAGCATTCTTCGTGATATCCTATGGTCAAACTCAGGATCTTTCTGAAAATCTTTACCTTGAGAGATGTCTAGAATGACCTCGTGATTGGTATAATTCTATAAATTATAGTCAGGAATACTCTCCTACAGCTTCAAATTCTTTGCTGAATTAGAGAGATACATACAACTAAGCATATGAAAAATGACTCACCACACATGGCGTATCATCCTTTGTCTACCATTTCACTTTACCCAGATATTAAATATGGCATACAAATGGCTTCAATCTATACCACATTAGCCATATTGGAACATTTTCCTTCATTTTTTTCCCTGACTCACCTATCATTTAGTAATCCTTAAGTTAAAAGGTATGATTTTAAAGGAAGTTGGCTCAGTAGTCAAGGTTGGAATATGAGCTGCATCAAGTGTATGGAGGTTATACGCGAAAGCAATCATCGTCCACTTATGTAGCACAGGAAATGGATGTCAGGAGTGGAGCTTGTGTGCACTGTTATCTACTCTGCTGTAGTTCAGCCTTGTGGTTAAGTGCCTCTCTCATCATGAAGAATTGGTGAGATATTTAACAAGAGCCAAGTACAAACAAAGGAGAAAGTGTCTCACATTAGATGACAGTGGTTTCCCACGTGTGAAGGAGGATGGCTTCTGTCTTCACAGAAATATTTTAAGATTCCACAGGTTTTTTGTTTACTTACAAAGCTCCCAATATCATATATATGCATGTGAGGGTGTGTGAGTGTGTGTGGGTGTGTGTGGGTGTGTGGGTGTGAAAAGTGAGGCAATAAAACTAGAAGAGTGATGCAATAATATATTTCCCAATCTTCCATCTGTGTGCCGAATACTTGATAATATTTACAACAGAATAGCTAAGCATGCTCCCTCCTACCTCCAGGCCCCATCATCTCTAGATACTTTTATGCGGACATGTTAAGGTTTATATCACACAGCAAAGCATTGGTAACAAACCCAAATTCTAAGCATGTACCACTACGGATTTTGTCCTTTTACCAATTTTAACTCTGGCATGATGTTACCACCTGTCTTCTCAGCAGCCCAAACAGGGCAGTGCTTGATCAAGGTATGCAATATGCAGCATAGCAAATATGATTAATATTTATAAATAAATATTTATTTGGATGGAGAGTAAATGCTTTTATTTCCTAGTACTGAGTTGGAAGGACAGTGGCCTAGGAAGGAGTGGGGCACTTCCTAGTAATTCTAACCACTCAGGTGGCTAATACAAAGAGCTGGGAGGTAATCCTCCTGATTCTAGAACCTCTGTGATTGATACAAGCCTCTTGTTTAGGCCCATAGAGTGTTTCCTTAGTTGTGTGTACTTTATATCTTAAGAAATTTACCTCAACCGGGTGGTGGTGGCGCACGGCTTTAATCCCAGCACTTGGGAGGCAGAGGCAGGCGGATCGCTGTGAGTTCAAGGCCAGCCTGGTCTACCAAACAAGTCCAGGACAATCAGGGCTGCACAGAGAGACCCTGTCTGGGAAAAACAGAACAAAACAAAACAAAAGAAAGAAAGAAATTTACCTCAAAACTGGAATTCATCTCCTCTATGAAACTATGTAAATGATATAAAATGGTGGATCCTTTACTAATAGCTCAGGCTCTGTACTATTTAAAAGGCAGTTGCTTAGTGATAGCATTCCAGTTTAATATTTTTTTAATATGTATGTGTGTATGTATGTATGTATGTATGTAATGTGGACATATGTGTGCCTGAGCACATGCACATATACCACATGCATGCAGTACCTACAGAGGCCAGAAGACAACATCTTATCTCCCAGAACATGAATTGGAAATAGTTGTCATATGTGGGTTCTGGGAACAGAACCCCTGACTTCAGCAAAAGTAGCCAGGGCTGTCAACCACTAAACAAGCCCCTTTATTTAATATTTTTTAATTGAGTGACAAATATTTGTCTGTCCTACTGTTAGGAAAACAAAAGTTCTGCTTTTTCATGTGAGCCTCTCATAAATACTTATTATATGAAAACTCTCTCACAAATGAGCAATAAAAAATACACCAATGAAACTTGCATAATTACCTCAACTAAAGATAAACAAAAAAGAGAAATAAGATGTGAAGATAGAAGTTTTGTTATTTTATTAAGAGAAAATAAAAATCATCTTGCAGCAATTGTTTCTATCAAACAAGAACTGCAAACATAGATATAAGAAAATAAGGAAACAAGAGGAAATTATTGAAAATAAAGGGCTAATGAAAAACAAGAAAAAAAACTCTCAATATTAAGTGGACATTATTAAAAGTATAAGGACATAGCATTTCTGTAAACAACAAAAATTAAGAATACAAAAACTAAATTTCGTGAAAGATGTACTGAAATAGGACCTTTTGTTAACATAATCTCTCAGTATTATAGTAACATAGCAAAGAATTCAAATAGACATAATTTAATTCTCCGTTATATTTACATACCATGCACCAGTAAAAATACTCATAGCTAAATGTCAGAGTTCAAATGAGATTTTTTCAACATTAAAGATTTAGCCATTATGAAACCAATGCAAGCATCTTATTCAAGATGGCAGCCACCTCAAAAAAAAATCTGTTTTTCTCAAAAATCCCAGTCATAAGACACAAAGAATACATTTGAAGAAAAGATCAAAAAGGAAGGAAGGAAGGAAGGAGACAAGAATTGTGCTGACAACAGAAAATGTGCATCAGTACACCAGAAATATATTGCAAGAAGACATTACACACGGGAGATCACATACTTGAAGTCATTAAAGCAGAGGAAACACTATTCCCAGATAACATAAGTAGGGACCCTTTATGCCAGGCGTATCTCACAGAATGTCCTAACATTGAGACAACACATATAATAAGCAGAAGCACCCAGTGCTCCTCACCTTCATCTCTTACTGTGAAGGCACCTAGGAGGCTTTATGGGCACAGAAGACTGTGCCTTCAGAATGGGGGTGGTAGAGGAGCAAATGCTCTTGTGTTCTACAACAGAAAGCTTTGCCTTGGAGCAATATAAAGTGCTCTAACTATAGAGGTAAGTGCTCACTTGTGTAGCTGAGAGATGGCTCTACAGGCAGCTACCACTCAGCCTTCAGGAAATAAAAGACAAAAATGCTTGAGATGAAACTTGTTTCTGGTTTCTGATTATTTGGAGGCTCTGGAAAACTTGCCCATAGACAATAGGTACCTTCAGGAAAAGATCCAACTCTGTACTTGGGACATAACTATATTTTGTATATACCTATACATGTGGTCTGATGGTAGTTTCATATGTTATATGGGGCTTCACCTGTGGACTTATTTGAAATTCTAAATTTCAGCCTTTGGAGCGTTTCAGATTCCAGATTTTCAGACAGTAAATTCTGTCTTAGTCACCGGGTTAACAGGATGCTTGAATATATTCACCATAAACTTAACTTTTTCTTTAAGGTGTTCTATACATCTCTGAACTTGCTTGCATGAGAGGAGGAGTTGAAACATTCCACTTACAGTGGGTGATTGGCAAACAGATAGAGTAAGCAGTAGTTTCACAAGTGCAAAAACTTGTGAAAGCAGTTCACCACAGCCTATACAACAGCAGATATGACCAGCGTTTAGCTAATTCTGTTTTGTAATCACAGGGGTAACCTGATGCTTAAATAGCATTCATCATAAAGAAGTTCTAAGTACAGAGAAAGGCAGACTAAAGACATACTTTAGCCACAGAGTGCCTGTCTTCCACTCACAATGGTTTGGTCTGGGTTTGACCCTTAGTGTTATGAGGAGACAGAGAAAGGGGTGATAGATAAGGACAGGTATCATGCAATAGAACACAACAATATTAGTTTGAAAAGGCCCAAGGATAGAGCATTTCTTAGAGAGATTTTAATGCTACAATTTAATCATAGTTTAAAATAAATCCATGAGCAGGGAAAAAAGCAATTTTCCCAAGCTTGATCTCACAAAAAGTAAAACTTGATAAAATTTTTGAAATAAGTATTCATGTCATCAATTATAAAGCAAAGGAGAAAACAGTCATCCTGGCTGCATAATTTTTAAGAATTGCAACTCACAAACACTTATGAATCAAAAAATAAAACATAACTCAAAGTGAAGCCAAGAGAGAATTACAATGGGACATGAGCGCTGGTTGCTCTGACCTTGCTGTACTGTTGAGCATGGCAGCCACTTGCCACACATGGTTAAGTCACTCAAGACTAAACAAAGCTCAGCCAGCCTGTGCGCTCCCCCTTTCCAGCGCCTTGCCAGCACTGTGGCTGAACTAAGTCTATCTCAGCTTATGCTTCTTCAGTAGAAAGGGGGGGGGGGAGGATAACTTTTTACAATCCCCCATAGCAACACCCAGTGACTTCTGCCAATGGTAAACCCTGTTTTGACAATAAAAAAAAAAAAAAAAAAAAAAAAAAAAAAAACTCAGCTGGTGAGTAAGCAAATGATACCTCAAAGAATATGGTTGTCTTCTGAGAAATCTTTGTGATCCTGCTCATGCCAGTCTTACTTTTTAAAAACAAAAGTGCAACGGCTCGGTCTCATCGTATTCCCAATGTATTGCTAGCACAACCAGCGAAAACCTCAGTCAGCATTCACTCGTGTTATTTACTGAAGAGAGGCTATCTCTCAAAGCAATTTGTCTCGAACTTTACCAAAGCACAGTGCGGGTACCTTGAAGACACCACTCATTTAAAACTCATACCAAGTCTAACTTTGTTTCCAAAATGAGTAGTTCCCCATCCAGCAAGAATAATGTGGTCATGAAAAGGATGTCCAAAGCCGCCAATTTACATTGGTTTGGTTTGGCAGAACTTTCAAAGTTCTTGGAGTAAAAAGGGAATGACACGTGAAAAACTGCAATTCAGATACTGCTCCCAGGGTTTTAAGGTTGCCATTCCCTGAGCCACGCGGGAGAGAGCTGATGAACTTCAAGACTGGACCTACATAATTTAAAATTACTAAACTTCACTGATACATTACAGATTGTTTTTGAAAAAGTGCAGTGTTCTGCCTTTTAATTTGCACTTTATCATTTTCACTCTACCAACATTTTAAAAGTATGATAGCAGGGGGCGGAGCCTATCAAAACAGGCACCACTAAAGTCGGAGATTATTATTATTTGCAAGAAGTAGGATGGTCGTATCTCTGAACGTGAAGTGCTTAGAAGCTGCGTCATTACGTTCATATTGCATCTACTATGTTTTACTGTACTCCCTCTTACTCTCTGGTTTCTAGCTGAAGCCACAGAACAGTTTCTCAGCTAAGACTCAGTCACACGAGCATGGTAGTGGCACGGGACTGAATTATCCTCTCCGTCTTCATCACCAACACACCCCGCTTTCATCCCAGAAGAAAATAGGTTATTAATTTAGGATAAGTCTGCTTTCTTTAAACACTATAGTGCTTTCCAGTTGCTCATATGTAATATATACAACCCATGCTACTCTTCCAAATGTTTTTGATTACCGAACATTAAAAAAAAAAAAATATTCCTGCGGAAATTTCCGAAAGACCAAGGCGAGTGCTGCCTTTGCCACAGCTTCAACTTACACAAGAGAAAAACAAAGCTTGGGACTGCAAGGAATTTAAGTGGTTGAAGTTCACTCTGCAGCGCAAGAGAACATAGATACATCAAATGCATCTAAGATAGTATTATGAGCCTTAGACAATAAGTGAAAATGTACTTTGTTTTACCTTGTATTTAAAAGATATATATAGCAAAAATAAGGCTTAAGGAAAGTCCGGATTCATATTAATGTGTTCAATTTGTTTTCACTTATCTTTGACATCTCTTGAAGGCTCAGCTAATAAGCAAAACAAATTCTCAGTGTATTCGCTTTTACTAGGTAGAAATTCACTCTTCATCTTTAGTAATTCTCTATCTAATACTACTTTGACTGTTCTTTTTTAAGGTAAATTGGAACCTTTTATGTGGAGAACATAGACCCATATATTTCATTGATGTTTCTCTCTTCTAAAAGTATTTTTTCTCTGAATTCCTTTGAAATAATTGATAACCTATAGAAAAGTTAGGGCAATTTTCTTTTGGTCTAATTTTATATCAGTAGATAGGTGAAATTAGGTATAACTCTTCGTTCTGAGTAACATTTAGATATCTATATATAATCCCAATGCTTTTTAAATAACCCCAAATTGCTGTCCTGTACTTTGTTCTATAGACAGTATGGGACCACCAATAATGACTTGAGAGAATTCAAAACTATTATCTACAGTTGTTTATATGTTCAGAAAAGAAGAAAAAATTTGAAAGGAATATACAACAATATACTAATTTTAATACCTTAAAAACATACCACGTTATTCAAAAGTTTTCAGATTTAGACAAAACTCCAAGTACTATCTCATGAAAGAATAAGAAAATTTAATTAAATTTGGATAATAAATCATTCTAAATTAATCTTTTTCATATTCTGAGTTTAAATGCATAAGCATATGGACAACTGGATCCTGTAGTAAAAGCAGAAATCAAATACTAGAAAAGTGTTAATTATAATGATTGTCATGCTCAAGATGTCAAATGTGCATTGTAATGTGGGAAAGCACAGTACTTTCCCTTAAGTCAAGAGAGATAGTTTATACACTGGGAAGAAAAAAATGATGTTTATAACATGTATTATGTCTTGGGTAATTTTTCTATTTACAGATAGGTGTCTCACTTTATGCTGTTCTCCACAATTTGTACTTCTCAGAAAGGGAAAGTGTCGCAGTCATGTGTTGTTCATTAGCTTACTCTGGAACGCCCCACCCACAACAATTAATACATTTGTTAATAGCAATTCTACTTTCTTGCCAGTGTCACTAGTTACTTGAGTTCATTCCATAGAAGAGTTCAGTCTACAGGCAATATTTGCTCTGCAGCATGTCACCAATATCTGTGGTTTGAATTACATTATTCTCTTATAAGCTACTGAAGAAATGTTTTACACAGCACAAAAATTCCTAATTTAAAATGTGCAAAAGTATAGAAATGGCAAAGCAGTGAAAGGACGCATCTCATGTCATTAAAGATCTTTGTACTGTCTTTGTTACAAAAAAAAATCATGAATTTCCTCCAATTTATTTAACATTGATTATCATGTATCACCATGATTAACAAAGATTTAACACCACCTCCCGGGAGAAGGTGCTGGGATAACAGCCTGTGTCCTTGGCCAGTGATCTCATCAGGCCTTTCTGAGAGCCTAGAGACATGAGGGAATTTGTACATTCCTAACACAAACATTGTAACATCAACATTTAATGGAGATAATAGTACATGAATAAGCATCTCTTTATATTTTCTTATTTCTTAATCATCCTACAGACTTGGTCATGAAAAGAACTAGATATGACAAACAAATGTGTCACACAAAAAAACAAAAACAAAAACAAAAACAAAAAACCAAACAAGTGATTATCCAAGTTCCCAGCCAGAGATAAGTTCCAAAATTATCTGAAACTAATATACCAATAGGGCAAGAGTTTTTGTAGTCTCCTCTATGATGCAATATTTTATGTGAATGTGATAGAAACTAGTCATACATGGAATAACATTTTTACTCCGCAGGTCAAACATTAGGCCAAGACATGCCAGGTAACAGTGGTCACCACAGACAGGAAATGGGGCACAAATAAGAACAGAAAGAAGGAGGGAAAAGATGGGGGTAGAAGGAGAGTAGCAAAATGGGAACAAAGAGGAAAGAAGAAAATAATTTTATAAAATGGCTAATTATAATACACACATACACACACACACACACACACACACACACACACACACACACGAGGTCTTTTTTTTTCCAGCTTTGCTTCCATTTGCCTTAGGAATAATCTTAAATATGCCCTGAGTCCCATGGGGGTTTTTAATATTGTTGCTTTGATGAAATTTGTATTCAATATTGATTGGCTCAGCACCTTTTCACTAGAAATTAGGAATTAAATTTTTGAACATTGCTTTAGTTGAGGTCATAGCAATTTGTCTTCTCTGTGGAGAAGGGGCATTCAACGGTCATGTCCGATTCACTTCCTTGTTGTTTGTTCATCTTCTCGGTTCTTCTACATACTAATTTGAAATGTGCTACTTTGGTTTTAGGCCTAGATGTTGATGGAATATATCGAGTTAGTGGCAATCTGGCAACCATACAGAAGTTAAGATTTGCTGTCAACCAAGGTAAGTGATGTCTTTACTTCAGACATTTTTCAGAAGATACATCTTTAGCAGGAGCTCAGACCCTGCTGTACACAATGAACAGACAGCAATAAACGTTTTGACGGGGAACAAAAAAGGATAGGAATTAAGGAATTAGTAGCCTATCATGGGAAAAATAATAACCAGTGTATCTGGAGATACATATTCATATAAAAATAAATAAAGAGTACAATAAGCAATGCAAAAAATTAGAAAAGGGAAGAATAACACAAAGAAAAATAGCCCGGCTTTGAAACCCTGTTACTAAGATATAAAGGGTACCTGATAGGTGTTAATGAAGAAAAAAATGATGGAAAACATAGAAACACAAATGTTAAAAAAGACTATAATATGTATATGTTATTAAAGAAACACAAATAAAAAGTGAAATAATATTAATACCTATTCAGTAGAGCCATAATGGCACATCATTTTGGAATACATTGTGGTACACTTTTACATAAATAAATGGGTCCTTACCATCTGATACAGCCTCTCTGCACTGCCTGTCATTCCCATACAAACCTCTGCCCACAAATACAGCTTTATTCATAATTTGTGAAGCTTGAAGATAGGGTTGGGATGCAGCTTGGGGATTAGCGGTCTACTTAGCATATATAGTGTGCCCCGGGTTCTATCTGCAGAGAGGGATGTATTAAAAACTTGAAGGCAATAAGAATAAAATTTTAAAACTATGGTAAATCTATACAATGGAATATTACTATTATAAATGGAAACCACCTATTAATCCATGAATAGATTTGGGGAACTTTAAATATATATTGCTGAATGGATGAGGCCAAAAACAATATGTAGAAAATCATACAGCATTGCAGAAAAACTACATAGAGAGTGAAACATTAGTGATAAAAAGGAATATGAGAGAGAAGAGATGAGTGAACATAATATTTCAGAGCACTTAAAGAATTTTATGTGAAATCAGCATTGTGCATATATATTATTATATACTTGTCAACCCTACAAAAAAGTACAACATACAGAGTGAAGACTACCACAACCAATGGCTAGCAGTCAACAATGATGATATAGCAGTGCTGGCTCATCAGTCACAACAAAGTCACTTCATTAATGTACTTGGGATGTGAGGACATTCATAGTAGCTGTACTTACTGCTCAACTTTTTTTTAAGAGCCTGAAGGTACTCTTAGAAAATACATTAGTGAAAAAATTAGATTATGAAAAGAAAAATTGGGAGCCTAAATGACATTAGGATGATGTTTAACTATTTTATACATTTCATAACCAGAAATAGGGTATAGGCCAGGCATCCTTAACATGATTGTGTCCCTGCCATCTTACTTAAACACTATGTTCTGGAGAGGCAGGTTAGCAATTACCAGCAATTCCTGTTCTGGTAGAGGACCTAGATTCAGTTTCCAACACCCACATCCAGTGGCTCACCACTGCTTAGAACTTTTTTCCAAGAATCCAATACCCTCTTCTAGCCTTCCTGGGTACCATCACACACATGGTACACAGTGCATACTGTAACTCCCCCACACACATAAGATACAAAAATAAAAACGAGAATCAAAAATATCATAAAGAATAATGCTAAGCAACACATGTGATGTTCTTTTAGTAACGTCACACATTCATATTAGTTATCCTTGAAACTAAAAATAGCCAACGGTTTCCTCAGGAAAACTTACAGTTCTTCATGATGTGGTTTCATAGCTGGCTTCCAGCTAGTACCAGATCTTCTGGTACTTCTCCATGTGGCTTTCTGTGTATGGTTGTGTCTGTTTCTTCCACAGTGCTAGACACTCAACTCTGGTTCACACATGTTCACATGTGCTGTGCTCCACATGAGCTACACACCCCAGCCCATGATGCACTCTTGGGCTGCCCTCATATATTTGCATGCTGCTGGTTGTCAGTGTTTTTACATATTCTCTTTAACTTCAATATCTTCGTATCTTTCCTTTCTTGTTCTGCACATCCAAGTTTTCCGCAGCATGGCCATTGGTTTGGTTTGTTTGCTTGTCTTTCTTTTCCTTTTTCCTCCAAGGCTCAAATTGTCATTTTTCTCCCTGCAGGAAACTTCCCATCTCTCTTCTCTTCTGTGTTTTCTTCACACTCAGTAGTTTAATTTATAATAGTATATTGATAGCTACCATCTACAATCCCATCTATTTTATGACCCACTGGTTTACCACTTTTTTTCAGAGAGAACTTAATCAAATGGGCACAAGAACTTTATACCAAGAAACATTAAAACCTGATAATCTTGGTCTCAAAATATAGGATAAAGGAGTTGAAACACCTGTCTCTTCACATTTCTATACAAGGTTGACCTTGAATTTTTCTTGATTTTTCTAAAAAAAAAAAACTCAAATTTACTGCTTTTAATTATGTGTTTGTATGTGTGGGTATGTAAATGTGAATGCTCATGCCCACAGATGCCAGAGGCATTGGATCCTGCTGGAGCTGGAGTTACAAGCAGTTACCCACCCAACATAGATGCTGGGAATTGTACATACCACACATAGTGTATGTTTGTGGTGTGGGTACATGCTTCTGTGTGTGTGTGTGTGTGTGTGTGTGTGTGTGTGTTATGTGTACATAACTATGTGTGTTCCTTTGCATGCTGCAGGTAGAAATATTAAAACTGATAAGGATTAAACAGTTTCTGTAAGAGCTCAGGTGGCACAACTCTTTTATGTGTTGACTAGTTCTTTTGACTGGCTATCCAATAATTCTTGTTTTTGAGAATCTTTAAGGGCTCTGTGTATTGACTGATTTGACTAGGCAAAAGACAGAGCTAAACTTTGCATCACTTCTTTCTATTGCTCCCAGTGGTCTAAGCCACAGTGTCCCTTCTGTGGGTAAAAATTGCATGAAACAGCCCAACCTCATTTTTATTCTGTTTATAAGCAGCTAAAATCATTCTTGTAAGATAGCTCATGCTGAAACCATATCCTGATTGGGATTCTAGACAGCTGGGCAACACATTTCTCCTACAAAGAAGAAATCTCAAAACAGAAGCCATGCTAGAAACAAACACTAGCTGCATTTCCTGCCTTAAAAAAAAATTATGCTCAGCAGTTTGAAAAAGAAAAAAGGAGCAATCTGCAATGAAAATATGAAACCCATCCATCTCATCTTTTACAATCCAAACTTCAGCATCCTCGGAGACTTTGTAACTGCTCATGTTTCCATGAATGTTGACAATGTAAAGCTGGGCAGAGGCCTGGGTTGGTATCTGGTAGCATAAATTGTCAGCAAACAATCTCCCTGTTTTACAGCACTGTGAGGACTCAACAGTCAACACAAATGATGCTACACTGGGACCTTTGATACTGGTGACTCTGCCAACTTGTGCTCTAGAGTTTTTCAGAGAGATGGTCACTAGTTAAAAGCACTTGTTGCTCTTGCCAAGGGCCTAGATTCAAAATACCTAGCACCCATGGCTCACAACATCCGGGGGATACAACACCCTCTTTTGGCATGTGGTACAATGTCACACACACACATAAATGCAGACAAAACACTCATACATATAAAATAAAATAATAAAACCTGAAAGATCCCTTTTTAAATCATGTGTGTGTGTGTGTGTGTGTGTGTATTGCACTGCTTTTCAAAATTTGATGATGAGAATATTATTTGAATTAATGTTCTATATAGGTCCAACAACCTTGTCTTACTCATCATCCAAATCAGACTTCTTCTAACAGTACTGATAACATAAGAGAGAGTCAGTGCTTGGTTCTTGGAGGGTAGCACATACATGGACTCTTTTGTGCATGTGAACATGTGATGAAACAAAATATTTATGGCATGAAGTTCTTATGAAAATTATACATAGCTACGCAAACATCATACATTCATTCTGTAATTTCATATGGGACATAAATGAATTTGGTGTGTCCTCCTTCTATTAGCATCTTTTATCTCCTCTGTGTTGAACTTACATGCTGCTTCTTTTTTTTTTTTTAAGTTCTAAATATACAGCTTTTTTTAAAAATGAATAAGCCTTACCCACTATTAGACTACACAAATGAAAACTGATTTTGGAGATTTTCAAGAACAGTTGAATTGCAATTTCTGTGTTTCGCTGACTTTCTTGAATGCTATAATCATCAGCAATTCTAAATACACCAGTTGAATGATTCAATTTGTTTTGGTTTTCTGTTTGACTCACTAAACCAGAAAGAATTAGATACCCTTATTATACTTCCAGATCAGATGACACAGGAGTTAAATTCAAAGTGATCACTTTTGAAAAAAACATTTCCTAATTAAAATTAGTAATGCTGATAATAATTTTATTGCATAGGTAGCTACCGTTTTTATGATTTAATATGTCAAGCTATACATGGAGTTCCCTGCATATATAAACTTAATTTAATCTTTTCTTCAACTTCATAGTGCCGATGGGTGCAATTATTAAAGTTGTTATTCCCAGTGAGGAAACTGAGGCTCAGTTATTAAATAATGCCCCAAGAATACCCAAGATGTGGGGCTAAGACTAGATATCCGATGTCTCTGACTTGAATCTGCGCTGCAAAATACTGCCACGGAGCTACATTCCCTGTGCACTGAGTCTTTATTATGTCCTTCCTATCAAAAAAACACAGAAGTGTCTTCTTATGCTGTGCATACATTTTCACTTCCCTGTTTTCACTCTTCTCAGCATTGATTATTAGTACTAGTATTCAGTTTGGCTAAAACTATTCAAGAATGGGGAGGTTTGGGCAATCACAAGAATGAAGAATCCTGGTGCCTCCAATCTCTGTAGAGTTTATGATTCTATGTCTAGATCAAGAAACACTTTGCAACCTTGCAGAAAGGCATTACAGATTCTTGATTTACTAGGGCACTGGTGCATTAGTGAGTAGCGTTCTGCCTTGTTTGTTGAATTTGGTGACAGCTTTCAGTGACATTTTGCTGATGCAACTCTTCTGGTCTATATGGGCCTCCCCAAAGAAAACTAGTGCATGACCTTAGATGTCAACCTGTCATCAGCCAGTGTCATTGTGTTGATTCTTCTGCATGATCTGTGACCTCCTGATGGCTTTCCAGCATGGGTGAACATATGTAAAAGACAGGCTTCAGCATAGAGGATGCTCTGTGACTGTCTTAAGGACCCTTGACAGTGGGCCTTGGAAATCCCACCAGACTTCCCACATCAGCACTCAGTTTCAGCTGCCATCTAGACATATTGCCACAAATCCAACCTAGCTACGGCTTTATTTTGAATTTTTTAAATGTCTTATGGGCTCAATCTTTATATGACAAACAAGAGAGATTGGCATCCTTTCTGGAAAATACCACATAGGAAGATTCCCAAATCCCCAAGCCAATGGGATAACTATAAAGCACTGTGGGGAGGAGTAACTGGGATTTTCAATACCAATGCTGCTTGACATAGTAACAGATTTCCCCTGCAAGTGTATGCCTGGAATTGGAGAGAAAAACTTTTTACAAGGACCTTGGAATTTATTCCCAGTCAGAAAGACAGATAAAAGACACCATGTTCACATTTTCACTACAGATGATCAAAATATATACATTCCATGAGTCTGCCTGGCCAAACATCTTCTCTATATGTGCATACACATGTGTGTTTGCTGTTTTTAGTGGAAGAGGTTTTCTTTTAGCTTGTACTCCTCTACTTTCCCTATATTTATTCACAAAAATTTGGCCCAATAAGACTTAGTGGATATTGGCTGAAAGTGATGGCTTTGCTTACTTTGAACATCCTAATAATAGATCAACCAGACTGGAAATACACCACTAAACAATTTGTGTTAGCAAACATACCTAAACTAGGTTTCTACAGCCATCACCTTAAAGCAATGCACAGGCTTTAGCCAGCTGTCCTACACACTTCATACCATTTGCAGCATCAAAATTGAAGAAAGGGAAGGAAAAATGGGAATGAATGTGGACAGTTGGCAGCTTCAGCTGAAAAGAAGCAACTGGATGAGACAGAAAAAGGATTTTGAAAGGATTTTTAAGCTTCCGGTTGTGTTCTTATAAAACAGTCCTTGTACCAAATCCATTCATTTTTCTATTAAGCAAGTTATTTTGGCTCTCTTGTTATTTTTAAAAAGAGTATTTCCTTAAGCCTACCTCACTTTTATTGCCAACCACAGCATTAACAAAACAAACTGCTTTATCCTGGTCTGTAATGTATTTTTATTTGTTTGTTTGTTTGTTCTGCTGTTGTTTTGTGGCGGGGGGGGGGGTTCTTCTTGTTGTTGTTTTTGGTGGTGGTGGTGGTGGTAGTGGCGTGTGTGGCAGGGGAGGTTGTTTAAGTACACCTTTCTGGCTTCTGTGTGATAAAATTATATTTTAACAGTGATTTATTTTTCCCTTAAAGCTGGGAAGATTACTTGAACACAAAGTGAACAAACTCTAACATTGTTCAGGGCTTTAGACACTTCCCTAGACCTCATTTTTCAGCCACATTGAGTCAGAGAGCTCAAAGGCTATTGATGGTGAAACTCATATTGCTTTCTAGCGGCTTAAGAAAGCATGTTGGCAGCAGCAAGTAGTCCTGAAAAAAAGGCCAAAACAATAAACGCTTCATGTGTCTGAACACAGAGGCCAAAACAATGAACTGTAGTCTCTGGCCTTTGCATTTGACCATGTATTTCAGTCCAAAGCATAGGTATCCTTTCCATTTTTAAGGTATAAAAATTCTGGCCACTAAACTTAAAGCAAAATTATAACCTGCTGTGAGTTACATTGTATGATATAATTCACTACAAAACAGGCAATACAAACTGACCTAAAGCTGCAATTGAAGCAATTAAAGGCAGAAGCAATCAAGTGGGAAAGGCATACCAGATAATGATCCCAGGATCTTCCCTCTTGTTGTAATTCTGAGCTATTCTATAAGTCTATGATCATCATCTGATCTCTTTGAATCTCAAGACTCTTTCTTTTCAAAATGGGGATAATAATAAAAAATGTGACCAAATTAAAGTCTGAATCAGTCAGCTGATAATTGCTACTTATTTTAATTATGATGACAGGAAGTTAGATAAAATGGGAATTAGTTTTATTAGTAATACTATTTTATAAATATTAATAATCAAATATGATTCTGTCATCTACGTGATGAAATTTTCTTTGCTGGTAATTAGATTGCTTTTCAAGAAAGAGAAATCAAATATAGAAAAAGTTTAGATGTGCTTGGTATCCAAAGTTTTGTCCCATTACTAGCCAAATGCATGGGCTTCAGATTTCCTGGAAACTTAATTTCCATCTATCAATGAATTTCTGTTACAAGGAGTGGGTGGAGTCTAAAGAAATTTTACACCTGAATTCAGTTTGGTTTTTCCATGCATATCTGGCTACTGAATCCAGAAGTTAAGTTAGAGTTATTTCACTGCCAACTCCCGAGAACCCCCTAGGAGACTTATAGACATCATCATCGTCATCATCGTCGTCATCATCATCCTAATTAATAAACAACTCTTAAGCTTGCTAGAAGAACAGAGACCCTTCCTCCTGCTCTAGTTACACTGAGCAGCACTCTTCCTCTCCATTCTGACTTCAAGCAGAAATGTACTGCTGCTTGACAAGACCACTGCCAGGTCAGCTGCTTATACCAATACAAACTGATTATCTCTCTGTTTCCCTGGGTCAGAAGTCTGGGCACAGCTTCATTGAACACTTTGCAGTCAAGGTGTCAGCCAGGAGTGGTGCTCCTCTGGCAGCTTGCCTGTACATGGGTTCACACGGTCCTTGGCAAGATTGAGTTTCCGGTGGCTTGTTGGATTGAAGGCCGCAGTTTGTCATCAGAGGCTTCTGGCCTAAGGCTGCATGGACCTTTCTTTTTTAATATATTTTATTAATTTTATTCATATTACATCTCAATTGTTATCCCATCCCTTAAATCCTCCCATTCCTCCCTCCCTCCTGCTTTCACCCTATTCCCCTCCCCTATGAATGTGACTGAGGGGGACCTCCTCTCCCTGTATATGCCCATAGGGTATCAAGTCTCTTCCTGGTAGCCTGCTGTCCTTCCTCTGAGTGCCACTAGGCCTCCCCATCCAAGGGATGTGGTCAAATAGAAGGGCGTGGACCTTTCTACAGGCCATCAAAGGCACATGGAAGATAAAGACTAATAGCAAGACAGAAACTAGACACCTGGGTACTGTAAACAGTGCATGTCCTATCTCCTTTGCCACATTCCATTGGCTAGGAGAAAGGGGCAGTTCCTGCCCAAGTCTCAGAGAAAGGAAACACACAAGGCATGAATCCCAGGACAGAAATAAGTGTGTGAGGCAACTTTGAGTTTCTGATACAAGAATCAAGTGATGAAATGTTCCAAAAATAAAAATTTGGGAGCTCCCATTTTAATTCATGCTGGTATAAACACCTGTTTGAAAAGAGTAAAGTTCATAGCCATGTCTGGGGAACTACACCACAATATCTGGCTTACCTGATTTTTTTTTCTTTCAGAGAAAAACAAGTTGTCTAGCCATAAGATATACACTATTTGAAATGTAAGAGAAGCAAAACTAGATCATCAAGCACCTTTTTTGTTAACTGGTTTTCTATTTCATGGAAACTTTCTCCTTGGATTGTTGATTCACTATCACTTATAAATTAAATCATCATATAATTTTGAAATGCTATGGAACTAGCAGATGCTGCTACTATGATTAAATCACTGACAGCTTTTAATACTACAACCATATTCCAATACTGTAGGTTCTAAAACAAGTGGAAAGGAAAAATGCCTTGCCTACTGATTCTCTAGCAAAACTAAAGAGTCAATAATATTGAAAGATATAACAGAACTGGTCTAGTGCCGATGATTACCAACCTGTAATTTGAGAATCTGTTACATGGCAGGCTCTCGAAGGCAAATGCATCTCTAACCTTCAATGTTCGCATGATAAAACTATATGTCAGAGGTTTACAGGCCCCTACTAAGGCTACAAAGTCTGTATACAACAAGGACCAAAATGGCCCATTTAAAACTCATTGCAAAACACACATTATCAGATCGCTGTTTACAATTTATCATCACAGACCCAAAACTATTTTCTTCTTTTGAGCATCAAAGAGTCAGAACATATTTCTTATCATTGTAGTGTGCTTCCCTGGTATCCAGCTAATAGGATCCTTTTATAAGGGGAAATCCTATCTAAAACTTTTCAGTGAACAGTCTCTGTCTGCCTGTGAGTCCATCAGGGCTAAGATCTTGATTCGCCTCCATGTTCTCAGCACAGAAAGGTGCCTGTTATTTTGTAGTCACTAAATAAAATTTTGTTCCTACAGAAGAAACTAAGCAAGCAATGATTTATTCATTCAAACCAACTTTACATCTCATGAGTATCAAGTGATCTCATTGGCTCCATTTCTTATATTTTCCAACAACATGAACAAGTCTCATTTATCTTCTGCTTCTGTTTGACCCCCAGAGACCTTTAAAGTCACACTTAATTTTACATGAATAAAACAAACAAGGGACAGGCATGAATACTGAATAACCCCATATCTATATACCCCAGTTCACTAACTGAAACCTTAAGGAGAGGTGACTGATTGTCCATCAACAGTGCATGACATCAACAACTGAACACATCAGACATGGTGTGAGAAGTAGAGCCTTGGCTTGCCATATTGACCTCCCAAATTCTAGTAATGATGAGTTAGTTGGCTAACCAACAATTGAACAAAATTTCTCCTGTTAGCTAACCCCTGCATGCTGAATTTTGACGTCTTGTTTTGATTTAATTACAGCTTTAAGGAAGCACATGTATTTACACACCATTTCTCTTCAAGGTGCCTATACACTTTATTAACATTTCCTGACAAATATGTCCTATAGAAAAAAGCAGTCTATTCTCCTCAAAGCTGTTTTACAAAGAGAAACTAAAAATCGCAGGGTCATAGGAGCGTCTTTTTCTTACACAATCTGAGGACTGGTCCAACATTTGCAGATACGGGGCTCAAACCAAGACAGGAACTAAGGTCTGAACTACAGAAGATTACACTTTTAACATTTTTCTTCGATGTGCTCTTGTCAGCAAGCACCCTGCAGGAGGAAATTGGGAACTTACTCAGTTTTCCTCTGCTTTAGGGAGATCAAAGATTTATGTGAAGCTAAGAGGTGGGGGTCCCTGAAATTGAGTGTTTATATCATTCCCTCGACATTCACTTAAGGAGTTGCCATTAATGCAAGACCCTATGAGACACTGGAAACACATCAATGTTCATGGACGTTCCAATCTACAGGCTCGAAAGACAAGCATAAAGCCGGAAACACCAGGCTCTGGGGACCTGCCGAGTTCTGGCCCTTTCTTCTCCTCAAATAGTAGCAAGGATTGGTGGCTTCTGTCTTGTCTGTTAGTTTACTATCTTTTCTTTTCTTCTTGCCCAGAGTGTTTCTCTTTGTATGTTTGCATCCTTTTCCGCCACACTCTCCCTGAGCATACCACCTCTCTTATTATTATTTTTGTTTTGTTTTATTTTGTTTTGCTTTTTGAGAGAGTTTCTCTGTGTAGCCTTGGCTGTCCTGGACTCATTTTGTAGACCAGGCTGGCCTCGAACTCACAGAGATCTGTCTGCCTCTGCTTCTATGAGTGCTGCAATTGCAGGTGTGCCCCCGCGCTCCCACCTATTCTTATAATGCTCTGGTAATTGTAAGAGGTTGTTCCTGTGCCTCTTACATGTTAGAATCATGTATTCCTTCAGCCTTGCGGACATGTGAATATGTATGTTATTATATTGCAAAAGCAGATCTGTCCTTCTGAGCTTGAGACACACTAATCGTAGGTTTTGCTTACAGACTAACTTGCCTTATGATTTGGGAAATACATCCCAACAGGAAGTCACTATTCCCATAGTGCTTTACAACTGTGGCTCAGTGCTGAGTGCGGTCTGTTCTTTAGCCCATCTGTCTCTCTTACAATTGTCTAGGTGACAACCCACCCCCACCCCCATTATGTCAATCATGTTCCATGCTCATTTTAAACTCTCATTAATGTTATACTGCCTGGTCATCTGCTTGCCAAAGAGCTTCAGGTTACTATTTCCTGAGCCCCTGACAAGACCCAGACTATATATCTTAAGGAGCTCACTTTACCTATCCCCCCAGCACGTTATCCTGTTTCATTTTTTCTTTCCCTCTCTCTTTTTCCTTGCCCTCTCCTCCACAATAGCGTAAACAGATCCCCCACACTCCCAACAGTCTGCTCCAAGTGTCCACAGTGATTTTTTTTTTTTCTGCTAGAACTATCGACTTGGCGCAATCTACAATTCTCTGGGAAGAGAATCTAAGTTAAGAATGACCTAGGTCAAATTAGCCTAGAGGAAGATTGTGGGTGGTTGTCTTAATTGATATTCATGTAGGAGGGCCTAGGACACTGTAGGCAGCACAATTCCCTAGGCAGGTGGCACTGAACTATATAAGAAAGCTTCCTAAACACAAGCCTGACTTCCAGCCAGCAAGCCCCGCCTCCCATGGTTCCCACACTTCTTTGGTTTTGAAGTCAGTTCCTTGGTATGAAGTAATGGTGTACGAAGGAAAACATAGGTTGGCCTTCGTGTTTCTGCCTTTTTTTTTCCCCTTGGTGATGAACTGTGACCTGAAATTGTAGAGTATTTGTTCAGTAACAGGACTGAAACTACAAGAGAGATAATCATCCAGACTGAATAAAATAGATATGTCCTCTCCTGTTTCTGGGACACATACAGTCAGGGACTCTGTGTAATCAGGTTAACAGTGAGGGGCTTAGGTTGTCATGAAAGCTATTTTTGACAGATAAGATTAACTCACTTCAAATCACAGCATTTTTATAGTTATCTTTTCTGAGATTTTGTTTCTGGCCCAAAGACTATTTGTCTTTCATGTGTATTGATTCTTGCTTCTGGATGAATACAGTTCACTTGGAATCCATACTGAAGTGTAATTTCTGCTAGTGTTGCCCTTACTGCTAGTCTAGTAACCTAAAAAATCCCTCCATCATGAAAACTTAACATGCAACAGACTATAACCAAAAGCAAGAAGGCCACAGAGAACCATTAGGGCACTTAAAATGCAGCGGGGCTTTCTTGCCTAGATAAGTTTACACCTGCAAATGATGCAAATGGAAATCTTTTTTTTTTTTTTAAGCCTTCTAGATATCTTTTCATCTGCTTTTCCACTTATATCACCCTGTGTCTGTGGAAGAAACAACAGTCAAGCACTTGTCATTAGGACAGCAAAGAGAAGAGCTGGCAATAGTGCAGCTCCCTGACACAAAAGTCAGCCACTGCTACTGAGGAAACTTTTCGAATGTTAATTTTCATGCTTACTCCAACAGAACAATGCCTTAAAGCAAAGTCTCTCCTTTCTTATCTGCTAAAAAGCAATGTGTTCCCATCCTTTACAGAATGGTTGGAATAGGTTTTTAAACGGCTTAAAGTTTCAAGGACTTTTCTCCTTAGTTTATTATTCTAGAGAAAAAAAATTCATAAAAATCACATCTTCTTAATGGTCCCTCTGCTAGAGAATGGAAGTGTCCCAAACATGTTCCACTGTAGGAAAATCAAAAGTAACATGCAAACTCCAAATATGTTAGCCTATTGAGAATATTTATTAACTAAATAATTTAATAATGAAGAAAATGCCTACTTGATTAATTGTTACAGAGTAAAAATTACAATAAAACTGTCTTGATCAGTGCTTTGCAGAAGCACCATTACTGTCTGTGCGGTTGTTTAACAAGGATTTAATTGGAAAGATAAGTGAATGCACATTTAAAAGTATTGTTAATTTGCTTTATAATCACCCCATCCTTCACAGTATTGACAGCACAAGGCACAAACCCCTTTCTGTTTAACAAGTATTATTTTCCATATGTGCACAATAAATTCTGAAACAGTAATTGGAAATTTTATGGGTTCCAAAATACCTAGTGCAGTAGGTCTAGAGGTACACTTTCTTTATAAAAGGTGACCCAGTTTTAATACTTGGAAACAAATGATAAATCTTTATCGCTCACACCTCGTCCAGAATAGATGAGTGTCCATTTCACTCATCTCTTTCAAAATAAAAAAGTTCATTCTAAAGTTTATTTGTCTAATAGAATTAAGATTGAGATGAGAGGGAAATCAGATTATTTTTTCATCAGTGATTATATTACTATATTCAAAGTGCTTATAAGCACGGAGGAGCCTAACTAATCATGATGCTTTTAGACTGTGGCTGCAGTGAAAATGCCTGATACTGAAAATGGTTCCTATTGAAGGAAAGGAGAACACAGCCAAGAGCGTCGGGTTGGTACCCACCTCTGCAGCCACCCACCATACAAAGAGAGGTTCACCCTTCTGAGAAGGTAATCCGCTGGTTGACAAACAGTTCCTTAGCCTTCTAAGACATGGGGAGTCAGCTAAGGAACTCAAATGGCCTGGATCCACACCTCCCTTGGAAGCTGCCCCCATTTTCCTCATCCGCTGGAGTGAAACTGTAGAAACGTCTAATGTGTTGGCTGGCTGTGAATGCACCCTAATCCCATGTATTATTTCAAAAGAAAAGGAGAAGGCAAGTGTGCAGCTTCTCTCGAGCCACCGTGGAAGCTTTGCTCTCATTGTCACCTCCCCAGTTTCTCAATTATAATGAACGGGAGTGGCCTTTTTTTTTTTTTTCCTCATGTCAAGAACCTAACATTACAGAAGGATATAGGGAAGATGCCCAATGCCACCTTCAACTATGGCTGCATCTTTTTAGACGTGGTCAAAATTCCTAATTTTCTTTAAATGTTCTTTTGTTTGTAGTGGTACCTCTCTGGTTTTATTTGAATAGGGAGGGATCAGTTCAGCTCTCAAAGCTTAGACATATTCTTCTGAATACGTTCTGTAAGAATACTCATCTGTATCAATGCCTTGCTCCCTGGATAAAACAAGTGTATTTTTAAATTGGTCATGCCTGTGAGATTTGCCAGTTAATGAGGACATCCAACCATTAATACCAAGTCACAAGGCCCTTCTTCTTTCCTACATGTGACCCCAGTACTTTGGCTTCATGGGTCAAAATCCTCACAAGCTGGGTTTTCTCTCCCTAAGTGTTTGTATACTTTTGTATGGTGAACAGCAATACTATATGCACATACAAATGTCCTTTAAATTTTACTTTTATTTCTCCTTGAAATTTCTCCATTGAGCTGTGGCTTTTACAATCAGCTGTCTTGGGTGAAAACGCGTTTGGGACCAAGGGCTTTCCATGTCTGTTTCAACTGAACAGATCTGAGAATGGTCAATAACGAAGTGTCCAGCAGTCCTTTAATTAACTGAAATGAAGAAAACGGAATGTTTGCTGAGAGAAGTGGGATGCTGAGAGGGAGGAGACTATATGTTTCTGTGCCTTCCTGCATATGAGGGAGCCACGGGGTGCAGGAAGGAGATGAGGGTTTTTATGCTCCGGTAGGGGGAGCTTTCTTTTCCCTACTGTATGAACAGCATGGTGCACGTGTTTAAATATGCCATCCCGAAATGCAGACTTTTCATTTTCATTTTGCAAGTGGGAAATTTCACTATGTGATGGGCACATTACTCTTCTTAGCGACACATTTTGTGCAAACTCATTTGGGAAAGAATAGGAAATTTAGAATACTGCCTTCATATTTCTTCTGGAAATGTTAGCCTGAATCCATTATTTCCAAACCTGATGAGGATTACAGTTCATTTGTATTTCACAGCAACCCATATTGTATTCTGTTTTGTGAAGTAAATAAGAGATGATGCTGTTCTATTAGTGCCTGGGATTTGTTTTCCATATGAATAGTTTTATTTGGGGGCAAGAGGAAAGAAAAGGGACGCACAGACCGAAATAGATGATTTAGCCTTCGCTACATGGAGTGTGTTATTTTGACAAAGAAATGCCCTGAATTATTTTTATAGATAATTTAAACTGGAGGAGGTGGGATTAAAACCTTACTTAGGTCATGAGCGTATACATATTCAAGTGACATTATAAAAAGCACCGTTCGGTAACACCCAAATCTATCTCTTATTTAACTTCATTTAAAATTACTTGTGGACTAACCTGATTTGATGGCCGAGTAGGTGGGTGCTATGTGCCACTAAAAGGAGTTCTCTTCAACATGATCCCCCACGAGCGTTGCACTGTGCCTGACACAGTTACAAACTGGTTCGTTTTGCTCACTCAAGAGAGGCAAACACTTTCATCTTTTATATAAAAGGTGTGTTTAATAGTGACCGTTTAGGACGTTGTGTTAGGAAGGATCCTGAAGTGTTGTTATGAATAAATAAGAAAGAGTTCTATGATTCACTCAGGGTATATGGCATGGGCATTATTTTTTTTTTTTAACAGAGGCAGGCTTTAGCAAGTCACCACGTATGTGGTGTGTAGTCTTTATGCCTGCATCACAGTACTGAATTACTGAAGACTGACTCTTGTGACGCAGATGCTACGTCACAATTCCACCTGGTGAAAACATGAACACATGTCTTCTTATCAGCCAGGATAGCACCCAGACCAATGGTAGCCTGCCAGAAGAGGTGAGGATCTTATGACAAGGAGTGAAGAGTTCAGAAGTACTGAGAAAATTAAGGGAAAACAAAAAGCCTTGTTTTTAGCAGGCCATTGGAAGAGGAAGTCCAATCCTACTCAACCATTATACCAGAGCCAAGTCTGTTTTACTCACTAACAGAATTCTTTTTTGGCATTAGGTATAAACAGACTACATTGGTCAGGTCCTATTCCTTATGAAATTCACCTATTTAGTTCATTCTTACTGAAATAAAAATTTCAAAATAGTGTTCCATGGGAGGAAAAAAAAAAAACCTCCTGACCCTAAATGATTTTAGCTGATAACCACCAACATCCTTTTTTATGTCCATAATGTTCTCCTTGAACTAGCATTGGAACTAAAGTTTCTAAATGGGAGAATTCTTTAAAAATCAGCTGTGATGAAAAAAAATCTAAACTCACAGTCTTAGAGAAGATTTTTCATATATTTATCTTCACTCACTTTGGACATAAGCTGACGAACCTTGTAAGATAACTGGAGACTTTCAACACACTCTCAGCCTACACATAATAAAAGTTCAGCGGAGAATATAAAGAAATACTGAATTATTAATGTATGTCTTGAGTCTTTCAACTCATAAAAATTCTAAAGGTCTCTTCTTGGTAGCCTGCTACCCTTCCTCTGAGTGCCACCAGGTCTCCCCCTTCAGGGGACATGGTCAAATATGACGTGTGAAAGTCATACCCCACTCTCCACACAACTGTGGAGAATGTCCTGTCCATTGGCTAGATCTGGGTAGGGGTTTGAAGTTTACGGCCTATATTGTCCTTGGCTGGTGCCATAGTTTGAGCAGGACCCTATGAGCATATAAAGGGGGAGGAAGTCCCCCTCAGGCACAGTCATAGTGGAGGGGAGTAAGGGGAAAATGGGAGGGAGGGAAGAATAGGAGGATACAAGGGATGGGATAACCATTGAAAAGTAATAAGAATAAACTAATAATAATAAAATAAATAAATAAATAAATGAAAAAGAATCAAAAAAATTCTAAAGGTAAAAAAACCAGCATTATTAGACAAGGTTGTAAATAAGACATATGCACCATGGCTTAGAAATATTTCATGAGACGCAAAGTTAATAAGCTTAAACAACAACAAAAACAGACATACGTTTTTGATTTGCCTGGGAAGTTATTAACTTCAAGCACAGCTAAGCACTCCAGTTTGAAAAGCATCATTGGGATGGTAACTTTCTCCCCTCCACTCATCTCCAGGTTGGCTCTGCTCTCAATTTTACAGGATGGCACTGAATCAAAGTCCCCACTTCTAGTCCATCTATAGTCTCTGTTCCTAAAGCGCTTGACTATATTAGCCAAATGGGGCCACTAACCAGTCTCAGAACCAACCACTGTGACTAAGTTGATTGCCTTTACCAGGGTACCAAGGACCACAAATACAGACTGAGGTCCCAACCTGTCCGGGTACAGAAGCAGGATGGAAGGAGTGGTGTTTATCCAGAAGAACACATTATCCCAGCAACAAGATGCTTTCCACAACTGGTTTTTCACAATTTATTGAGTGCTACACTGTAGGGACAGATAAATAAAAGACAGACAAAGCATCACTTAAGCAATTCTTTTAGTTACAAACAGTTTTGAAGATGCATAAAACTCACTAAGAAAATGAATTTTGCAGTTTGGGAAGCATTTATTTTAATCATGCAATAAAATTTCTTGAGGATTTGATATACATATACCTTGCTGTAATTGAGTTTTTTCAAGAAAGAGATAATAAGTCTAAATTATATTGGCTAACTTGGTCAGAAATAGAAGTGAGGACACTACCATGTTCTGAATCATTTATTATGTAATATTTGAATTGTTTTATGGAAAAAAACACATGCTTTCAGTCTTCTAGGCAATCAACATTACATATGATTGCATATAAGCATCTATAGATCAAGATATAAGGAATTACTACAGAGAACATGAAATAAGAGACACTTAGCCTTGGACAGAAATGGTAATTGTTGAGGAGTCAGAAAACGATGTAGAATTATGTAGCTGAGACACAGTTCGAAAACTCAACAGTAGTGTTGAAATCTGGCATAAGTGCTGGCTCTCCCGACCTCCTCTGTAATATTCTGGACATAAAGAAGCATCGGCTTTTGGTCAAATGGTTTGGTTGATTGTTCCTGAGATTTGTTTTTTAAAAAATGAGCCTTCATAGAAGAAGAAAAAAAACTGTTCTTTTTGTTATATCGGAGACACATGACAAAGCATTCAAATATAGTGCAAATAATTGCAAACTGATGTATCCAGCTGTTTAAAAATTGAATAAATAATTTAGCTTTTACACATGGGCAACCCTTGCTTAAAAACTACAAATCAGAACTCTCCTGTTTGAATCCATTTTATTTTGTTAATAGATGAGATAATATGATAAGCATTTAATTGTATAATATATTATTAGCTATTTCTTTTTGGCATACTATTAACTTTAAATAGTATTAATATTTAAATTTTATAATACACACTACAAAGTTTTTTTTCAGCCGAACAGAAAATTTGCATTGATAGTAAATCTTTTCAAAGTGGGTTTTAAGAGGCTCGGCATGCAAAACTTGTTCCACTTATACTGTTTCATCACAAATACTCAAAATGCCACAACATAATAAGGCAAATGGTGCAAGATGACAATGATGCTATATCATGATTTTGAATTCAAATACAATGTGTTGCATAATTAGGCATATTTACATATCTGAATATTGAAGAGGGCATTTAAAACCAGAGAGTAGGCATCTAAGTGTATCAACTTCTCAAAGATGGGTAAATCAGAAGGTAAAAAGTTATAACTACTATTTATTACTGTATTGAACTGTAATGCAAACACAAGTTTGCCACAGGAAGTTTACAGTTATCTCACAATTGTGGGGACTATCTTGGCAGATATGGATCTATATTAACTTGACCAGCCTGTTTTCTTTGTTTTAGAAAATATCAGTGAATATCCTCAGTATTTAGTGTGTGGTAGACAGAGGAGCAGCCCCACCCAGTCTGTACATAGGTCAATAGAATGGATGCTGTGCTCCATGGGCACAGATTGTGTTCCTGATGCCATCTGGCATCCCCCGAGAGGCCCACCTTTATCACAAGGAGAACTGGACCAGAAAGAATAAAAGGAGTGCTCAAACTTATACCCATTTTCAGAATAATATTTTAGAAACGTTTCTACCAGTATTAAAGTAGCCTAATTTTCAGCTAGGGAGGGCAGGATTGCTAAGTCAAAGGCTTAAGTGATAGATGAAATTCTGTTCCCTGTTATAAAAGCGTGTACTTTTAAGTGAGAAAGAATGAGATGTAAGTTATGTTTGTTTGTTTCCTTTTGTTCGGGTTTGTTTTCTGGCTCTTTTCAGTTTATTGCATGAAGGAGTTACACTAGTGCATGTTAAAAGGGAACCCAGAATGGTTACATTATACAGGCTGGGAGGTTTTTGTTTTTTGTTTTTTGTTTTTTGTTTTTTTTTAATTTGTGGCAAGGGACAGAAGGAAAATTCTACTCATTGCAAGAAAACCCTCACTTAAGCTTCAGAGCCACGAGCACTGAAAACGCAGGAGCCTTCAGCTGGTGGTCCTTAGCCGGTCTAGTCTCTATCAGGAACTGGCATATGTGCTTGCGCTGGTCACGCTGTAGCTGAGTTACTTCTCCGTATTCCAGATGCTCAGTTACAGTACCGTTGCAGGCAAATTTCTTTTTAAAAGCCTCCACAAGTTTCTTTTTTGTCGTAATCATCAGCGATCCCTTGAACAGTAGTAAGGGTCTTCCTGCCGATTCTCTGTTGAATTCTTACATGGATATAATCCTCAGTGCCAGCAGGAAGCAGGCCATCGCTCTCACTTGCATCAGCTAAGGGGTCGAAAGACTGGAGGTTCCAGATAGCCGACATATGATAAGATTCCTTTTCCTCAGTGGAAATAGCCTGTGGACGGCATCTGGCCAAGAAGGATGGGGAGGGGGAGAACACAGCACTGGCAAGAGAGGAGGCTCGGTGGTAGTTCCGTGACTGAGGCGGCCTTGGAGGTTTTTTGAGACATGATTTCTCTGTGTAGCCCTGGCTGTCCTGGAACTTGCTCTGTAGACCAGGCTAGCCTCAAACTCTCATTATTTGCCTATCTCTTCTTCACTAGTGTTGGGGTTAAAGACCTGAGCCACCACTGCCAGGCCAGCCTGGTCTACAGAGGAAATTTGAGGTTTTTCAGCCCTTCCCACAAAGACCTTTCCTCTCACTATTAATACTTGAACTTTTGTTTCTGTTTTAAAAAATAACACTAAGGAATGACAAAATTTTCTTGATTTCTGCTTCTATCTAAAATTTCAATAATCTGAACACATGGTCAAACCCACCTATAAAATATTGTAAAGTGAGAGGGAAAATCCATTTCAATTCACCTCTACTTCGTATAAACTTAACTGTGATTCAATTAGGGGAGTAAAGGTAAAGAAGTGAAAGAGGATACCTCAATTTACTCTTCAATAAGTCAGTTCTGTCAGAGATCAGCCCGTTTCAACAAAGTAAATTTAAAAAACAAAACTTAACTAAAGGTTGTGTGCAAGTTAGTGGCACTGACAGATAAATCGCTCTGGCAATCACCATGGTCTGCAGAAGCTTACAACACTAACTATTTTCAATCGACAGCCAGCATGAAGGTTTTGACACCTAAAGTAAATATTAAGTATGGTAGGAAGAAATCAACATGCTTGTCCTACCTCTGTGAGCCTTGTTCATAGTGCATAGTTACCCTCAAACAGTACAATAATAGTTGTCTCATAATGGACTTTCAATAAGATAGGCATAATAACTACTATCTATTGAAGACTTATGGGCCCCGAGCAGTGCTAACTTTAGACCAGCAGCATGTAACTGACCATCAAAATAAGGCAGCTAAGTAGGTGCCGACATCATTCCATCTTCAGGTGAAAGTGTCAGGAGTAGCGAGGCAAGTAACTGGACTGTGTGTGGCGTTAGCAATTAGATCCAAACACAGGGATTCCAGAGTAGAGCCCGTTTTCAAGGACAATTACATGAGGATTAGCCTTATAAAAAGCCAAAGATACAGGAGCTAAGTGATCTCTATCCCCAAATGCTGGACCTGTAGGAAAGCCATGACTTCCTGCAAACTCACTTGAGGAAGTCTCATTGTATCAGACCAGCAATGTTCTTTTCCTGCTAGTGCACACTGGAGTCCTTGCTGCAGCCCACAGAGCCCTGAAAACACCTGCAACGGCTTTTGCTCAGCCTTTCAAATCCGGCTGAAGTGCCCATCCCTTCTCCAACATGAGTCCTGAATTGGCCACACACAGACTATCACATGCTTTCTCTTCCAGTCTTCCCTGATTTCATCCGTGCTCTTATCAGCGAATTTAGCGTCATGTAGTCATTTACTCACTTACTTACCTGTCTCCATCTTCTTTTTTTAAAATCTTGAATTCCCTAAGGGAAAATATGGCTTCTCAGCCCTTCCTTTGCTACCTAGCAGAGGAATTTTGTGCAGAGATGTGGTGAGTAAAAGGGTTTTACCTGAGCCATTTTGCAAAATAAACAAATAAATAAAAAAAGATTGAATTATAAAGAATTCAAGCTGTACGTGGATTAAGTTGCCCCGACTCCAGAAATGATGTGCTGTGCCCCCTTTCTCTCTTTAGCATCTCCCCAGCTTCGCACTCTGGGAATCTCAGGCATAGCTAAATCTCAACTCTCCAAAGACAGCTTTGCAGAACCTTCCCAAGATTAGAGCTGCTCGCGCAGTCATTTCATGGGTGGGTGGGGATTTAAGAGGAAGGAACACGGGGCAGTTTCTTTTCCTGAAGACATTACTTCTAAAGCCTGAAAAAAAATGATGAGTGTCATTTAGTTTTCCTTTATTTCAAGTGTTTAGGAGATTTTCTTCTGCATGCTGAGCACTCTCATTTTCAGTTTAATATTGGATGTGATACAAGACACGCACGTCTTTTCCATTATAAGACATTTCAAACCCCCATACCTTGTGTCTCTGCACTTGACAGATGGTGTCCTGCAAGGCAACAGCCAGTAAGAGGCATGATTGTACTAAATTGGAGGCAAAGGGGTGTGTTTTTATTAGGCGGGTAGGGAGAAAACCTGAGGGGCCCAGGGCAGGAGCAATCGCCCACAGATGCTGGTCTAGGTCTACTAGGGGATGTGATTTCTGAATTGTGGTAATTCCTGTTTGTGTGACAGTTCATCAAAAATGAGGGTACCACTTTTGAAAATTGCCCATGGTTTCACTTCCAAACTAGATGCAGGTCCTTTGCCTTTGATTATTAGAATTACTCAGCTCACTCACTCAGTGGTCCAGTGAGGCGGGGCTTTGGTAAATACTGCTCCAACTGACATTCTGCGAGAGATTCTTACCAGAAGGAAGAGGTTGGCAGAGCAACACCCATCACTTTTACACAAGCATTGCCTCAACACACAGGGCAACCTATGAGTTAGCCAAAGGGACAATTGAGAAAACCTTTCCTTTCCATCGGAAAAGCCTGTGTGGGTTGGAGAGGTGGGCGAACTGGAAGATGTGGAGACAAACTATTTTCTGCATGCATCAAGCAATTTGATGTGTCAAGGTTTAGCTCTTTGCCCAAATACTTCCTTTCTAAAGCTAAACCGGATATATTCCATGCCAGTTTACCTATGAATAAGGAAGGCACAATACTATGACATTTTTTTTCATACTTAATATCAATTTGGCAGTTTTTCTAGCAAAAGGGTAATCTTTAAAGCTGTTTTCTTCTCATGGACCTGAGCCCTAACTCTCTCCTCATGCAATGGGGGTGGGTCACTCATGTAGAAAGGAAGATGGAGAATGGATGGTAATGAACACATGAGTAGATGCTGGTTCCAGTACTGCAGGAAGGTCATTTTTTTTTTATTGATGGTCCCATTTTGAACTCAACTATCCTCTTTTTGCTGAGGGCCATATGAGAAGTAGGGTAAAGAGTCAAGGCTTAAATTCTAAGAGGCATTTCAAGAAGAGAGGATGTTGACACAGGGTTTGAGTAACTAGTGGCATAAATATCATGTACCAACAGTGAACAGTTGATCATATAACTATAATTGTCTTCTATTTGAAGAATAATAAAAAATAAATCCATATGTTTCATATTACTTAAAATTGTTCCAATATGACGTATTAATCCTTCAGAAGCACTGGTTATTCCACTAGACAGACAGAGCCATTTCATTAGACTCATTTCATTTGTTTAATTTGTTTGTTCCCAGTGGTAGTTTTGCACACTTTTGTGAACTGTTTTTTATAGAGAAAGTCAACTTACTCATGATGTTTGCATTCATAAAGAAGACTAGTATGGAGGGTAGGGTCAAAAAAGCATACAACAGGAATTTACTTAACAGAATGTGCTGAATACTTTGTCTGAGATTACCTAACTACAAATATGAAGACCTCCAGCAGATTGGAATATTTCTTGTGAACAAAGGCAAAGTAAAGATACTTTTATAACTACAATTCTGAATGAATGGGAGTTTTCCAAAGTGAGAGATAGGTGATATGTAAGTGGATATATAGGAAGAGAGTGAGGGAGGGAGGGAGATGATATAAAGATACATGATGGATAATAGATGATGATAGATAGATAGATAGATAGATAGATAGATAGATGATAGATGATAGATAGATGATAGATAGATAGATAGATAGATAGATAGATAGATAGATGATAGATGAAAGATAGATAGATAGATAGATAGATAGATGATAGATAGATAGATAGATGATAGATGATAGATAGATAGATAGATAGATAGATGATAGATAGATAGATAGATGATAGATAGATAGATGATAGATAGATAGATAGATAGATGATAGATAGATAGATGATAGATAGATAGATAGATAGATGATAGATAGATGATAGATAGATAGATGATAGATAGATGATAGATAGATAGATAGATAGATGATAGATAGATAGATGATAGATAGATAGATGATAGATAGATGATAGATAGATAGATAGATAGATGATAGATAGATAGATGATAGATAGATGATAGATAGATGATAGATAGATAGATAGATAGATAGATGATAGATAGATAGATAGATGATAGATAGATAGATAGATGATAGATAGATAGATAGATAGATAGATAGATAGATAGATAGAGAGATACTAAATACTACAAATGACTATTTATTAATTTACAATTACACATGTACCACTAATTTTATGCATTTATTCCTACAGAACTCAGTCTCTCCTATCATTTTTGACTGTTTCAACTAAGGCTTATTATTTTTCTAAATTAAGTAAAATTTTTCTAGATAAGTTCAAATTTTTCCAATTTTTCAACTTCAATATTTTAATTTATATTCTCTAGCTGTCAGAGTTTTAAACATATAAAATGAGAAAATCATCATCCATGTATTTTTATCTACTAGAGACACACTCGGTGACATTAGATGCTGAAAAGTTCTAAATGTAAAAATGTAGACCAGCTTGAGTGGAGCTGCCTGTGCATGTGCAGGACTGACTGGAGAATCAGCAGAGGTCAAGGACCCCTGACTCTATAGGCCCTCGACTGTGCAATTGTTCACATGGAACATTCTGGCAAACATAAAAACTCTAGGATGATAGCAATGTTGCTGCAATATAATCCGGGTGACTAGAAGACTGAAGATTGGGTCATGTAACACACACCACAAATATGTAGTAGCTGATTAAATTCAAACAACAACTCAGTGAAGAACTCTGTGTGAGTTGAAATGAATAATGTCATAATTGTACTCTTGAAGCTGAAGTCTACGTTCCTGAAAAAGTCAACAGATAAATATGCTTAGATTGGAGTCACTGGCAGAGGAAATTTTTAATTCTAGGCAGACCCAATTCCTTTCTGTTTGATTTTGAAATTTCTTGTAAATAGCCCAGTATTGGAGTTTCAGTTTTGCCATCACTATAAGTTGACATTCTTCAGTTTTCAATGATGATAAAATACTGATAATTTGCAGATATGTTGGGAGAAGAGTAAGACACCATCTCTAGATTTTAAATGCCCTTTCCAAATTAGGACCAATGCAAAGAAAAGCTCACAGGAGTTCATGGATAACCAACAGCAAGAGTGCAGAGATAGTTCTAACTCTGTGACTTTTTTTCTCTGAATCATGTATTAAACAGACTGTAACAAAAAAAAGAGTATAACAAACACCTCAAATATCTATACAGCTGCTTTGCTGTATTTGAAGAATAATTTAAATTTTTATGGTGTTAAAATATTGAAGATTTCATATAAAATACAAATATCATAAACATATGTACAAAAATACATGCCATCTGGACTCATACCTGTGCATATGCAAGCAGCATCCATTCTAGATGGCCCTTTGTGTAGTGTTAGAGACAGATGACAGAAAGAGGTAAAAATAGGCTTTGCCATAGGACGTTTTCCTTAGTAAATACCTTGTATTGATTTTTGTCTGTGTTATAAAAATACAAAAACCATAAAACAACCCCAAAATGGTTGATCTTCACATAAATGTTTATGTCGTAGTATTGATCTTGCTTTTATATCAGAAAGTGCAGCATACATTGTCAACTTTTCTCTATTCACGGAGGTTTCCCATTGGTTTTCTGTATATTGTATTTTTTCCAACCAGCTTCTTTTCGAGATGAGATCACGGGAAAGAGATCATGAGCTGATTTGTCATTGCTTCATAATATGTGTGCTTGGTTCTATAATCAAGGGATAACAGATAAAGTGAGGAAAGGGAGATTCTGACTTTTTCTGATATCCATACGGCTTTGCATCTGGCACTGAATGTTGTAAAGTATCTTGGGCCAGTCTTTTCATTCTTTTAAATGATTTTATCTGTCTAGCCTTGGAAGCTTTGGCTTTTTCTTTGTCCTCTGATTTCAGTCTCTTGTGGGAAAGGGTAATGTAAATAAGCATTTCCTAAGACCAAATGTGCACCTTCTGTCAATAGTCAACAGACTTAAGCCCTGTTTCCAAGAGCTTTTCTTCCATCATGTCTCTCATTTTGGCTTTCCTCAGTCTACTCTGTTCCCTTCTACAGAAGTACTAACTGCATTCGCCTTCTATACTGTAGCTAAAATCACCAATGAACATAAACAGTACTGATGTGTTTTATGTTTTTAATTTCTCATTATTTTATATAGTTTCTTATATTTTGACAGCATTCTGAGCTATGTGCATTGTATTTTGGCTCTGCTATTGCTATTAGTCCCTTTATTTCTTTTAGTCCCTACTTTCTATTAACTTGCTTTTCATTAATTTTATCTCTCCATATATATTTATGCTGACTGCAGTTTCCACTACCTCCTCTCCTCCTACTCCCTCCCTTCCCACATCCCGTCATCCCCCCCCCACCTTCTTCATTTCTCTTCAGAAAAGAGAAGCCCTCCAATGAATATCAACCAACCATGGTTTATTAAGTTGCAGTAAGACACCTCCTCTCCTATTAATGCTAATGAGGCAAGCCAGTAGGAGGAAAGGATCCCAAAGGCAGCAACGGAGTCAGGGATAGCTTCCACTCCCAGTGTTTGGAGTCCTACAGGAAGATCAAGTGACCCAACTGTAACTTATTTGCAGAGGGCCTAGGTCAGTCCCAAGCAAGCTCCCTCATTGTTGGTTCAGCCTCTGTGATACCCTATGGGACCAGGTTTCATTCATTTTAAGACCTACAGTTCTTTTCAAAACATGTTTTCTGATATTATATGTAAAATAATGTCTTTAAAACTATAGATGCTAAAAAAAAAAAAAAAAAAAAAAAACCTATAGATGCTATCTGTGGAGTCTACCTGC
Source organism: Acomys russatus (assembly GCF_903995435.1). Taxonomy (NCBI): domain Eukaryota; kingdom Metazoa; phylum Chordata; class Mammalia; order Rodentia; family Muridae; genus Acomys; species Acomys russatus. Next base: position 40,527,309 of record NC_067160.1, on the reverse strand, counting down.
CTTCCTGATAATTCTCCTTATGGCATGCTCCCATTTTCCTTTTTACTTAGTTCTCTAATTACTTAGCTCTGATGAGCACCAATCTTAATTAAAGACTGATGTGCTCTTTCTCACTCTCTCCCTCATTCTTCCCTTCTCAATCCCCCTCTCCCTTCCTCCTTCCTTCCTTTCTTTTCTTCTTTCCATTTCTTCTTCCCTTTCCTCTCTCCTTCTCTCCTTCTCTTTCTCTCTCTCCTTCTCTCTCTCCTTTCTCTCTTAGCCTCTCTTTCCACCCTCTAACACTATTGGAATTTAATCATTTCTGACCTCCCCGTCTCATTCTGTTTTCTGTTTAACTCTCTTCTTAAAGGAAGATGCAGGGAAAAGAAAATAAAGTGGTTTTGCCATTATTACTGCCTCTCTTGAATATAGGAAAGCACCTAGGACCTTACTCACAGGACTGTAACTCCTCAGGCCCTGGAATTCTACTTAAATCTTCAACTATGACTTTCAAAGCTAGAATCCTTTTAGGAAAACCATGTTCATCTTGGTTTCTGATATTTGTCTCTGCTCCTAGAGTCTCCTCTTGTTTTAGTAGACACGCTGTAGTGTTTCACAGTACACATGATTGTGTTTGGTTTGAGGCTGTTATTTTCATTTTATGCAAACTGGAGCATTTTAGTTTTGGTGTTGTTGTGGTTCCCTTATTTTCAATGTGTTTTCAAGGAATTCTGTGCTGAACTTTTTAAAGAAACTGACCTGTGAAGAGAGAATAGAAGGAAAGTCTGATAATGTCCTCACCTTGGCTCTCTGACTCTACCCAGCACCTCAAAGCCTTTCTCCTAACTGGACTAACTCTCCTCAGTAGGCAGTTTACTAACGCTGTTTCTCCTGGGGCACTTCTAGCCTCATCCCGTTTTCTAAGAAGCTTACCAAATAACTTTTGCTGATCTTCCACCAAGAGAAACTTTACTCATTATATTTTGGGTTATGGATTAGAGTCTGTTGCATCAAACACCTGAGGCCACAATGGTAACATCTTGCATCTTTCGCCCACCTTCTACTTTCACATATGCTGAAGAAGGCTTCTTTACTATCCAAAGTGCTTATGTTTCCCAGTTACCTACTCTCTTCTAAAACCGAGGTCAACACTTCCATTGGAAACAATAGCACACCCACTGCAGCCAGATTTGTGACCAGGGCTGAAAGAAAAGGTCGGGATTTCCAGTCAGACTTAAGGTGTGACCATCAGAAGTGCTCACAGGAAATATCACTTGTAACATGTGAAGCAATGAGTTTGCAAATTGTTCTTTCCTGGCTACTCTACTCTCACTGTTTTGGGTTTGGGCAAGTCTCCTATTCTCTTTAATAAATATTATTACTATCTCTGTCAAGTATTTGCTATCCCAACTATCTGACAAAATTTTCATGATCTTTTAGACCTATTTTCTGCTCTAAGAAATTAAGTCAAAATTGAAAAGAAAGGTGGGCTTTCAATGTTGCTTCTGCTGCCTTTCCCTCCCTGATCCTCCCGCTGAAGCAACACTGTGTTACTGCCTTAGAAACTTACATTTGGACCCTTCTTTACTCAGTCTTCAGAAAACTTTTAGGGTTCAATCAATATTTCCAATTAAATTATTATCAAACCTGCATTTGGTTCCTTAATTCTCATCTTTCAACTTATTATTTGAAGTCTTATTTTTATTGCCTAAAAAAATCACCTTGGTGACCAGTCACTGGTATGAGAAGTTTGCTCATTAAAGAGATTATTTCCTTTGCAGTCGCTCTCCTGCCTGCAGTTATTGTAGAAACCTGATGGTACTCTTACTTTTCCAAGCTGACAAAGTCAAAACCACATCTGGCCCCTGCCTTTTCATTGTCCCACATACATCCTAATGTCATATTGTGGACATTTAAAACAAAAACCAGGTATTGTGAAGTAAGCTTCCTATGTGTATCATCGAATTCTTCAGTTATAGCACGCAAGTAGTTCCTTAATGTTTTTAACTTTTTGAGCTTTTAGATCTTTATTTTACTTTACTGTTTGTGTGTGTGTTCATGTGCATGCTTGTGTGCATGCACGTGCGTGTGCACATGCATGATCATGTGCATAAATGCTCACATGTTTTGTGTGCGTGTATGTGTGTGTGTATGTATGTGTGTGTGTATCACACATGTAAAGCTGCAGAGACAGCTTTTGGAAGTCAGGTATCTTCTTCCATCCTGGATTCAGAGGGTGGAACTCCAGTCATCGGGTTTACACAGCAAGCATCATTGCACAGTAGACCATCTCTCTGGCCTCAGATACTCAGTATTATCTCCTTGTGCCCATGAATAAATGAGTACCTAGTAAAGTTATTTGATCTAAGGAGAGCTACCTAGTATGTGACAGAGCCAAGATTCATTGAACTTAATGTCAATGCATAATCTTTGAGGTTTCTGGAAGGTCAACATGTCTGAATTGGTAAGATCCAGGTTCAGAGAGAGACCTTGTCTCAAAAATGTAAGGTGGAGAAGAATTGGGGAAAACAGCAGGCATGGCACAATCCTCTATCCTCCAAATGAATGTGCATGCACACATCTGTACATGTGCACATGCACACACACTCATAAATTCTAAAGGTGCACATCTGATGATCACCTATCTAACTCCTTGGTGCCCGCTACCGTATTGTTTACTTTTTGCTGTTGATAGTTGTCTATTAGCTTCCCCTACCCAGAAGACCCACTTGATGAATCCAGTGCACTTCACTTTCTGTTTTTCAGTTAAGTCTCCTGAGGAGATTCATGAATGTCCCAAATTAGACAGTGACAAGCAGCCCATTTCGTTTTCAGAGGACAAACACTATGGTCTTTAAACTGTAGGTTCTGTCATCACAGGATAGGGGTCAGCTTGAGCCCTGCTGCAAGGCTAGCATGACTTTAAGTGGGTTCACACAATTCAGGGCCCTGCTTCCTCTCGGTATGGCTGGCAATATCCAGTTTCCTAAAGTTGCCCATCAGAAAGCAGACACTAGTAGCTGCTGTTATCATCATTAGCATCTGCAAATGTCGCTGCTGTAAAATTTCTTATAATTCTATTGTGAATGGGGACTACTGTTTGAAAAAAAAAACTCTTCTACCACTTTGCCTGAGATAATTCTTTCTCAAGCATTACTAAACTTGATATTTTATAGATGATATGCACATTCTAAATGAAGAGTTTAGCCACTGAGCAATTCCCTTGTTGTTTTTCCTGTCAATCCCAGCACATTCTTGTGGAGTCCTCAAGAAATTTTGCTCACGAACAATACCTTTTTAAGTAATTTCACATAAGTGAAGTATCTTCATTTTCCCAGATATTTATTGATTTTTGTGTGTGTGTGTGTTTAACTTTACAACTCAGGAAGAACTTATGGTATCATTTTGTAAAATCTCCAGCCTAACTCTGATGCTTGCCTATGATGTATCTGGTTCTAGTTAACTGAAATGGGGGGGACTGAATACTTTTAGCTTCTTCTGCTATTTTTAGTTGACTATAGAACTTTTCTTGTGTCATTCTGTAAGGAACCTTGACAAGTTAAATTTACCCACACAGAAACCTATAGTTAGGAGACCTGTGAGATGACTATAATTTCCTTTCCTTTCCATTAGCTTCAATGAATTCCATGCATGGGGGGGGGGGGGGCGGGGAGAAGCTGGAGAGAGTGTGGAGCCAGTGTTTCCTGGGGTGCAGGTATACAGGGGGAGAGACAGAGTCCAGGTTTTCCTAGGTTGCTCTGCTGTTGCACATGACCGTTAATCCTCTGAGCAAGCACAGAAAGAAACTCTGGTGCCAGGAACTAGATACTTCCCTCCGTGAACACAAAAGGCTCGTGGACACATAGCTTTCTCTTCGCACACACATACCCTGTGAAATGGTTAATAAATACATGTGAGCACCATTCTGTTGTGGCCAATGTGAACGAGAAGAATTGAGCTATAGCCAGCATTTATTTAAGCATCATTTTTGCCATCTGGATTCTTTGTGGGCAAAGAACCATTTGAAGGGAATTGCCTATGGTCACAAAGATGATTTGACTCTCCTCACTATTTATATGTTAATCATCCCATAGGCGCCATTGTTCAAAGTTCCATAAAAGAGGCCCCTACGCCTCCCCTCCCCTGACTGCAGCTTGACAATTTAGATAGCTCGGTGATCTCTAAGATGCAGAGAAGGATAACATAGATTTCTACACACAGATCACATTGACCAATATGAATGATAATGAACCAAACAACTTAGTCTAAATTTTTTTTAAAAAAATCACACAAGCAGTCACCCACAGAGGCCCAGTTAACTTCTACTCATTGGCTTCTTTCTTAAAACACAGACTGCTCCAAGTGACAAATAATCTGTGCCTTGGTACTCAGAAGCAAATGTTTATTGGACGCCTACATTATCAGCTGGTTTGGCAGTAATTCCATCTACTCCTCAGCATTGAATGTAAAATCAAAACTATGGATAAGCCCCCTTCTCATAATTCCTCATTTACCAGTGACCTTGGGTAACGAAGAATATATCAAAAGATGATAGTGAACCTCTCACACAGTGTTTTGAAGATTAAGCGTAAGAAGATTGTCACTCACATATAGGAACTATAAATTTATTCTGATACAGGAAGAAAAGATTCTGTATGACTATAGTCAAGTTTCCTTTATTGTTGTATTTAGAGGACTCAGAGCCACTGATTATTATATGTTTGTAAGACTAGATCATTTTTATCTCCTGTGAGAGCTCTTTAATAATATGTCTTAATTAAATCTCTATACATAAAGGCTTTTGAGTGAAGCACTGAGCAATGAGGTATAGTCTGGGGATCCCTAGCCATGTATTATTTGGAACTGTATTGAGATAAAACTATTAATGACTTCTTAAGAACTCCTGGAAGTCATATGAAAGAAACATCCACAATAAAGCTCTTTTAGACCAACAGTAAAGTAATGAATGAACAAATTCACAATAGTATAATCTATAGGAGGTATACACTAAAGGATGACTGGAAGGAGAAAGTTATGAGGCTATAATTCAAAATATTTAGCCTCTAATAGTCTTAACTAGAAACTGATGTGTTACTTAATTCTTTGGCAGAAATAGATGATATTTACAGACTAGGAGCAAAATCAGAAAGTAAATGTCAAAGCGTGTATGTGTGTGTGTGTGTGTGTGTGTGTGTGTGTGTGAGACAGAGAGAGAGAGACAGAGACAGAGAGACAGACAGAGAGAGAGAGAGAGAGAGAGAGAGAGAGAGAGAGAGCATGCATGTATGTGTGTGTGTGCATGGATTTATTCATCTCATCATTAGAAGGAGAAAACAGGGCCTTTAAAGTTTTCATTATCCATTATGTCAGGTAGCAAATATCTTCTCAATGTAACTCCAGACATTAAATCTGTCGAGAGGAATGCTGTAAAATAAATGTCTGGAATACCTTCATAAACAAAAATCTTATTTCCATAATTCATACAGCTGGCTGGCATTTATTGGCACGTCAGGTGCAATGGGGACATTTCAGGAACATTAACATGTACAGCATCATTTGTCAACAAAGCAACAATGTAAGCAAATCGTTCAGAACTCATACAGATTTACAGCTTTCTCTGCCAGCTGCTAATTACGGTGTGCTCGGCCTATTTGGTATGGTCTTTTTATTGGAAAATGACAAAGGGGTTATAGTATCCTGCTTTGGAATATAGATGTGGTTTTAGTAATAATATGAATGTAATATGACCATGTAGCTTGGAGTTGTGATCCAGTTTTGCTGGTCTTATAATTGATCAGCTTTGATTGATGAAAGGCAAAGAGAAATTCACAGCCTGTTTTCTTTCTGATGTAAGTAACCTCTAAAACAAAGGGAAAATAAGGAGGGAATTATCAAAGACCATGTCATAGCGCACTACTTAACGTCTTCCCCTATGGAACATGACACATAATATTTGCCTCTCAAGGAAATCCTGACATGCTGATTGCTGATGGAGCAAATGTTATATAGAAGCCCACACATGTCAGAATTCTAGGGTGGACTTGAACGATAGGGACACCCACCCATAAACACACTTAGCACTTGTTAAGGTTATGGCACGAGGTGACAAATGTCAGCAGTGTCAGAGTTACGTCTGTAATCACCCCCTGCTCAGTTGTTCAGTTTTCAGGGAAGACATAAGTGTGTAGGCAAACAATGCAGTGTCGGCTTTACCTTCATGTCCCTAGGTTGTACACATGCTAGTCTACAAAATGAATGGTGCTGCTGCCTCATGCTCATCGTGGAAATCTGTATCTGGAGACAGAAATGTCTTCTATCCAAACAAAATACAAAAAAGCAAATTGGTAAATACTTGCTCAAACATTATTTAGGTTTATCCTATCTCCAACCTTATTAAAACCCATTAAATTCCTGAGTGAACAGATCTGACATTCAGCAAATCAATTGCTGTCAGAGCAGCTGAGTTGACCAGATATTAAAATTTTTTCAGCTTTACTGGCACCAGATCTTCATCCATTCCTGAGGCTTATAAAACCAAGACAGCCATGGCAGAGTGGGTCCAAAATGCACCATAGGAAGCATACTTCACCCTCACCTCTCTACCATCAAAGGCTAACTGCAAAATGTGTTTACACACATAGTCTTCTTAAATTAATTAATACCCCTGAGGACTTAGTCTTCTCATGCACATTTGCCATTGTATGTGATAGCGCTTTTACTTCCCTTTAGTATAACAGAACTCCTAAAATAGATAGTTATGAAAAACCATTTTTCAGCCCGGTTAACAGTGTAGATCAGTTTTGCAATTACGTCCTTTCCTCATTGGTCTTTTAAATTAATTTATTCAGATCACAACTCAATTGTTATCATATCACTTGTATCCTCCTGTTCCTCCCTCCCTCCCACTTTCACCCTAGTCCCCTCCTCTAGGTCTATGACCAAAGGGGACCTCCTCCCCCACTGTATGGTCATTGTCTATCAAATCTCATCTTGGTAGCCTGCTTGTTCTTTCTTTGAGTGCCACCAGGCCTCCCCACCAAAGGGAGGTGGTCAAATATTGGGGCACCAGAGCTCATGTCAGAGTCAGTCCCCACTCTCCACATAACTCTAGGTAACAGAAATATAGGAGATGGGGAAATAGAAGGACCCAGAGGGTCCTAGAAACTTACTACTACTTTTCACATGATACTTCTTTGAGAGTGTTCTCCTGGATTTTTAAATTTTTTTTCTATTGCTTTTCTCTTTTTTCTCTTCTTTTGAAGCTTATTTGTAGAAGAATATCTGAAACTGAAAAACATTAAGATGGGAAATAGAAAGACTCACTCTTTGAGACTGATTATTAGCTTGAGGCTTCCAGACGTTAATCTTTACATAAAGAAGTATTGTGTGTATGCACACATGGGTATGTGCATCTTCATGTGTGCCACGATGTGTGTGTGTGTGTGTGTGTGTGTGTGTGTGTGTGTGTGTGTGTGTACAAGCGTGTGGAGGCTGAAGGACAACCTCAAGTGTCATCCTCAGGTACATTATCTCCTTTAGAGAGTGTACCCCCATTGGATTGGAGTTCACCAATTAGGACAGTCTGGCTCAGCAGAGAACTCTGGGGCTCTACTGCCCCCATGCCCAGCCCTGGGATTATAATCACATACTACCACTTTCAGCATCTTATTACCTTTGTGTGCATGGTGCGGGGATGGGGGAAGAGGGGGTGGGATGATCACACTCAAATCCTTATGCTTACAAGGCTGATGTGTTACTGATTGAACTGTGTCCAACCAGCCCTAAAGGGGCACTTCTAAAGTCAAAGTGTCATTTTGTTTCTCTGGAGTGGACAGGACAGAAACGCAGCTTTGCTCAGGTTTGAACTCACACTCCTGTAAAATCCGCTCCTGGTCAGTCAGCAAAAGGAGAATGCCTTACTTTGCAACATCAGGTCAAAAACCTATTAAACCTGTATTTTTTTTTTCTGGCTGTGTGAAGCAAAGCTTGCTGCTGAAACTATAAACAGGCAAGAGTTTTATTAATTTTTACTGTTCAAAGAATTCATTGAGTGTCAAACAATCCAAAAGAACCAATATTGATGGAGACAGATGAGTCTGTGAAAAGACACCTCAGTTGTAAAGTGGTACTCATTAACAGGCGTGCCTCATCATCTGCCTTTTAAGTATTACTGTATAAGGGGATAGTATGATTCCTGTGGGACTGATACATAAAGTTGGTTTCAAATTCTCAATTATTTGAATAAAACCTACTGTTTCCAGAATCATTTTTTCCCTGAAACGAAAATGATAACCTCTGAAAGCACATTACTTCTTGTTTTTTATTTGTAAACTAGCATTTGCTTTAGGCTGTACCTAAAAGTAATATCTTTTAAGAATTACTACGCGTGTGTTTGGTAGATTCTGTTTTATCTTCCATATAATGGAGGTTTGACTAATTAACAATTCATGCATGTGTGAAAGATAATGATTTGATATTTATCTGTTTGTTTTGCAGAAAACATTTCCAAAATTCCAGGAATGTTTTTAATACTTCTTAATTGCTTTAGAGCTATCCATTTGTCTCTGCAAATGTGAAATTATAACTATAAAACCTTTGTAAGTGATCATGAACTCAGACCCACTAAGAACATCATTCATTAACTCTAACACTACCTAAGACTTCTATGTAGAACCTTCTCAAAGTTGACTAGAAGTTCATTTCTTACTAACCTAAATGGCTTCCTCTTTGTTTGTTCTTATAGTCCTCCCCCTTCCTTTACCTCCTTTACCTCATAATAATAAAAGTTTACTAACTATATTGAAGCACAGATGATATAAAACAGTGTTTTAAGACTTTGTAATTCATAAGACATAGCAAAATTCTCAAATTCTCTCATTAATAGAGAATTTAATCCTCATAGTTGTCCTATTTTAATTACTTATATATCAAATCTTATAAGGAAGAAACGAAGAAATAAAATTATGTATTGATATTGGGTTTGTAATGGCTACACTAAAGTTATAGTTTATGCAATGAGCAGCACATAGCTAAGATCTTATGGAAGATGAAGACCAAGGTGAAAAATCTACCATCAATTTGAACATTTAAGAAAAGCTGTTCCAGCCAGGTGTAGTAGCACATGCCTTTAATCCCAGCACTCAGGAGGCAGAGGATCACTGTGAGTTTGGGGCCAGCCTGGTTTACAAAGAGAGTCCAGGACAGCCAAGGCTACACAGAAAGACCCTGTCTCAAAAATTAAAAAAAATTTTTAAAAAGGAAGAAAGAAAGAAAGAAAGAAGGAAAGAAGGAAAAGAAAACTGTTCCATTGCTTTTCTGGACAGAAAGAGGAGCTTCATCATTAGATTGTAAAGTACAGGAAATCCTCAATATGTTAGTCAACTACCTGCTTTTATAAGAGTGAACATTGTATTGGTAGGAAAAGAGAGATGAGGAGAGAAAGATTTTAACTTCACAGGAAAATATTTAACTTTAACAATGGTACAGAACACTAAGCAAAGCATATTTAAAAGCTAAACAGCACCAGGCATTTAGTAATCCCAGCACTCAGGAGGCAGAGGCAGGAGGACTGATGTCAGTTCAAGGTCAGCCTGATCTACAAAGTGAGTCCAGGCCAACCAAGGCTACACAGAGTAACCCTGTCTCAAAAACCAAAACCAAAAACAAAACTAAAAAAAAAAAAAAAAAAAAAAAAAAAAAAAAAAAAAGCTAAATAGCAATTATTTATGTAAGAAACTATCCACAAACTAAAAAACAAAAACAAAAACAAAACAAACAAACAAACAAAAAGCTAAATAGCAATTATTTATGTAAGAAACTATCCACAAACTAATATCATGAGTCCATTCTCGTCTGTAAACCCACAAAAATTTTCCCAATATAGAAATTTGAGCATCTAACATCAACAGACTCTCCTAAGAAGATTCTATCTTAGTTTCTTGTACTACTGTAGCAGAATAGCCAAGATCCAGACATTTTTTTTCTTTCGGTTTTTTGAGACAGGGTTTCTCTGTATAGCCTTGGCTGTCCTGGACTCGCTTTGTAGACCAGGCTGGCCTTGAACTCACAGCGATCCACCTGCTTCTGCCTTCCAAGTGCTGGGATTAAAGGCGTGCGCCACCACAGCCCAGCCTGATCCAATCATTTTTGAAGAAAAGAAATGTGTTTCTTCTCACTTCTGGGATCTGGAAAGTGGACTGCCACTAAAGAGGTAGCAGTGTCAAGTGAGAGGCTTTGTTTCTTTGTTATGTGGCAGAAGGCAGACAAGCAAGAATGAATGAGCCCACATGCACATGACAAGGAAACACCAGTCCACTCATGAGAAAGACGGCATCATGATCTAAACAGCCCCAAAAGGTCCTACTGCTCACCATAATAGCAGTGAGGATTACATTTCTTACACATGACTTTTTGAAGACACTTTGAGACCATCACATATATAATAAAGACACTATCCGCTATCATTGTCATGAAAAGAACACCAGTGGCACAGAGGGGAAAGCCAAGTAAAGGACACCTAAGCATGTAGAAAGATCCTGTTTAAGAGTCCCTAAATCATTTAGAGTGAGTGACGCATGGGAGAACAGCAAAATAAAAGGATACAGAGGGTCCTAGAAATCTATAAGTAGAACAATATGATAGGCAGATTTGGGCCCAGGGGTCCCGCTCAAACTAAGGCACCAGCCAAGGACAATACAGGAGGTAAACTTTAAACCCCTTCCCAGATCTAGCCAATGGTCAGAATATTCTCCACAGTTGAGTGGAGAGTGTGATACGACTTTCTCACGTACTCTGGTGCCTCACATTTGACCATGTCCCCTGGAGGGTGAGACCTGGTGGCACTCAGAGGAAGGACAGCAAGTAGCCAAGAAGAGACTTGATACCCTATGAGAATATATAGGGGGACGTAATCCCCCTCAGGAACAGTCATAGGGGAGGGGAATAATGGGAAAATGGGGGGGGGGAGGAATGGGAGGATACAAGGGATGGGATAAACATTGAGATGTAACAAGAATAAATTAAATAAAAAAAATGAAAAAAAAAAAAAAAAAAAAGAGTCCCTAAATCAACAAAGGGCGGGATTTGTTGGACATATAGTAAACATTGAAGTAAAGATGAATGTTTAGTCAAACCTAGTATATAAAACGAACGAGGGGTACTCAAAGTTAACATCTGCAGGGCTGTTAACATCTAGAGGAATGTAGAGACTCTGGATCACAGTCATTGAAACTGTGCTAAAATGCCAAGACGATTTGTTCAGCTCCATGCATTGGGAAGTAACTGCAGGGAAAGAATAAGAGCTGATTTGGGCCAGCAGCCATTGGTGGGGTTTGCTGTGCCATAGCGTGTCTCTTAGAGAGCACTCTGCCAGCTCAAGCAATGCATACTTCACCCTTTAAACGAAAGCCGTACTTCAGCTTTTCAGGTGGAATTTGGTAAGTAACTTGGTAGTTTGGGTGGTGCACATCTGTAATCTCAGCACTCTGGAGGCTGTGGCAAATGCAAGGCTAGTCTGGGCTACATGGAGAGATCTCGTCAAAAGAAAGAGGCCAAAGAGAAGAGGAGCAGAAGAGAGAAGGAGGAAGGGAGGGGAGGAAATGAGGAAGGACAGAAGAAAAAAAAAACAAACAAACAAGCAAGGCAAGGAAGAAAAGGAAGAAGAGACAGAGTAGCAAGAAAAGAAAAATGCTTGTCTGATTTGTCTGCAGGAGTCAGATAGCCTAGCAAATATGTTGAAAGCAAGAAGAGAGGAGAGGTGCTCAACGTCATAAAGGGACCCCTGAGTAAAGGACACAGAGGGACAGACAGGTATGTTCTTAAAGACAGAGCACCAGTGGCAAAGGGGGCATAGCATCTTTTAGAGTTGATGTTGCCTGTGGGACTGGTCATTCATTTGTCCACTTACCCAATATCACACTTTGATACTCTTTCACCTGAGAGAATGAAAAACATCGCAGTAAACAGAAACATTCGGATGGTGATGATGATGCTGAGCAGAGAGAAGCAGCAAAAGCAACTCCAGGCGCTTTTCTTCAGCCCAGAGTTACACCTGTACACTCCTATTAGTACACAATGGGGAACTAAGCGTTATTCATTTGAATTCTTCACAGAAAAGAAAAAGTATTTTGTGGTAACTGTAATAATAGAATTTTTCATCAGAAATGTTTAATAAATGACACAGAAATAACACTATCACTACCAAAGCCAGAAAACAACTAAATCTCACAATAAAGCAAACAAATCAAACCAAACCAAACCACAAAAAACAAAATCCCCTTTCCATCCAAATTAGAAAATCCTGAATTTTACGTTGTTAAGATTGATCAGACCTGTCAATCTAAATGGTCCTAACCTCTTCTCGTTGTTATCGGGCGACAAGAATGATTTTTCATCTCGTTATTTCTTTCAGTGTTTGCTTTCATATTTTGTGTATCTGCCTCTCTGAGTTTCAAGTGGCTAAGCTATTTGCTTAGAATTCAGGTGTTTTTCTTTGCATGTATTTCTGACTGAAGCTGTTGCAGTCACATATTATGGGATTCCAAATGCCCCCCTGAAACATCACCAAGAAAGCCATCTCATTGCTCTCCTCATCAACACTTCAGATAGTTAGTGTGGCAGGCACATGTTATAAGAGAAGTTGCTGGAGACAGAAACATGAAGTGAGCTTGGCATGGAGGAGTGGGTGGAACTAAACGCATGGGTGAAGTTATTTACTTAAAATGTTTCTTGTCGGCCTGATCTGGCTATATCTTCACAATTGACACGTAGCGTGCTGTAGGCTTCTATTTTCACTAGCTGAGAAACCGAACGATTACAGACTTTTGCATGTTATGCATTTTTAAATATCACCATGTTAAACTTAGATCTTGATTCTATGCCCAGGACCAAGTGGAAAATCTCCATCTTCAATGGTTTCTATTATCTTTGAGTCACAGGACCATATACTGTATTTCTTCCACAAGTGGAACTCTCCCGTGGAATTCCAGACGTTTCAGAACCAAAGAGTATTCATTAGCTCATGGGCCTTCATGCTCAGATTAGATATTCAGAAAAGAGTCAATATTTAATTCATCCAACAAATATTTGTCAAGCACCTACCTCTAGCACTACTGCTGCAGCACAGCTACCTCTTCAGGTAGGCATTTAGTATTTTAAATTGCTTTTACAAACCTCATCTCCCTTAACTACCATAGTGAAGCTCTTCAGTGTCTTGAAGCAGCTTAGAATCCCATAAAATATAATCACCATCAATACTGGGCCTCAGAGCTCTTGTCCATAAAGTCACTAACTACCGTAGTATTTTAGATGGCTTTGATGAATGGACAGCTGATCATGAGCAAAAGATTTATATGCATAAATACATAATTAGATTCCATTGTACTATATTCCTTTTTGTTAAAACACAATCTTTTTAGAATTAAAGAAATACGGTAAAACTAGAAAATCTGGCAACTATGTGAATGATGTACTTGATGTTTACAATATCATCTTTTTTCAAAAAATTGTTTTATATATACAGGGGGAGAGGGAAGGAGGAAGGGAGGGAAAGAAGGAGGGGAGGAATGAGGGAAGGAAGAAAAGACAGAGGGAGGGAGGGAGGGAGGAAGGAAGGGAGGCAGGGAGGAAAGGAGGGAGAGAGGGAATCAGAAGCCACATTAGCTCACAGGCTAAACTGTGAGCTGGTTCTTCCTTGTTCCTTCTAGCACGGGCAGCTCTAAATGTCTGACTGGCAATACTAATAGCTTTAGAAATCCATAGGCTGGTTTTAATAGCATAAAATAATAGCGACACTGAGCTCAAAGAACCCTCAACACACTAGACATCACTCACTTTCTCTTTATACGTTTAACTTTTGCTCTTCAATGTGGTAGCATCTATATAAGCCTTGATTTCAGTTTGTTTTACAACAGTTTATCCTGGTGTGCCTTCCAAATCCCTCACCTTTCTTTAGTTTCTTGCAAGGAGAAGCGAGAGTGGTTCCCGAATAGAGTTTTCACATTATATGGCCTCAACAGGCCTTCAGATACAACCGGGTACTTCATATGCGTGATACTCTTTTTCTCAGTTAAAACTGATCAAATATAGTAGGCAATGGCAATAGAATAAATAACAGTGGTATATTCTGTTTCTCTGCTATAGTTAATATTCATAGATGTTAAAACCGTCATTCCTTAGTAAGTAGACGGCAGTTTCAGGAAGGTAAAGGGAGCCTGTCTTCCTACCTGTCATAAGCCTGTAAAACTGGAGCCTGTGATTACCCTGGTAAAGTTGGTAGACTTTAAGCTTCATTCTGTTAGTAAGTATTTGCTCTTTATAGTCATGATGGCTGGGACTATAGCTCTGAAGCAGAGCTCTCACCTGTCCCATGTGAGACCATGGACTCTGTCCAAAGCCCCACAAATAAAAGCAAACATACATAGGCACAGGATATAACTAACCTTAGAGGGGAAAAAAAAACCCTATCTCATGTTGAAATTTTGTATGGATTTAGTTTCCCTTATAATTACCAAAAACTGACCTTCAAACTGCATTTTGCTATGTGTCTCACCTAAAGTAAGAAAATTATTATGTGCCTTAAGTTTGATTTGTTTTCATGCCATAACTGTTCCGTTCTTCACACCTTTCTGTGGGAATTACTTGTTAACCTTACATCCATCGCAGCTATGTACCTTCTTAGCTATGAACACTGGCAACTGGACACATGCCATACATACCCTTTCATAAGAGACCCATTTCAAGGGGTTGTTTTCTCCTGTAACATAAAACAGAAATGCATTCATTAACCATTATTAAATCCATTCTTCTTTTCCACCTTATTGAATCCAAAAAGAAAATCAGCTGCTCTTTCTTGTCGGCATGCATCAGCAAAAGTATGCTATTATGATGTATTCTTAACTCATATATCTTCATAAAACAATATAGGTGCGGGCTTAAGGAGAAACAAGGAAATAAATTGGAACCATCTGTACACTGAAGGCAGAGAAGCATTTTGCTAATGGTTGTCATGTCCATGTTACAAAAATAACACCATAAGGAACTGGACAGAAAGAGTCAGAGCCGTCATAAACTTTTAAAACAAGATAGTCTGAAGCGCAGCAACTGAATAAATAAAATCAACGATCGGAACAGGACTTAGAAGAGAAGTAGAGTGTCCCACTTGTTGGGTCAATAAGAGTTAAACTAACCTCACAGGTTGACCTGCCTGGCACTGGGAGTGGAAACTGAATAATTTCAAGGTAGGGACCTGCCTGCACAAGGATGAAGGAGAAAGGAGGAAGGCCCGTTGCATCCACACCAGCCTAAGCAACAGGGAAGAACCAGTGTAAACACATGCATTAGAGAGTCAAGGGGCAATGTGAGAAGGAACGCATGACAGAAGAAGGAAACCCTTAGAAAAGATGTCAAGCTCCTTCTCTTGTGACTGCTAAGTAATGAAGAAGCCATGTTTTAACTCGTCTCAGTAGATGTTGAAGAATTAATATCCAAATTAGAAAATAATTAGAAATCAAGCTTGGCTGTGTCACTCAAAAAATACAAAGACTTCCCCGCCCCCCGTCACGCCCCCCGCCCCCCCTTCTTTTTCTTCTCTTTGCCGTTTCTCCAAAAGAACCACTCAGACAGTATGAATATCTTTTATTAGTTTGTTGAATTGATTACTTTTAATCGTAACTGAGTAGGCATGCTCTAATTTTGCCTGTTTCCTCCTCATGTTGCTCAGCATGGCAGAATGCGTCTTCAAACAGGTACCTCGGTCTCAGAAACATAGCTGTCCGGTTTACCTTGAAGTCCATTGAAAACAGACTCTTCCTTATTGATTTTTGCCTGCTTGGCTTCTGTTTGCTGTCAGTTCGCCCACACAGATGTAAACAGAATGAATCAACTCTTGCTGGCCCTGGGCCTCCTCGAGTCATGTGCAGTAAGCCTCTGATTTCTTTATGTTCAGGCACAGCCAGGGAGACAAGAGTGCTACTGTCTTCTACTGCTGCACAGAGTCACCTCGGGCTATGCTGGAAAATGCTTTTTTCTTATTTTTAGACCTGAATCAGTCTATGCCACTAAATGTATTCTTGTGAATACAGATAGCACTTTGTTGTTGTGCTCATGGGAAGGCAACGAAGTAACCTGTTTGGACGCAGCTGCAGGCCACCTGTAGAGAAAGTCAAATTAGGGAGAGACCCCACTGTTCTTTGCATTAATGCTTTTTGTATTGTTGTTTGACTTTTCCCCCTCTGTCTATGTATCTTATTCAACTAGGGAGATGGGGAGCACATTTTTAAGGCCTTCTGTCCCTTTAAGGCATCTAATGATTGAAAGGACTCTGAAGTTTGAAAGGCTGTAAAAACTCCCCAGTTACCAATGAAGGATGGCAACACACAGAATCTTAAAGCTGTTGAAGCTGAAGTAGTCTTCTTACAGATTTGGGTTATCTGCTGGACTTCCACTCTTCAAGTATTCCCACATACCTGCACCACTTCTTCTTGTAGAGATGTGTCACCTTCGCACTGGAAAAGCAACCATCCATGTCAGCTTTACTACAGTGAAGGAGGAAAAAAGAAAAGAAATTCTGAGTCTAAGAAACAACAAGAACAAAACACCTGTTTTTTTTTTAATCATTTGCCCACTTGAAGCTTTAAAAAAGAAGCCCATAAATGAAATATTAGCATTAGCCATAAATATTAAAAGAGGGAAATGCACAAATAAGACTTGTTTCTGGAAATCTTGAATTTGGCTGAATATCAAAAGCCATTTCCTGACAATGAGATCCATTAGGCTACAAAATAATCGGAGCAAGTAGTGGCTGCACGGCTTATAAGACAGCATTTAAGGGTAGACTGAGGACAACCACAGCCATCAGACTTAGCTACACAAGATTATTTCAGCAGTGGGGGAAGGCGGGGTGACTCTTTAAACCTGGTTGTTTCCCTTGTTTCTGTTCCTTTCACTGAAAAAAAATTTTATTTTAGAATGCAGGGTTGGAAATTTCTGTAGCCTCCATCAGGTACTCTTGAAAGCCCATGGTACCAAGAATGGACCTGATATATATAACAACTTGGATATATGTGCTCACTGTGTTCTCCTTCAAATGGGGAAACTATCATCTATTGCAAATCCCTTCTGACGATTCTTTTTTGCCCTACATCTCTAGTATTTAAGAAGCACCTGAATTATCTCTGTAAGACACCGTGCTGTTGCAAAATGTAAGCTTTTCATCGCCAAAGTGTAAGCTTTTAATACAAGCAACGTGTCCTCTCAGAGAACAGTATTGTATCTAGTGCCAGTTCCTGAGAATTCCCTAGCAAATTCGCCCTGCGGGGGGGAGGTGCCAGTACTTACTCCCCCATTACTTACCTCTTCAATGTGTTTCTTACATGCCCTACTAAACTCCATACAGTTTGAGTAGAGTGTGTTGCAACTGCATAGTGACATTTAGGCAGCTTTCTGACTCTGCAAGGCGGCACATGTTCTGGGAGCGGATCACACTTTCTTCTACATGTTCTATGCTTTACGGTTCTTTTTGGTGACAAAAATTGGAACAACATGTTTCCTTTTTATAGAAAAGTGCTTCGAATTTGTATTAGCTTGCTTCCTCTAACATTTTCTTCAATGAGTGGTCACAATTACCTGGCAAGTCAGGCGAACATATGAAGGCAGAAAGGTTCTGGCTTTCTGCTCCTTTTTGGTCTGTCCACTGTGGCCCCACGGCTGAACTCACCCATGAGAAACATGTGTCATGTGGCTGGCTTTTTTCCCTCTGAGACTGACATATAATTAGCACTTTAAAGTATAGTCCCAAGTAAAGACTATCAGGCCTTCCTGCAAGGATTCATAGCACCTCATAATAAGGTGCAGGCACTCAGGATTGGAAATGGACAAGTTTTAGGGGACGGGGGTGGGGGAGGAGGAAGCCAAGTTCTTCAGATAATAGTTGTGCAAAGATACAGTACCATGAAGCAATTTCAGGATGTTTTAGGAAACAGTGTTTGATTTACAAGATAAGAGGATGGAGCTGGTCGGCTATAGGGAACACATTTTAAGATCTCCCTTGAAAAAAACCCTTTCTGCATCCTACAAGTGACTGTGTTTTGATTTTGAAATGGCTTTATTCTGCTTTTGTCATTAGATGCTTTCTTGACAGTTTAACATAAATTTACACATGATAATGGAAAGCTGATTTAAACAGCAGCAAGGATGCCACAAGTGACACACACACACACACACAAAATGAGTATTTTATTCAAAAACTTGGTTTAAACACTGGCCATCCTATTTATAATATTTGTGTAGCTGTTGCCTTGGCCCTTGACTTAGTGCTCTATAAAGGAAGACGAAACTAAGATGGACTGTTCCAGATCCTTGTGATTATTTAGTAAGATACTAAATATAAGAAGTGTTTTGTTATTGTGACCCTCTACCTCAGTAAATTCTATGATTGTACTTTCTGTGACCCTCTACCTCAGTATATTCCCTGGCAGTATTTTCTGTCACCTCCTACCTCAGTATATTCTATTTGTATTTGCTCCAATATGTTTGGTAGTTCAGGAAAATTAATTTCTTAAAGCATCTATCTAATTATCTCTTTAACACCTTAATTTGATCTCTGTGTGCACTAAGCCCACATCGGAGTAACTGAAAATGAAAAGAAAAAGACACTAACAGTTTATGACAATTTCTTTGAACCGCTGCGTGTGAGCTCCTGTTTTTGGTCAGTTTATCTGCACCCAAACTTATACCCTATTTTGTAAAGATATTTTCAGTACCAGAAATACCATATGGTTTTGATGGAAGTTAAAATGGTACATATTTCTTAGGGTCAAGCCTAAAGTTTGGAGCATTCCCAGAAGGCTCTGCCACAAGTGAAAAGCTAAAGGCCCAGCAATCTTGCCTGTCTCAGCTATGAACCTTTCTTCAACCGCCTTGCCTCTCTGCACAAACAGAATCCTGCCCAAATGTGGTGGCTAACTGACATTAAGCAAGTTGCCACACATGAAAATACTAAATAGGTTCAGTTTTGAAATAACCCCCACAAAATTATAAGTATATACGTGATTTACGTGTACATAACTACTTCTCAGGGATTCCGCAAGATGACTTGCTTCTGTAATTTTGGTCAGAGTTGCCAAATCATTTTCCTAGACATCAGAAACAATTACCACACATACATTTTACTTGACTGCTCTAATTTGGCAAGAGAGTTAGCTCCAAAATTCTGCTGTCTCAGGTAGCAAAGGATCTGAGAGGACACTTCAAAGACAGATTCACTTGAGAGGCTTACTTGGCAGAAACAGCCAGCTCCTACTTTGTCCCTGGTGGATTTCTTAATACTTATCTCTGGACTCAGAACCCTTGCCAGAGAAATTTTCCCTCCTAGAGCAAATACCCCTGATAAGTTGAGATCCAGACATGTCTTTGGAGTTTGCAAACATCTATGCATTATCAAACGCTCTGTGAATTATTTGTCATTTAAATACCAGCTATCTGGATTCTGTTTCAGATTGCCTTTTCATTTTAATTGCTCCCATTTCCTGTTGTGACCCTTGTGACTCAGAGAAAAGCAAACATCCCACAAAGGACAGAGAGAGAGAGAGAGAGAGAGAGAGAGAGAGAGAGAGAGAGAGGAGAGCGGGAGAGAGAGGGAGAGGAGAGGAGAGAGAGAGAGGAGAGAGAGAGAGAGAGGGTGGGGGGGGAGGGAGGGAGGGAGGGAGGGAGAGATCTTTTATTTTGAACCGCAGAGGTCCTAATTTGGCCAGTAAATTTGCCACACAGTCTTGGAATGCTACTTTGCAGTTTCAAAAGTGGTCATACTCAGTTTCTCAGAATTCCCTCTATGCCCTGAGGATGCCACTAGAACAAGGACAGCCTTGTTAACAAGTTGCAATCTCTCAGAAACAAAATAGAATTTGGATATAAATCATCATTTCAGCTCACAGAACAGTGTCCTCCACCCCACTGAAGGGCTTCATTTACATCTAAAAAGGGTTACTACTGATCTGCGGCAGAACTCCTAAGTGGAGGAATGCAGCTGCCTTGTGCTTAGTGACTCCAAGGTTAGGGAAGAATGACATCACCAGCTTTAAGCATGTTATCACGCTGACAGAGAGGCACCTTGTGTTCCCGACTGCGGATAGAGCGAGGATTGTGCTCTCTGTCCTGTTTTCTCCGCCTAAAGAATACCTTTCCCCCCTCCTTTCTCAGCAGCTGCAAAATGAAGGGTTGAAAATGTCACTTCAACTAATGATGAATGATGCTTGACCTCTAGATGGGTTGCTCTGTATTTTATGCAATGCTCAATTAATAGGAAAGATCCTAACTCAAAGGACTTGGGCTGTTAGGGGCTGTTTCAAGGATGGATTTGTCAGTAGCTCCGGGGTTTTCTGTTTTGGTTGTTACTTTGTCTTTGTGGCATGGAACGGTAGCAGGGTTTGCTTTATAAGCAAGGTAAAAGACAGAGTCTGCTGATTTTTTTTAATGTGTGTTCTCCTGTGAGATTAATATCTTTTCTTCCTAGAAATATTGTCAGTAAGCAGAGGCAGTATATAAAAAAATTCTCAAAAGGGCAACTGGCCCACATGTCTTTGTTGTTTTTATTTGAATATAATTAATTATGTAAAGCAATAGTTAGTGGAAGATTAACAATTAGTAGAGTCTGTCAAGTAGTCACACGGAAATTACTAACTAATTGAGCGACTGGTCCTCTATTGTGTCAGAAAGCAATGCTGAGTGTCATTCTTTTCATCTTTTTACTTTGTTGTTTTCACAGATCCCTGTTTTTTCTAAGATGTATGTTTCACAGCAGACTAATAAATAAATAACCCTGGTTGTAATTTCATAACATGCAAAAAGGGGGTTGAAATAAAAAAACACCTGTTTTAATTAGCATTATGATTCGTTCACTTAAAAAAAAAAGTGATAATCCTGACGCACTGAGCTGACATTCTACAGCTTTGAATTTCCATCTGCATCTTATATTATGATGTTTCAGGATCGTCATGAGTTAATTATGTTAACTTGGGAAGCACTGCTTGCATTCCAAATGAAAAACTTCAGCTTGAATAGACAGAAAAGCAGATGCTATCTTTCTTGTCAATTGCTTTGTTGTAGGCTGCCTTGCAACTTTTCGTGTATTTCTGGCTCTAAAGGGAAGTGTAAATCTATTTATTTTAAGTTTTACATAAACTACACAATTTCAATATTCTGTTTGGGTTGTATGTGTCTAGTGTATCTTTATATGTGTAGCTTCCCTGCCCCCCAAATTAAGCAATCCACAGTCAAATTATCTTCCCTTTAAGTTGTAATTTGTTTTGTTGTGCCTAGACATTATGGAGATTAATGCATAAAGAAACCTAAGAAGAGGACAGCTCCACTGGCTCCACCCTCACTCTCACTTTTCTATCACCTTTTTATTTTTGTACATCAACCTTATAAATGGTGCAAAAAGTGTACACAGCATCTGGGCACAACAAAACATGTTAAGAAAGTAGCAAGCATTCTAAGTAGGAAGTTAAGATTGAGAGCAGCTGGGTTTATGTCAATAATTAGAAAGGAATGCACATGCATGTGTTATGAGATTAAAGATGCTAAGGATTGACTCAAACAAATGATTTACGTCCCCCACCCCCACCTTCTCTGACATGTTCCTCAAGATTCTAAGCCAAGTTAGGCCATTTTGAGGACCTAGAAAACCACTCTTGACTGCTGAACTTCCGGAGGCCAACTGACATCATTTTGCATTGCTTATAGTGTCCCCACTCCTTCCTGACCAGCATCCACTCTCCACCATCTGCCCCGCTCAAGCTCAATGCCAAGACATGGAGCTGCATGCATTTCAGGATTCAGGCCTCCTTGTAGACATTCCCTCAACTAGGTCAAAGAGAAGTGTCTGCAAGACAGCAAAGAACAAAGGCCAGTGGAAGAATGTCCTAATTGTTGAGGTTTAATTTTCAATTTGGTCCCATAGGCAATAAATGCATCCATTCATTGAAAAGACCTCGGGGGATTTACAGAAAGCAACTTGAGGTGACATCAGTTACTCTAGGCAGAATTTGAAGAATGGGAAATTTTCCTTTAGGCTTTGAGGGTTTAATAGTCTCCCATCCAAGTACTCAAACAAAAATAAAATAGGAATCAAGAGGAAAATGAGTTGATAGGACAAGACAGGACAGGGTAGAACAAGAAGGACTGAGAGACAAGGACTCCTTCTAGGCCAGTTCTTGCTTGGGCACAGCATTGAGTATAGGGAACCATTGCTCAGGTCCTCTGTACTCAGGCTGTGGCTATGAAATTAGACCCCATAATAATTGAATGGAAGACTTATTCTTTGACATAGATGACAAAGGTGTGTTCAGTATGTAAATGCAATCTGTAAATGATATGTACTGTGCCTTATCACATATTCAAATTAATGTATGGCTGTTCTGCCACTTAAAAATAGCTCTTCATTAAAAGAACTGTAACCTAGATTTTCAGAAAATTAAAATATTTTATTTTAAAGATCACGTTATGCCTTTAACCAAGACTCACAGTTTAATACTGCTTTCTTTATACACATCTTGAGCTAAAGTAGAAAGTTAAACTCTGATAGCTTTCTCCCCACTTAGCCAACTTGTTTAGCAGTTTGATAGCAAACGACTGTTGAAATGCAGTGTCAGACTCACTATTGGGCCTATGAAACCCCAGTCTATTCAAGTCATTCCTCTTAACTGTAGATGTTCTCTTCTAAGACCTTAGTCAGCGTCACTCATGTCCTCACACTGAAGAGCTTGGGTTAGCAGTTCTCAAGCACAAGTGACACAAATCACAGTCCATTGTCATTAAGACACACATCCCTGTGTGAGAGACCGTCTGTGGCAGGTAGGCAGAGTTTACCTGATCACCCAGCCTAGTTTCTCCAGACTCTGGGCTTTGTAAATACATTATTTACATAGCAAGCCCTCCCCCATTGCTTAATATTTCTTTTATGTCTTACTCTAGGGAAGTTTGTTTATAAGCCTTTGTTAAAAAAAAATCATTCCGGAAGGAGAAAGTCAACAAAAATGAAAGACATATAGAATTCCATTTGGAAATGTATTACTTTGTAAGCAAATTTTAAATTTATGCTATTTATTTATTTTTGGGTTTATGTGCTTACTTTTTTTCCTTTCTACATTTTTTTTGAGATTATAGTACAATTAAAACACTTCTTTGCCCTTCCACCCTCCAAACCTTCTCATATACTAATCTCTGTTTTTCTTCAAATTCTAGGCCTCCTCTTTCATTAAATATTATTACATGCAAATATGTGTGTATATATTTATTTATTTACTTATTTAATATAACCAGTTCAGTCCCCATATTGTTACTAGTATGTATGTTTTCAAGTGCGGACCATTTGGCACTAGACAACCAATTGGTGTCTTCTCTGGGGAATTCTGCCATTTTTGCTCCCCGCTTTCCTCAGCTACCTACAGTCTTCATAAGGTGGAAGAAGCCTTGTGGGCTTTTCCCATGTCCATTGGTACAGATCTTGTTCTGTCCATGTTTGAGCTGTCATGTTGTAAGCTAATTTTAAAACCTAAAAAAAAAAAAAAAAATTACATTAGAACACTATGTTTTCATTGCCAGGACATGATGTGAGTGATATCTTCTCTTATTTGCTCTCTATATTTCTCTAACTTTTCCTCCCAATGTGGCTTAGGTAGCTTTACAAACTACCTAGTTTGGAAATGAGACAGATCAGCATTTAAAAGAACTAGCTCTTACACTTCTTTTGGGAACAAGAAGAAGATATTGTCTCTGTACCCTTAAACTATTCAAATAAAAAAATATGTTGTTGGGTTCTATGGACTCTCAGTATATTTGTGTGTGTAAAATACCAGGCATCATGACAGTCCATGATAGATGCTGACGGTGTCTGGTTATCATTGTCCTTGACACCACTACTGCTCTGCTGTTACAGTTTAGCTTTTGTTTCCCTAAGCATTCTCAAATTCATCTCCCCAAGTTGTATTCTTTGGGCTTTGTACTCAAATCTCCCTATTGCTACTTGCCATCATCACATAAAAGTGTTACTGTTATCTCCAAACCAAACTCATTATCCGCAGCATCCTAAGACCCAAAGTCAACAAAATGAAAGTGCTACATAGTCTTCTCCAAGTATCTTGCAGGACTGACAGCACAGCAGCAATTTTCTGGCTACAAACAAGAGTTTAACTTGCCATCCTCTTTCCTTTACCATACCAGTTTGAAACCAGAAGGCCTCAGCCCTCTGTTCCCCAGGATGTCTTCGCTAGGTCACTGCGAATTCTATTTCTTATCTGTCAATGAGTTCTTATATTTCAAGTAGACTGAGCTCCATAATAGACAGCCTAATTAGTGTCATTTCTCCAAAGTTTTGAGATCCCCTTATTCCTGAGAGGAATATATAACATATATATATATATATATATACACACATATCTTATTACATTATACTTGAGGCTTTCCCTGACCTCCAACAAGCTAAGTCTTCATGATTTTACAACCTGCCAACAGTGATTCTCTGACTATGGTGTGCATCCAAATTGCCCAGAGGACTGTTAGACCAGAGCATACCACTCTACCATGAGATTTCAGACTCAGTAAAACTGATGAAGAAACTCATAATTTTTACTTCGTATAACTTCTTATGTGACACATCTTTACTGATCCCAGTCCATGTTATCTTTCGTAACGCAGCTCAGTTCATCAAAGGCATAAACATCAGGATACATCAGGATAGCCTTTGCACAAGAGATGTTTCATCTGTCAGTAGCAAGAAGAATATGAGTGTTGATATAAAAACGATGAAGGGTCCAAGTGATTTAGTCCATGTTGTTTTTCTACAACATAATACCATAGTCTGGGAAATTCTAAATGAGCAGAAATGTGTTGGTTAAGGACCGTAAAGGCTAGAAGTCCAATACCAATGTGCCAACACCTTGGATGGGTGCTTTTGCATGATCACATGAAATCTAAAAGGGCAAATAGAAAGCAAAATGGAAAGCAGGGTGCCCTTTTATAATGGCACTTGGTGAACTAGTTTTATGTCAGCTTGGCACAAGCTAGAGTCAGCTAAGAGAAGGGAACCTCAACTGAGAAAAATAAATCTGTAAGATCCAGCCACAGGCCGGCCTGTAGGACACTTTCTTTTTCTTTATTTTTATTTTTTTATTTTTTTCATTTTACATCACAATTATAGCCCTCTCCCAGCCTCACCCTCCTTCCCTCCTCCCCCCTCCCCTAGTATTCAGGGAGGGGGAGCCCTCCTCCCCTAACATCTGACCTCCCCCTATCAAGTCTTATCAGGGCTGCCTGTATCCTCTTTCTCTGTGACCTTGGCAAGGCTACCCTGCCAGGGGGAAGTGATCAACAAATGGGCACCAGAGTTGATGGGATAGTACTCAGTCATTGTGAGTGGCACCACTCCTGTGCAGGTGGTTGCAGGATGTGTAAGAAAGCAGGTTGGGCAAGTCATGAGGACTAAGGCCAGTACACAGCACCTGTGGACTCTGCACTGGTTCCTGCCTCCAGGCTCCTGTTCTGTCTGAGTGCCTGTGCTGATTTCCTTTAATGATAAACAGTGACTTAGAAGTATAAGTAAATAGATAAACTCTTTCCTCCTCCAGCTTTGTTTTTGGTCATGGTGTTTCATCACAGCAATAGTAACCCTGACTAAAACAGGCAGTAATACAATACAAAAGTGTGTAGCTCTCATGGCTTAATGCTGTTTTAAAGAATTCATCTTTTAGAGTATGTTAGAATTACAATTTAATTTAAATATGACTTTCGAAAGATGCATATTAAGCAATAGCAGAGAGGGAGCCAGGCTGCCTGGACGTCACCACTGAATGCCTGGCTGAATTGAGACAAGCTGCTTTATCAATGAACCTATGTTTCCCTGTCATATAAATACATAAAATTTATGTTGATATAAGTGTAAAATGAATTACAAAAAGAGACACTTGGAATAAATCCTGAGAAGTGGCCAATAATTGGCCACTAGTTTTGAGAAGTTCACATCTTTTTTTGTTTGTTTTTTAATAGTAAAGCATGTAAGTATTGGTGTATTAAAAGTATTGATACTGTAAAGGTTTTTATATAATTCTTTAAAATAGGATTAATGGATTATGACAACTTAATCCATTGCCTCTGTTTTACAAATGTAATATTTTTATTAATTATTTGAGAATTTCATATGTGAATAAAATTTAGTTTGGTTATATTTTGCCTAACTCCTCCCAGATTCTTCTGCCATTCCTCTCAACTTTGTGTCCTTTGCTCATTTTTTTCTTATCCTAATCCAAAGTCAAATTTGTGCTGCTTATAAGCTCATGTGGATGGAGCATGACTGGCCTACCAGGAGCCAAAATCCTTGAAGAACAGTTCGTATCTTTACTGAATCACTTCACTCTGGCACAATGATGTTTATAGCTTGTGGGTCTAACTCCTTCTCTATATAATAAGGTCATTGGAAGAAGCGATATCATCTTTCTGACTGCTCAGAAGGAGCTCTGGACTCAGCTCTTTATACAAATCCAGCCTTTAAAAATGTTTTTAATTAAATTGAGATTGAGAAAAGATCGCAAAAAGATCTTAAGTAAAAATCTTCTAAACAATAAACAAACCATCAATTTATTTTCTCTTCATCATAAAAATGAATAAAATGAGGTCAATCATTAGTAATACGTTGAAAGTAGGTTTGCCTTTCCCTTTGAATTTTCTAAACTCTATAATTAAAATGACTTCAAGTTGGAAGATTGCAAGGAAGAAATTAATCTTATTGGTAAGTAAAAGAGCAAATCCCATAGTTGATGGTAGATATGACCTGTTAGCAACAGTTCCACTTTTATACTGTCTTTCATGCAATCAGCATGTGGAGACCAACATAATCCAATTAATTGTAATTCCCCTTTGTAGAGACAGTAAAGTAGCTCATGATACTAAAACACCACTGAAGTCTTATCATTGGTCAGATAATCCAAATGGGTTCTCATTTTCAAACTATCAGCAGGTCTTTATAAACTTCTGGAAAATGAAATATCTCTACCTCCCTGAACTCACATTAAATTCAGTAATAGTCTCTGAATTTTAGTCCTTTGGACATGCTAGCCACCGGTTTTCTGGACCTCTCCTTTCATATTTAATAGCTTCAGGAATATACCTGTGTGTTCCTCTCTTATGAATTAAAAAATAAATTTCCACAGTTAATATGCACAGTATTGTGTCTCTTCAGTCATGTACTCACACTGTCCCACCCCACATGCAGCTGTTGTAATTTCTGATTAAAACATGACAGCTTTCAGGTCTTTTTACATTTTATTTTATTTTTGAGATTATAATAGAGTTACATCAACTCCCCTGTCCCATTCCTCTTTTCAAACCCTCCTATATAACCCTCTTTTCTCTCTTTCAAATTCATGGCCTCTTTTTTTTTTTTTTTTTACCATTAATTGTTGTTGTTACGAGTTGTTACATATGTGCAGGATATATACACATATCCTGCTCGGTCTGCACAATGTTACTTACGTGGATGTTTTCCGTTTTCAGGACCTTATTACTCTACTCATCCCCCTCCTTCTCTTTCAATCCATAATCCCTTGAGATGTGGAACCTGTCTTTTTGTGTTCTCCAAGCCCTGGCTTATTCCACGTGCTGTGGCCTATCTTTGACATGCTACTGCTTCTACTTGGATCCATCTGCATTTACCTCTCATCCTTTCTCCCAGCCCATGCCCGTCCTTCATCCACCTAATTATATTCTTTGAAACAAATATAATGTAAACCTTCATGTGCAAAATCTCTTCTGGCCACTACCCAGATGAAGGTTGCTCACCATCTTCTATTTTCCCCGGTAGTCTATACAAAAATTACAACACTTATCACGTGTTGCCTGAATTACTCGTATATTGTAGTATATGGGTTGGTAAATACACTATATTTCCTTTCACATTTCTAACCTTCACAGCTAGCTATAGGGCTAGCATAAAGTTAGCATTCAAGTATTTGACAGAGGAATGAATACGTGGATGAATGACCTAGGAACATCTTCAGTATTGGTTAAGTGCTATGAAAAGTAATCATAAAAAAAAAAAAAAAAAAAAAAGTAATCATGGTGAAAAGAACCATGCATTTTGCTTTTTGAGTATACATGTCTGCTGTTATTGGCATGTTATTATAGTATTAATATCAAACTGGGTTAAATTAAGATTGAGGAAGGTTTGCAAAAAACGATGTATTCCAAACTAATAAAAGGAATGCATCTAGACTCCAGAGATAAGAATGTTAATCAGAACAAATTTCTTTCAGTAATAAAGTTTTAAAGATGTGTCTATAGTTAACACCCTTTGCTTCATAGGTGTAGATCTACTTCTCGAGAATGGTGGAATTATCATGCTAGGATTAGAAATGTCTTAATAAAAAGTGAAATAAATCTAAGTTAGATATGAGTCTACTTCACTTTATCGGAGTATACTATGAATGGGTTCACAGTTACAGGCAAGAGACTCGGGAGCCAGTCACAGATTAGTGTAAGAGAAGACAAGCTAGAGTTTCTCACAGTTATGAAAGCCTGTGCTGTCCTGCATTTGACACAAAGTTTTCTCCACTGACCTCCTGTGCTCTCTAGCTTCCTGTGTTCTCTTACACCAGAGTGTGCCTGGTGAAGTTAGGTTCCCCCACTCGCTTCAGGCTCTCTGCCGTCTTTGTGCATGTTGAAATTAGCTTTCTCCACTGGCTTCCGCTTCCCACGTCCATGCGTGTGCTGAAGTTAGGTTAAGTATGTCTCTTCTCTTTGAATCAGTCATGTTTATGTGTGCCAAACCTGTCTGTGCTGTTTACAAAGACATCTTAGTGCCAAGAGGTGTCTTGAGCCCATTGCAAACGATGTTTTTCTGCTAAAATCAAAAATTAAACAAAAAACTGTAGATGACCCTTTTATTTAAGAGTTTACTCAGTTTTTATCACCATTATCATGGTCTTTCTTTAAAAGATACTTATTAAGCAACTAATTGAGCATGGATTTGTACTAATGCAGGGAATATAAAACTAAAAGGGGTGACTTCTTCCACAGAAACACTACTATATGTGATAAAGTTTTAATAGGAACACTAATAGGAATCAGAAAATTCTAGTGACTTCAAGAGATTATGGAACACTTTTTATGCTTCTCAGTCCCCATTTTCTCTTTTCAACTTTTATTTGTTGCAGTTAGTAGGACATCTAGCACTTACTAAGTGTTAATAAATTACATAATGAATAAATATGTTAAATTGATTATCTTACTTGATCTATGAAAATTTTATACATACGCACACACACATACTTACTACAGGTAATGAATGTGAGTTATGAAAGAGGATATAACGTTAATTGTTTTTCTAATTCTAACTCTGTCGTGGATTGTTAGGTTTTGGTGGCAGATGAATACATTATTCTGTAGTTAAAATGTAAATCTCATGTGATGTTCCACAGCTTCTTTCTCAAATGACTAAGCTAAGTGTATAGAAGTTCACTGAAATATATAGAGTTTGAGTCTGTTTAATTCTGGTGTGTGTTTTTTAGTTGTTATTTTTCAAGTTTCTTAATTATTACGTTTATACACAAATTTTTTAAAAGAGCATCTTTTATAGGTATCTTTTCTAATGTTAAACAACGTTTTGTGAATTATTAATCAATATCTTTATATCTTTCTGTATTTACTTGTTATTGTACATTTTCAACTATTTATTCACAGGTCTGTGGACATCAGAGAGGAATGACAGGAAGCAATGGCTACACACACTCCAGTGATCCACAGGGTTTCCAGCATTACGATGTAATACAAGTTAGCTCAAAACTACAATAGCAATTTGGCACTGCTTATTAAAATTTAAATATACACACAAACTTTAACATAGGAATTAATCATTTAGGTGTTTCCTCTACTCACATGGGTATATCCTGGTACATATATAAATTACGTTGGTGCAATTTATTTGCACAGTCATGATAGGATATATGACTGGCTACATGAGTCATTATATTCCAATAGATGAATACGTAGGTGAATAAACAGAGAGTGATATCTAAGATTTATCAAGTGAAATAAATCAACATGCAGAAAATGTGCATTTTTTTTTTTTTGGTGGTATAAGGTAATATTGCCTGAGGGTAGGAAAGTCATTGAAAGGAGACCCTGGAATTCATAGTATAAGTTTTCTCTGTGAGTATAAACTAAGTAACTAGGAGAAGACAAAGCAAGGGTGCTGGAGTGTACTCTTGCATATATTATTAACCAACACTGTTTCAACACATGGCACATCTCAAAGCAAACTAATAAAGTATTTAAATGGCAACATTACACAATTCCTATTTTTAAATTATGTATTTTCCAATACCATGTTATCAAGTGCTTTGACCATCCTAGCTACATTTTTAGTTTATTTGTGGTAAATTTTTGAAAATGTCCTCGTGAATCGTTTGAATGAGTTATGATTTTTTTTAAGTTATAAAAGAGCAATGGAGCAATTTTCTACCCCACATCCTTGAAAGTGAGGGTGACCAACAGGTCTCCAAAATTTAGGCAAGCAACCCTGCTGAAGGAGGAAAACCACTCAGACTTCTCTATGGAAACCGAAACTCACCCTTTAAAGAACCTACTTCATTATTCTGGACTTAAAGAATTATGTTGGTGCATAGTTCTGACAGCATTATTTTGCCATTTGAAAAAAGAGTGTTGCAATAGCCATCGTATCTTGTCTAATACACAAGATGTTGAAAATATTGTGTCTCACAATATTTTTCGTATCTGTAGGGCTCTGATAATCCTTATGATATGAAGTAGAAAATTCACTTAGCTAATCGTAGAAAATAAACACACCGATCAGTGTTATTTAGGTGTAATTGTTATTTTCTCTTCATTTGATAATTGTCATACATCTTATCTGAAGACAAAATGGTTTGAATACATCAGTGTGGCAATATCTAAATCCACAAATTTTGTTTACCTCTTCTACTTTATTTGGAGGAGTATTTATTTCCAAACTAACTTCTAAATTAGCAAGTTAACTACTAGAACAAGTCCCTATTCTGTCCAAAGTCCCCATTTCTCACCAACAGATTCTAACAATGTTGTGAGGAGAAAGAAGGAAGCCAGAAGGTATATTAGAGTCTGGAAACATTTGCCACTGGCAAAGGGAATGATTTAAACGTCAATGTTCTGGTAATGAAGAGTCTATACAAGTCTGTTACCTATAGAGCCCTTACTCAACTCATATGAACTTAAGGGTTCTCCTCTGACAAGAGACAACAGCTTAATGTTACATCACATCCCTGTGTGCGTGTGCAACAGAAAGATTATCTGTGCATAGCCATTTATAGGAACTGACCCTTTAGGCTGATATTAAATAATGTAACGTGGACTGGATAGGACAAATGAGCAAGCCAGCGTGAAGCAAACTTTTAAAATGACTGTTAAATTTTTATCCTACTGATTCCATACCCTTTGGAGGCTGTAATATGTGAAATCATCCATGGAATTCAAGCAAATTTGGAATCTATTTGGAGAAAACAGTCCCGTAAAATGAACCATTGTGTGTAATGTTTGTGGAGTACAAAAGGCCTTTGACTGAACAGAAATGAGAACAGTGTTGAAAGCTCTAAGTAAGAAAGGCATTAAAGATATATACCAAAAAAAAAATCAGAATTTATGACTTAAAGAAAATTTGGTTTATTTTTAGATATGTTGCCAGGATCTGTGTAGGACCAGTACTTCCCGGAAACCCAGAGAAGTTTATCTCGATGCCTGGAAAGAGCAGGGTATCAATCACTGCTTTTTATACAGGGGCATTATGCATGGAGTTATGGTGATGGGCGGTGTCTTGTGTTATGCCGTTGTAAGTTAAAAAAAAAAAAACAAAAAAACACAAAGCAGTAGCACACTCGTTAAACTTCCCATCTGCGGTGCTTGCTTCCAAAGTTTCATCTGTACCTATTTGCTACATTTGCTACTATTATATCTAAGCGAAACCTGATCAGAAATAGGGAGAAACATTACTATTATCGACTTCCGCCAACACTTGGTGTGGTAGAAGACCACACAGCCTCCTTCAAAGAGATGATGGAAAAGAGTTCCCCCTGCACTGTGACATTGTGTGTATGGCTCAGGCATGTCAAACGACTCTCAAAGATATAGAGATATAGAGATAACAATGTAGAAACAAGTCAACATGGCCTGTCAGAATAGCCCACTGGAAAGTGAGGGACTTTTTCTCTTGTTCTTTGAAGTTTTTGCACCTTGGAAAGAGCATCTATTATCTCCTTACTTCCTTCTTCTTTCTTACTTTAGAAAGGCCATATGGAATTGACTCTATATACTGGGTTGCAGAAAAACCTATTCTGTGTGACGGCCCAACCATTTTCAAAAGTGGGACTTCTAGCAGTTTTCTTGGGATTTCTTTCATAGATTATGGTGTGTGATAAGTCTTTGAGGTTGGGAGTATAAAACATCACATCTAAAACTACTTTCTTCATTCTTTTTTTTTTTTTTTTTTGATAGGTACTATGGGCATAGACGATTAGCTTGGCTTGGTTAATTTTTATTTTCATATAATTTAAAGCATTCTTTAGTATTTAAGACTTGGCCTTCAGAAACAGCAATTTCTGATCTAGAAAATGTATTTGTGAAAAAGAGGGCTGGGCAAGAAAAATAGCCATTATATTTTATTCTTTGATACCTCAAGATGTATCCTATATGTTTACTATTAGGTTGAGCCAGAACAAGCAAGCAATTTTGAATTATTGCTTCAAATTATTTCTTAAAAAATAAATACTCTTCATCTGAAATTATCTAGGCAGCTTTATCTTGTTTTTCACAAGTGTGGCATAGCCGTTGCTTGGGGATGTAATCTAGGAATGTGACATCTTTCAGTGTGCAAAACCTTCGTTTGTTAAATTAGTTAGCTTGGGTTACAAACCGCCTACAGGCTGGGCAGCTTAAACCACAGTAATTTACTTCAAGATGCTTAAAATCTGAACTCTGGACTGAACCAGGTTGTCATCCAAAGTGTCTAAACTTAGTGTTTGATATATAGCTACCCCCTCTGGCATCTCTACAATCCAGTGCTCCCTCCAGTTAGTGGTTTCTTGTTGTAAGGACACTACTCTTATTGGATTTTCATGGTGACTGGAGTTCATGTGATCTTAGATTTTAAATTGCTTTTTAAAAAGACTTATCTCCAAATTGTCATATTATAGAGTACAGGCATAAATCCTTAAATATAAAAATATGTAAGTTTGGTGATTCAGCCAGTAGCCAGCATCATGTGGTGGTGGGATATTTATTGATTGAGTTTGTGGACTGGTGGTCAAAGTCAGCAGAATGTGATGTAGGGGATAAACATAAGATGTGAACTGTTAGAACTTGGTCAATATTCACTTTAGCAATGTTGTTGAGCACCTGGTAAAGCCCTCTCCTTTGAGGCCAGCTGTAGCTTTCTAAATCACATAGCACAGTGACTGGTATCCAGTCTGTGTTCAGCCCCTGTTGGCTTAATAAAAATTAAGGGAACAAACCAATTAACAGGCCAACTGGCCTAGTTTTCTAAGATAATGCCCTCAGTGCAGCCTCTTGTTATAACCAGTGTGTATGGTAGACAGGGGCTTCTCCTAGGACAGCATAAGAAGGCTCTGCATCGGCACTGAGTTTGTGTCATCAGGTATGAGAATTTTGACCCTGTATCACCCACCAGAAATCAGACTGAACTATCACTTTGAAGAGATAACAGAAAAGGTTCAGCTACAACCGTGACTCAACTGACTTCCTTTTGACCTAGTCCTTTAAACACAACAACCTAAATAGAAGCTGTATATTTATAGACAAGCAGTGTCATTTCGTCCACTCTATTATCTAACCTTTCAATTCTATTTTGTAGCCAAACACTGTATATAGACTCATCCTCTCTGGCATCCCTGCCATCTAGGGTGTGACATGCGTGTACTCAGCAGGCCTATGCGCTGTGGTCCTTGGCACTGGGAGCAGATGCCACATCCTCGATGACAAGTTCACAGTGTAATCTGTTCTTACCATTGCACTAATGAAATCAGAACTATTCTTTCCATAACCTGGGTTGTTTTTTCCTCCTTTTCTATTGTGATAGTAAAGTGAAAGTTGGAAAAGCTTTTGAAAATGTCATGGAAAACATTAAAAAGTAAAGAGTTAAAAAAAAAAAAAAAGAAGAAGAAGAACATTAGATTGTTAAATATCCAAAAGGTGTCCCTTTACACTTCCATCAGTATTCTGTTCTAGATAATTCTAGTTACCCATGGCCACATTTTAAACAACAGTAGGTAAAAACAATTTAGCTAAGCTCAGACCTGAAAAAGCAACTTACGTTCATATTTATCTATAGGTGTGTGTGTGTGTGTGTGTGTGTGTGTGTGTGTGTGTGTGTGTGTGTGTGTAACAGGAAATTAGTGATTAAACTCTCAGTGGTTTTTAAATGCTCCTTCTTCTATGGAAGCTACTATTGTGCCTCTATGGTCATCAAATATCCATCTTTCAAGCCTTCTTTGTAAGAAAAATGTCTTAAACTGCCTTAAAAAGGACATTTGATTATTCTCTTTTAAGTTTACTTTTTTTATGCAAAAATAATTTTTCCTAAAAATAAATAAAATATACTAAGACTTTCACTAAAAGGCATTTCAAGACAGCCTTGTTTGGATAAAACATCTAAGTCTCCTAGTGTTTAGATTAATCCACTTTAATCACATTCATAGATTTTGAAGGCGTTGACTAAGATGTATTTGTAATAGCCTAATTAGAGGGCCAAGAGAATACAGGGCATATTTTGAGAATA
Organism: Acomys russatus; assembly: GCF_903995435.1. Taxonomy (NCBI): domain Eukaryota; kingdom Metazoa; phylum Chordata; class Mammalia; order Rodentia; family Muridae; genus Acomys; species Acomys russatus. The sequence goes on along the minus strand of NC_067160.1, from coordinate 40,492,505 downwards.
AAGTTTATGAGATAACATGACTCAGTCAGACTTTTCCCCAGTAGTAGAGTCCAGTGCACAAAGTTGTTGTTTCTCTGTATGGTAAGCCACACATCACACTGAAATAATGTGTCTAAATCAATTACCATGGTTAACAGTGTTCACTTGGTGTCTCCACTGCCTTCATCCTTTATGTATTTTGTCTTTTGAGCCTTTATTTACCTTCCCCATCACGGTTGTAGTTTGAATGGTTCTTTCTTTATAACTTTGAAATGCTGTATACGTCTTCCTCATTGATAGTAGCATCTGTCTCTCTGACCATCTTCACGTCACAAATAAATGAATAGGTATGAAATGTATCAGTGGTGAATCACGCCTAAAAAAGATGCTTCATATAATTTGTTTTCTGCTCTATCGTATTTCCTGAACACATCATCTTATCATAATCTGTTCCATCTCCACCTGTTTCTTACTGCAGTTTCTTTTTGTGACCAGTTTGTATACCTGTCCACATGAGAACTAGCATCTCGACACATGGGTAATTACTAAATACTAGAGTCAGCTTATAGATAAGTCATGGTCTCAAGTAAAACATTTAGGGATAAAATGTAAAAAAAAAAAAAAAAGAATCCCTATTCTTGAAGTCAAGTCAATCTACTAGCACTTCATACTACTTTTTGTCTTTTCTGTCAGAGGAAATGACGTACAAGTACAGTGGTTTTCAGCATAGTGGGAATATACATTGGATCTTTATTTCGGCTTCACTACCCGTCACTCATGAGAAAATTCCTTAAGCTACTCCCACATCTTTCATCCTCTCTCTAAAATGGCTGTCACGCCAACAACAACATACACTTCATTATCTTACTGAAGAATTACATTAGGCATAGTTGTAAAATGCACATCATAGTGTCCTGTACAGTTAAATTACATAACTTTTAGCTACAATCTTTGTAGCAAACACCTTGAATACAGTTATGTGTATTTTGTTCTATATAAATGTTTTGATCTTGTCAATAATTAAGAATGGTTTAGTGAGTGCTTGCCATAAGATCCTGATGACCTTAATATTATTATCTGGACCTACCGTAGAAGGAAAGTACCAATTCCTACAAGTGGTCCTCTGACCTCCAAGCACATGCCATAGTATGTGTTTACCTACACACACACACACACACACACACACACACACACACACACCACATTAATAATAATAATACTTTTAATAAAAACAAAATATGAACTCTTATTTATATTAAGGAAATCATAGTATCTGCAAACACACATACACAGAAGGGGGGCAGGAGGGAGGGAGACAGAGAGAGAGAGAAAGAGAGAAAGAGAGAGAGAGAGAGAGAGAGAGAGAGAGAGGAGAGGTGTGTGCATCATTGTCCACAGGAGGTAAATCTCATAAGCACTGCTTGTAGATGAGTGTCTATAGACTTTTACAGCCTCCAGCCTACATTATAGTCCTATCAACCAGGAAGAGTTTTCATCCCCCAGAAGATACTTGGAAATGTTTGAAAATATTTTCTATAGTCAGCCTTGGGAAACACAACTGTCCTCTAGTGGGTCAAGGCTAGGATTGTTACCTATGCATCCCAAAATGCAAAGACCACCCTCATAAGAAAGATTGTCTTTTCTCATACAGCATGGTGTGCCACTCTCCAGAAACCTTGCATTCATGGAAAAGGAAAAAGTCCAGTTAGGAAACTCCTACAAATCATGCAAATATGTCTGAGCAATGCCTGTCAACACCAAGAAAGGATAGGCTTATGATCAGTTTTTTTTTTTCCTTCAGAATAGACTGATTTTGTGAGATGGCATATTATTGGGGCATAATTATGTGTTTAAATAAACCACCATGACCTTGAAAGTTCAACCATGAGATCCTCTGGATTGCAAGTGATGTATTGATTATGAAATGGCAGATATAAAAATTAGCATATTTCAGATGACTAATGTCAACTCTTGCCATGTTGTTTATTTGAGCTACCTGTTGAAGGTTACAAAGTATAATTATTTTTTTCTTT